>NC_134353.1:287640781-287980424 GCF_048569485.1 Anomaloglossus baeobatrachus | reverse complement strand
TAGGTCAGGGTCCTGAGACCCCTCTACTAATCGGTCAAAACATTGCTCTGATGCATGCAGCTCCTTTGTGAGCTAGGCCCACAGAGCAGTGAATGTGCGGAACAGTAAGTCAATGGGTTCATATACTACTCTCACGGGTACAATGTAATATTCTATGTATATAAGTTCTTTATTGCAGCTATTTAGTTATGGGTGTTAGTTTTTTTTTTTTTTTGTTGTCTGTGCACCACAAACTGAAATATGGTGTACATTATTATAGATCTGTCTGGTTGCAGTTGGGTTCATCACGCATCACATTTTACCTACGACCAAATGTACACTTTTAAAGAGTTTTTCCCAGAATTGCATTATTTCTCACAAAGTACAGAATAAGCATATTTATTCTCAATACACAAACTAAGCCCAACAAAGTTTTTTCCTTGTAACTGTTGGTCTTTTTCATCTTTATCTGCATCTAAATGCATCCAGCTTTACATGGGCGGCCCCGTTCTTATTTACAAACGCTACATTTCCCAGCAGAACAAGCATCTCCTTAGTGCTGCAGATTCCTCTGCTCTCCCTGCCTAGCCAATTATATTATTTCCAGTTTTCCATTAGTATAACTGCAGTGTGGTTCTACATTTTTACATGGTTTCAGCAGATCTAAATAGTCCTGCATGACTCCGAAACAGCAATGCAGAGTTGCGTTTGTTGCCTGCTACAGATAGATCGGTAGTGTAAAATTGCAAATGACTATTGATGAATACAGCAGAAGATAATCCTCTGCAATATGCATCAATACAGTAGCATTTTGAGTTTCACATCACTGGTTCTAAGCAGCACATAGCAAAACCAGCTCAATTAACATCAGCCCTTGTACAAAGAGCCCTATACTGCAGTATATATGTCCTCTTAGCTTTCTGTATATAGCTCATCCTGCAGTAAATTGACTATTAGTTACCAGCACAAAGGCACTCCTGTGTCCTGGTAAGAGCTCTCTGCACTGCATTGAAAGATTCTTTGCTTTGCCCCTTTTCTCACCATAGTAGATTCTAGACACAGCCCAGCTATGAAGGCAGGATGCCATCTCAGAGCTAAACTGTACTGTGCAGGATTGAACAGTTGGGATTACAAACTGTCCAGAAATTCCAGGACAGTCCGTAAAATAGGGCACTTTTTTGCCTTGTCCGTAAATTTTTTTCAATGCGTCCATGACTTCTTTGAAGATCAAGAAATTTATACAGATTACTTAGACATTAATTATTATCACTTTAAGGTTTACAGAGAAAGCAGATACCGTATTTTTCACTTTATAAGACCCACTATTTTTCCCCCAAATTGTGGGGAAAATAGGGGTGTGTCTTACAAAGTGAATGTAACTTACCGGGCAACAATGCGGCGGTGGGGTGAGCCACAGGAGGCTGGTGCTGCCGCTGGAGCGATGCTGACATTGCTGTGGGCCGGGTTTCGGTGTTATGGTGGCGCGATGAGGGCGCCATGGACCCAGCGGCAATCGGGAGCGGAGGCGGCCGCCTCCGCAGCCGATTGCCGGGGGATCCATGGCGGCCGCCTCCGCTCCCGATTGCCGCTGGGTCCATGGCGCGCTCATCGCGCCACCATAACACCGAAACCCGGCCCATGGATCCCCCGGCAATCGGCTGCGGAGGCGGCCGCCATTGATCTTCCGGCAAATGGCTGCAGCAGCGGTTACCATAGCCGAAATGTTTATCTGCGCCTGCGCTGCCTCCAACGTAACTTCCGGAAAATGACTGTGGAGGTGACGCAGGCGCAGATGGAGATCTCAAAGAAGCGAGATCTCCATCTGCGCATGCGCCGCCTTCCGTAGCCATTTTCTTGAAGTCCATCGCGTTGGAGGCTGCGCAGGCACAGATAGAAATCACGGCTCTCGAAGATCGCAATCTGCACATACGCGGGCTCCATTTTAGATCTCTGCAGCAGGCGGAGACTATCATAAGAAAGAGGAGAGAGAGAAGAACGATTCTCCTCCTCCTCTCCAGGGCTGGATGCTGATTGTTGGAGACAACGGCGGCAGAGCTGCCTCCACCAATCAGTGATCTGAGCCTCAGCCACAAATGTTGTCAGTTGAACGAAGGGTCCTAATAGGTGAGGAAAAATACTGAAGGGGAACACAACCCCCATCATCAGCCTTCAGAATATACTGTATCAATCGGTGTATTCTGAAGGATGATGGGGGCTGTAGTCAGATTTAGTGTTAACACTCCAGGGAGGGACTAATGTAGTGGCCAAAGTGTAACTGTGACTACAACCCCCTCTCATCTTTCAGAATACAGCCATGCATGGTATACAGTACATGGATATATTCCTAAGGATGAGTGGGGTGGTAGTCCCAGATCCCCATAAAAGTGCATCATCCACAGGTCCCCCACAGCAGTGCATCATCCACAGATCCCCCATAACAGATCCTCATCTACAGGTCCCTCATAATAGTGCGTCATCCACAGGTCCCCCATAATAGTGCGTCATCCACATGTCCCCATAACAGTTGTCATCCACAGGTCCCCAACAGCAGTGCGTTATCCACAGGTCCCCCACAGCAGTGCATCATCCACAGATCCCCCATAACAGACCCTCATCCACAGGTCCCCCATAATAGTGCGTCATCCACAGGTCCCCCATAATAGTGCGTCATCCACAGGTCCCCCATAATAGTGCGGCATCCACAGGTCCCCCATAATAGTACGTCATCCACAGGTCCCCCATAATAGTGCGTCATCCACAGGTCCCCCATAATAGTGCGTCATCCACAGGTCCCCCATAACAGTGCGTCATCCACAGGTCCCCCATAACAGTGCGCCATCCACAGGTCCCCCATAGCAGTGTCATCCACAGGTCCCCCATAGCAGTGCGTTATCCACAGGTCCCCCACAGCAGTGCATCATCCACAGATCCCCCCATAACAGACCCTCCTGTTGAGTCTAAATTGTTAAAATAATGTTTTTTTTAATTTTATTAAAATGTTTTAGCACACTATTTGGCTCAATTTTTTTTTTTTTTAATTTTCCTCAACTAAAACCTAGGTGCGTCTTAAAATCAGGTGCATCTTATAAAGCGAAAAATACGGTAATTTCATCATATCAGAACTATAGGCCGTAGGCATGCATCATTTATAATAATAGTGATTTATTATGGTTTTATACAATATGTCAGTAAAATATTTTGTCTGTCAGTGATTTTTTGATAAATTAAAAAAATAAAAAGTCGACCAAAGCTATAGGATAGATCAAATTGTAACTGAAGGGTAAATGGAGCCTGGAGTGGTATCCTATATGGTCATATGAGCAAACCAAAGAGGGTTTAAAAATAGGCTATCCTGGCACAAATGAATAAATATAGGAGTATATTACTATAGGGGATACCCCTTTAAATCAGGAATTCATAGTTTAAGGGAACCTGTCATGAAAAAAAAAACAAAACACGCTATTAACAGTCTGTCTTGTACTGTTAATGATTGTTGTACGTATACCCTCTTTCACTTGTAAAGCGCCATGGAATAAATGGCGCTATAATAATAAATAATAATAATAATAATAATAATTAACCTGCAGATATTGTTAGAGGTAAATTGACAATTTGCGGCCGCCGCACCGAGAGCCCCATTGCCACGAGGAAATTATCTTTATTCCTCCCGGCAGTCTCAGGCTTTCAGTCATAGGTGCAGGGCTGGCGTTGTTTCAGTCAGCACTCTGTGCATAGTGCATGGCAGCTGTAACCATACCATTGACTAATAGTTGGCTCTAAACTAATGCTATGCTGAGCCTGCTATCAGTTAGTGTTGGGGCAATCACAGATCAGTGATCCCTGTGTCAATGTCCGTAAACTGCTCTCTGCTCTACACGACATGATCTTGTGATAGCTAGAGACATCATGCTGTTTAGTTAAAAAAGTATGGGAAATAACAGAACATCGTTTAACTACTGTGAGGGCCAGTTTCCCTTTATTTGGACAGGTATTGCTGTGCTTCACTGTGAATAACTGTCAATCTTAAAAACATTGTTCTCTGCTGTAATCAGCATGAAATAGTCGCTGTTTAGATCAAGGAGCAGTGTGATTGTCATACAAAGTGATAAGCAGAGGAGCGGTAGTGACACCTGCCCTAACAAATAAACTATGGGCATCACAGTGGCAAAACAATCCTACATTAATTCTTAGCATTGAAAACAATCTCTTATCTCTAAACAGAAAAACTTGTGAAAATTTGTGGGATCATATTGTTCAGGGAAGAGAGATCTCTTTCAGTGGGGTGGAGTGACGTAGGCGGAGTGACGTAGCGCTGGTAGGCATGCAGAAAATAATTATATTTCGAAAGATCGTTATTTTTTCATCACATAAATAAAAAAAAGAAGAGGGGTCAAATTGTCACCTCTTTAATTTGGAGAAGGCATATCCACAGTGTGTTTGTTTGTGCTCATATACAGAAGAATGCGGCACAGATACTCATTTTATTTTCCTCCAGTATAAATGTAGAGATGGAGCATTTTAATAAATACCTGCTAAGGAGCTTGTCAATATAACCTCAAATAACCTTATTTCTTTTTAATGGCAAACTTAATTTCCCTGTCTGGTTTCATCATTTTTCCGAAAGATCAGCGTGTTCTAGAGGTCAGAAAATCCACGCTGGAACAGTTTTAAAATCAATTACGAATCCCGCTAATTAAACATTTTGTCTACGATGTCCTGGGACCGGCCAACTTAGTGTTATAAATGTGAAGAGTGAATTTATGCCTATAAGGCTGTTGTTTTACCAGCAGCCCATCCATATAATGCTGTATTTATAAGTGCAGATACATGGCGATGAGAAGCAGAAGTTAAAAACCGTGTTTACACCTGTGATGACTGCACCCCTGATCTTGGCTTTGCTCCCAGAATAAATTGGAACATAATGCCAAGCGAGACCAAGGACCTAGAATAATTACTTGAAAGCACAGCAAGGGAGGCTTGGAGGAAAGTGACAGATAATCTAGCCATGACCTCAAAGTAAAAAGCACAGGTTATTGTGCTCAGGGAATCTGCACAGCTGGCTGACAAAACATCCTACACGGAGCAAAGTTTTTAAGTAGTGACAAACCCGATGGCAGCAGAGTAGGCCCTCACAGGGCACATACGTCCATGACACCTGCTCTGTGGCCATGATGGAATAACGTGTGCTGTAAATTGGTTCTTGCAATACTAAATAAAAAGTATGTTTTTCTGGCGACAATAAAGTGAATTTGTAGAATTGATACAAAGGTGGATCTCATTAAGGTTGCATGCCCCGAATCAGGGTTCACAGCATTTTGGATGCAGAGTGTTTTCGCTGCGTTGAAAATGCTGCGTTGTACAGTGCAAGCACAGTAGATGGGACTTCTATGCCCAGTGTGTTTGTCTTTCTAACAGTGAAATCTAACCTGCAGTGCGGCTTCCTGAGCTGCAGAATGTCAATTTTTTGCTGTGGAAACACAAGCGTTCTCTGTAGGGAGAACACAGTGAGAGACTGCAACTGCACAAGCCCAGATCATGGGCACAAGCAGCTGCGATGTCCTGCAGAGGAGACTCGTGGCCCAACAGGTCAGAACCCGCCACGTCCAGGATGCAGCGGGTCCTTATATGCACATACCCTAAAGCATGGGTCCCCAATTCCAGTCCTCAAGGGCCGCCAACAGTGCATGTTTTCAGGATTTCCTTAGTATTGCACATGTGATAATTTAATCACCTGCACAGTTGATGATTCCAACACCCATGCAATGCTAAGGAAATCCTGAAAACATGCACTGTTGGCGGCCCTCGAGGACTGGAGTTGGGGAACCTTGCCCTAAAGGCTTGGTTACAGCCACCATTGTAGATTCCATCAGATTTGCCAAAAACAATGGAGCACAAAGCTACGTATATTGCTCCTGGTAATATGATGAACACTGACGGAACCTTAGAAACCCAATTTTAAGTCAATGGAGTCAAATAATTGGCCGCAGCCTATAGGGGCTTTTTTTCCCTCAGAATTCCCATTTTGAAATACCATCAGAGCAGAATCACCTAAAAAAAATACCACTTCTCTCTGGAGAACAGAGCATATCCACATTACACGGACAGCTCATTGCTTCCACCATGGACAACATGTAATGTTTCATTTTTTTTGGTGGCTAGGAACTAAATCCTCCTGTGCAGGCTATGGTACAACTAATCAGTGGGGTTCCCAGTTATCTGAGAAAGTAATAAAAAATCCCAACAGTCACTCTTGTGGCAAATTAGTGGGTTTATTCAGATTTCTCCACTAGGTGGTGAAGCCTGAATAAAGCCAATAATTTGCCACAATAGTGAGAGCCTGGATTTATTATTCCTTTAGACTTTTCTTCCACATGCACCACATGAATGAGGGTGGAGTGTCGCATCCCAGCTACATGACACACAGTTAGAAGTATTCCCAGGATATTTATCGAACAAAAAAGGTTTTGCTCAACATGGACAACTTATTTAAAAGGCATAATCTAAGCTAAACTGATAAACTGGCCTGATTTATCAATGGCTATGGTTCATTATGCTCTAATTTAAATACCGTCTTTTTGTGCTGAATCTGCCTTTACATTTCTGGGACATTTATTCCCTAGTGGTGCATGGGATAAATTCTTATGGGGTATTTTCCTGGGTTGCCCCCTACCGTCTTGTGCAACCATTGTGATTACCACTTAAGTAAATTCATACTACTACTGCAGATTCTCTCATCTCTGGGCATCACAGACTTGGCCCTATCTTGAATCTCCTCATACCTAACCGACCGAACTTTCAGCGTCTCCCATTCTCACACCACTTCCTCATCTCGCCCCCTATCTGTCAGTGTCCCCCAAGGCTCAATTTTTGGACCCCTGCAGTTCTCCATCTACACCTTCGGCCTGGGGCAGCTCAGAGTCCAACGGCTTTCAGTATCATCTCTATGCCGATGACACACAGCTCTACCTCTCTGGACCTGACATTACCTCTCTGCTAACCAAAATTTTACAATGTCTGTCTGCTATTTCATCCTTCTTCTCTACGCGATTCCTAAAGCTTAACATGGACAAAACAGTCTTTCGTCCTCCTCACTCATCTCCTCCAACAAGCCATTCCATCAAACTTGATGGTTGCTCACTCTCCCCAGTCTCACAAGCTCGTTGCCTTGGAGTAACCCTCGACTCTGCTCTATCCTTCAAGCCAGACATCCAAGCCCTCTTCACCTCATTCAGACTACAACTCAAAAATATCTCCCGGATTCGTACTTTCCTTAACCAAGAATCAACACAAACACTAGTGCATGCCCTCATCATCTCCTGCCTCGACTACTGCAACCTCCTGCTCTCTGGCCTGCCTTCCAACACTCTTGCACCCCTCCAATCTATCCTAAACTCTGCGGCCCGCTTAATCCACCTCTCCCCTCGCTATTCCCCAGCCTCGCCACTCTGCCAATCCCTTCCCTGGCTTCCCATTGCCCAACGACTCAAGTTCAAAACATTAACCATGACATACAAAGCCATCCACAACCTGTCTCCTCCTTACATCTGTGACCTAGTCTCCCGGTACCTACCTTCATGCAACCTCAGATACTCACAAGATCTCCTTCTCTACTCCTCTCTTATCTCCTCTTCCCACAATCGCGTACAAGATTTCTCCTGTGCCTCCCCCATACTCTGGAATGCTCTACTTCAGCATATCAGACTCTCCCATACCGTGGAAAGTTTCAAGAGGAACCTCAAGACCCATCTCTTCCAACAAGCCTACAACCTACAATAACCCTCAGTCCAGTACACCACTGCGCAACCGACTCTGTCCTCACCTATTGTACCATCACCCATTCCCTGTAGACTGTGAGCCCTCGCAGGCAGGGTCCGCTCTCCTCCTATACCAGTCTGTTTTGTACTGTTAATGATTGTTCTACGTATACCGTCTTTCACTTTCTAAAGTCCCATGGAATAAATGGTGCTATAATAATAAATAATAATAATAATAATAATACAGACTATAGTTCATATGCTTTAATCAGATACTGGTTTCTGTGCTGAATCTGCCCTATATATAGGGATATTTCCCCCTAGGTGGTGCACGGTGTTAACCCTTGTATATACTATTGTTTTACCCTTTGTGACTAATCGCTATAGGGTGTACATGATTAGCCGCTAGATAGGTTGACTTATCTGTCTTTTTGTAACATGATACTTTGAGATAAAAGATTAACCTTTCATATTTGCACAATTTTGCTCAGGGCAGATCAAAGTGTGCCTGCGCAGGATCTCAATGCCGGCGACTGTGGATGATGTAGGACGTGTCATGCACCGCGGCTACAGAAAAAGGACGACAAAGTTGGTCAAAAGAGGTGACTCCGACACCGGAGAAGCCCAACTGACTAGAATCCACCGCAGTGCAACCGTTAGGTGAGTATTATAAAGCGTTATTTATGTTTTACACAGCGGCCCGGGCTCTTATACAATGCATGTTAGAATGCTGTATATAAGAGCCCACTGGTGGTGGCCGCCGCTTATAGGCCGAAAAACTAGTGACAGGTTCCCTTTAAGGTACGACATCATATTTCAGTGAAACCATAATAGATATGGAGTAAACAAAAGACAAATCTGGATTATCAGGATGCATGATAATTTATATGGTCTACAATAGAAAAAAATCAAATGAACAAAAATTCTGAATATGAAACATTTCTTCTGGGCAGTTTCTTTGCATTATACTGGTGAAAATATTGAAGGAGAAAAATAAAAGAGAAAAAAAAAAAAAGATGCGATTTCCCACCTCAGTACGCTGAACACTCTTGCCATTTTCCCAATAGCACGAATCTTGTTTTTAATCACTTCCTTACGAGCTGCAGCTGTTGCTCCTGTAATTAATACAATTAAAAGAGATGTCAATCATACGACCTCATGTACGCTTGTGAATACGTTCTACATACATACTGCTTGTAAAAAATGGAATTTTATATACTGAAGAGCACGAAGATAGATAAAAACCAGCCAAGCATGTATGCAAGACAGGCTGCACACAAATCCACTCATTTTCCGCATAAAATAAAGATGCTGTACAAGTTATGTATTTAGATATCGATGACAGAACACAACCTAAATATACTTTAATGTGGGGTATATACATCAATAGCAATGTTAGACAATTAAATGTATCATGATGGGACACAGAACACAATTTGTATATGTACCGGTAAAGGTCCACTCCCCTTACGTCTTGTAATTATGTAGGTTTAGCTTTCAATATAATGTCAATAAATATTTTATAGGATAGGCAATGTTTGTCAGTTTTCATGACATTTCTTCACTAGAAGCTAACTTCCAACTCAGACGTAATAAAATTGTTCTCGTCATTACAAAACATTTAAAAGGGTATTCCCATTTCCAAGATCCTATCCAAGAAGGTAGTAGGAATAATAATAATTTTAGCAAATAATATTAGCGTCTTCTTCAGGGAGAACCTGAAGAAGACGGCACCGAAACGTGCGCGCGTCGGGGTGGGCGTCACACTCAAGGATTTGTGCTCCAACTCTATTCTGGTAAATCTTCTCATTCACCTGTATTTACTTTGTGCCTATTACTGGCTTTATATGATTCCATATGACCATTTAGCATTTGGCTATCACTTATACTATGGAGTAGTTTCCTCTTACACATTTTTTACCTGCAACCCCATAAGGCTAGTACAGTATTCTATTATAGCCACATACTTGGTGTATACTACACATATATTTGGGTAATAATGTTGTATTTTCACCATTGCTGCATATTAAGGCAGAAATTAGGTGTATATACTGTGGCTTAATTTAAGGTTACTCTTTCTTAGCACGTGACACTTTTTTTTCCCTTGCTGTTTAATAAATTTTGTACTTCCTCCTATTCAATTTGCACTAAAAAAAAAATCCCCTCTCCTTTTGCATACTGTGGTTTGCAGGTTACCATTTTGTGACGCCCTTTTTCTTTCCAGCCAATGGTTGTGGTTTTTTTTAAAAAATATTTATTATTTAATATATGCTCTTTTAATACCAATAAAGATATTATTTGTGACCTTTTGTTCGGTTTTTCTCTTTTGGTTTTGTATATTAATTTTTTACCGAATGGTCCCATTGATCCCATATACCCCCACAACAATGATCAAGATTGCATTATAAATTACAGTCTTACTTTTTCCGTGGGTGTTGGTATGGGTTTGTTCTCTAACAATTGGTGGTTATATTGGTGGTAGAAGGCTAATGGATGTTAATAAATTCCTTGAAAACCCTTGTGCAATATCTACATAGGTGTATACAGGCCCATTTCCAACAACCACAACTCTAGTGTTCTAATGGTGTTTGCTAATTGTGTTAGACGGCTAATGGATGTTTAGAAATTCTTTGAAAACCCTTGTGCAAGTATGTTAGCACAGCTGAAAACAGTTTTCCTGATGAGAGAAGCTATAAAACTGACCTTCCTTTGAGCTAGTTGAGAATCTGGAGTATTACATTTGCTACTTCCATTAAACTCTCAAAATTGCCAGAAAAAATGAACTTCCATGTGAAAGTCGACAGTCTATTCTTGTTCTTAGAAATGAAGGATATTGCATGCGAGAAATTGCCAAGAAACTTAAGATTTCCTACAACGGTATGTACTACTCCCTTCAGAGGAGCATAAACAGGCTCTAAACAGAGTAGAAAGAGAGGTGGGAGGTCCCGCTGCACAACTGAGCAACAAGACAAGTACATGACAGTCTCTAGTTTGAGAAATCGACACCTCACAAGCCCTCAACTGGCAGCTTCATTAAATAGTACCCGCAAAACGCCAGTGTCAACGTCTACAGTGAAAGGGAAGAGTGGCAAAGAAAAAGCCATATCTGAGACTGGCTAATAAAAGGAAAAAAATAATATGGGCAAAAGTACACATACGAGTATATTGGACAGAGGAAGATTGGAAAAAAGTGTTATGGACTGACGAATCGAAGTTTGAGGTGTTTGGATCACACAGAAGAACATTTGTGAGATGCAGAACTGAAAAGAAGCTGGAACGCTATCTGTCAAGCATAGTGGAGGTAATGTGATAGTCTGGTAAAGTGGGAGATTTGTATAAGGTAAAAGGTATTTTGAATAAGGAAAGCTATCACTCCATTTTGGAACGTCATGCCATACCCTGTGGACAGCACGTGATTGAAGCCAATTTCATCCTAAAACAGGACAATGACTCAAAGCACACCTTCAAATTATGCATGAACTATTTAGGGAAGAAGCAGGCAGCTGGTATTCTGTCTGTAATGGATTGGCCAGCCCAGTCACCAGGTCTCAACCCTATTGAGCTGTTGTGGGAGCAGCTTGACCGTATGGAATGCAAAAAGTGCCCATTAAGCCAATCCAACTCAAAGTGGACTATATTTTCTATTCATTATGCAACTCATTTGATAAATAAAAAGTATGATTTTTCATTGAAAAGACATAATTGTCTGGGTGACCTCAAACCTTTGAACTACAGTGTGTATATACTGTATATCTATCCCCTTTGTAATGGAAACAAGTAGGCAGACCTTCATCATACAATCTACAGTCATGTGGGTATGAGAAAGTAAGCAGAACATTTATTTAGAACCCAGCACCACATATATACCCACACAGAAACATACTCTTCTCAACTGTAAAATTACAACACCACAAATCACAGAATGGAAAGAAATGTTAATGATATGTAAATTATGGGTAAATATAAACTAAATTTTAAAAATTCTGCCATGTTGAATGCACTTCGGAATGTAAATCATCAAGATCTGTTGCTGCGCCCTTTGTAATAGGCGACCAAAGAAGTCCCAGATGTGCCCAATGGGAGACAAGTCCAGCCATGCTGCAGGACATGGTAGCACATAAATGCCACACATGTTACTTAAAGGAAGAGCAACATGTGACCTGTCATTGTCATGTTGACAAATGGCTCCTGGGACACTTTGGAAACATTTACCCACATATAGTGGGTACTGACAAGCTAAAGGGTAACAGTATTTGATTTTCAGGCTCTATATCTCTCCATCCCCTAGATCTTTGAGTGTGAGACTACCTTCATTTTATAGACAATTATCTTGGCTACTTACTATATAAATTTAACTTGCAACTATTGAGCATATGATTAGTTATGTTCTTCCTGTATACTACAAATTACAGCGTGCTCTCCTAATTGGTCAGTGTTTTATTAGGAAAATTATCTCAAGCAAAAGGTCAATGGTTCGAATCAAGTAGCCATGAAGAAGATTTCCCAAGAAAAGAGAAACAGCCTCTTCCAGCCTGATAGTCTCTCAGACGAGAACATTGCCACCTACATCATGCCATGATAGTTGGAAAAATACAAAATAAAGTCCATCTAACCATTCAAAAGCCAAGAGGTGTATGTCCAAGTAAAATATTGGAGGCGACAAGTCGGCTTATCACAAGGTCCATCAGTTCTGGAGCAACAAATATCACACTGGAGGTGGCTTGTATGCTCTGTAATAGTGAGATCTCAGACATGCACGCAAGCACCATGCGATACACGTTACACAAGTCTGGAATGGTGGCCCAAAAAAAGGTGAAGAAGCCTTAACTTTATTTTCTTCATAGGAAGCATTGACTCAAGTTTGCAAAGAAGTACAAAAATTGGACAGAAGAAGATTGGAAATAAGCCATTTGGAGCGATAAGACAAAAGTCAATAGACTAGGCTCTGATGGGTGCAAATGGGTCTTGAATAAACAAGGGAAAATGGGGCTTACATATCGAGAAATTGAAATAACTGTCAAGATCGGTGGAGGAAGCCTGATAATATGCTGCTGTTTCACAGCCAATGTCATTGGATAGTTAACTAGGATCAATGGTGGTCTCAATGCTGAGCTATATATGAGTATCCTACAAGACGAGTTACTTCGTACACTCGAGTAGTATGGGTATGAAAATGATGACTTAAGGGCCTGTTACATGCGCCGATTCATCGTGCGTTTCGCATGTGCGATTGCACCCGCCCCCATCGTTTGTGCGTTTGTGCGAACGACCTCGCTGTGGGTGGCGAACATCCTCTTCCTGAAGGGGGAGGGACGTTCGGCGTCACAGCGACGTCACACAGCGTTCGACAAATAGAAGCGGAGGGGCGGAGATGAGCGGGACGTAACATCCCGTCCAACTCCTTCCTTCCGCATTGCCGCTGGGACGCAGGTAAGCTGCAGTTCATTGTTCCTGGGGTGTCACACGGAGCGATGTGTGCTGCCTCAGGAACAATGAACAACCGGAGCGCAGAAGGACAATCGATTTTTTTAAAATGAGCGACGTTTCAACGAGCAACGATAAGGTGAGTAGTTTTGCTCGTTCACAGTCTCTCGTAGCTGTCACATGCTATGATATGTCAAACGATGCCGGATGTGCGTCACTAACGACGTGACCCCGACGACATATCGTTAGATATATCGTAGTGTGTAACGGACCCTTTAGGGGTACTTTGCACGTTGCGACATCGCTACTGCGATATCGTCGGGGTCACATCGGCACCGGTAACAACGTTGCAACGTGCAAAGCCTAGGAGAGAAGATGAACGAGCGTGAAACAGTCAGAAATCGGTGATCTGTGTCACGTTGGTCATTTTCATAATGTCGGTGCGTCCGCAGGTACGATGTTGTTTGTCGTTCCTGCAGCTCCACACATCGCTGTGTGTGAAGCCGCAGGAGCGACAAACATCTCCTTACCTGCGCCCGCCGTCCACCGGCAATGCGGAAGGGAGAAGGTGGGCGGGATGTTTACATCCCGCTCATCTCCGCCCCTCCGCTTCTATTGGCCGCCTGCCGTGTGACGTCGCTGTGATGCCGCACAACCCGCCCCCTTAGGAAGGAGGCGGGTCGCCGGCCAGAGTGACGTTGCATGGCAGGTAAGTACGTGTGAAGCTGCCCTATCGATAATGTTCGCTACAGCAGCTACCACAAGATATCGCATGTGAGACGGGGTCGGGGACTATGACGCTTGGCATCGCTACAATCGGCTTGCGATGTCGCAGCGTGCAAAGTACCCCTAAGTGTTTGAGATGGTCAACAACCCAAAGCAAATGTTGAGTTTGGCGAAGAAATGGTTCAATGACAATTAATTCAATGAAGTAGAGGTGCTGGATTGACCTCACATTCCGCAGACCTCAATCCAACCGAACACTTGTGGGTACAGTTGAAGAAAAAACTGTATACATATCCATGTGTGTCAACCAGTATGGAGCAACACTGGGACCATGTGTAAGAGACCTGGGATCAGCTTTCAATGTGGCATGCTTGAATCTGATTCAGAGCATGCCCAGAAGGATTCAGGCAGTGTTGAAAGTGAAAAGGTGGGACAGTGAAAATGTATGAGATAGACAAGATTGTGGTCTAAAAAATGAAAGTAGTCTCACGCTCAAAGCTGTAATGGATGGTAAGATATGGAGCCTGAAAGTCAAAAGTTCAAAATATTGTTACCCCTTTGCTTGTCACTGTATATATGGTACTGTGCAAAAAAGTTTTAAAGAGGTGTGGCTAAATGCTGCAAAATAAAAATACTTTAAAAAATGTAAGTGTTAATAGTTGTTTTTTTTCTGTCTACTAACAAAATGCAAAGTAAATAAAAGAGAAATGCAAATCAAATCAATATTTGGAGTGACCACCCTTCAAAAAAATCATTAATTTGTCTGGGAATATTTACAAGAAGTTAGGGTCTTTGCAATTAGTTACTCATACAGGAGACTATTCTGCTACAAACAGGCACTAATGATCATCATTTTAAAATCTAAATTGAAGCACAATCATTACCTGAAATAGCTGTATAAGAGGCATTAACATGGGTGAGGAACACCCAAACTTTAGTAAAAAAGTGAGGTTACGAAAGACAGACACAAGTAAGTTATACTGCATCGACAAGGTGTCGCCCAGGAAAAATGTTCAAATATTGGAGATTAAAGATTTGCTATTCAATCTCTCTTGAAAAAGCACCAAGACATGGGTAACATTGAGGATGTTGGATGCAGTGGTTGCCTGAAAGTCAGGGCAACAGAGGAAAAACACATCATGCTCATTTCCCTTTGAAATTGGAAGATGTCCAGCACTTCCATCAGCTTAGAAATGGCAGCAACCAGTTGGACCTAGCTTCACCCACCTTCTGTTGAGAGAAATCTGTCCAGAAGTGGTCCCTATGGAAGAATTTTGACCCAAAAGCCATATATTTGACAAGGAAACAAGGCCAAACAACTCAACTATGTATGAAAACATAGGAACTGGGGTGCAAAAAAATGGGAGGATTTGCTTTGGACTAATCATTTAAAATTTGAAATATTTGGCTGCAAGAAAGCAGTTTGTCACCAAAAAAGCTGGAGAGAAGTAGAAGTCTATCAATGGAACAGTGAATCATGCTAGATGTTCCTTGCAAGCTTTGAGCTTAAAAGGTGTAGAAATGCAGAGAAATACAGGCAGATACTTATCCATCAGTCAGTACCATCAGGGAGGCATCTGACTGGCTCCAAATTTATTCTGCAGTTTAACAACAACCCCAAACATACAGCCAATGTCATTAAGAGCAATGTTTAGTGCAAAGAAGGAGTCATGGAGGTGATAATATGGTCCCCACAGAACCTCGATTTCAACATTATCGAGTTAATCTGGTATCACATGAAGAGTCGGAAGGATTTGCACAGCCTACATCCACAGATCTGTGATTTGTTCTCAAAGAGGCTTACTACAACCTCCCTGCTGAGTTCCTTCAAAAACTGTGCCTCAAGTGTACCTCTTGCTGCTGATTGAAGGCAAACATTGGTCCCAAAATATTGATTTCTCTTTTGTCCACTCACTTAGATTGTTTGGATCAATTACCAAAATGCAATTAGCACTTCTGTTTGCTCATAACTGCCTAAAACGTTTGTACTGAACAGTATATTAATATAAAACAGTTGCAGGACTTTGCTGGCAATGTGAGAAACATCTGTACAATACAACACTGTGTAAATCTGAGGTCTTACTGCAAATTTTAAAATTCCAAGAAAATCACTAAACTTCTGAAATTAATGGCCCCGATTCATCAAGACTGGCAATTTCACACCAATATTGATAAGGAGGCCTGCTGGCACTTGCCTCTTAATCAGGAGTGTATGTCAAGCATGCACTTAGCCTGAAGTCGCAGACTGGAATAAGATTTGTGGTGTAAGGAATGCCACCTCTCGTCATTAATTTGATGAGTGGGGGGTTTCATGTCCGCATCCCACTTCCAAGCTGAGTGAAAACGGCATGAGAACCCCATAAGTCGCAATATTTTAGCGCATTCCCGTTGTGGCAAACTTTTGCAATTTTCAAAGCTTTTTACACTAGAATTGTGGTGGAAAGCTTTGACGAATTGGCCACCATGTTTTTCAGAACCTTCAACAAAATCTGGAAATACCAAAATTTAAAAGGAGGATTAGGAGGAAGCAGTACGGTTTAAATTGCCGCGCTATTCACCACTCCGCAAATGTAGGATTAATGGTTAATGCCTTTTATTTTTCATGCACAGGAGTACTCAGCTCCCTTCATAAGGACATCAGGCAAAAAGAACATCAAATCTGCAATCTTATTTTTTGCCTAATGTCCTGATGAAGGGAGCTGGGTACTCCTGAAACGCGTACTACAGAATTCTAATATAGAAAACCTACAATATGGACCACTAGTCAAAGAAAATGAACTTAATACCAATAGCACAACCAGGTAGTTGCTTAGTGGAAAAATAATACCTATAAAACTACCCAGAAATAAATCAAATCTGAATCATAATTCATCTTTATTACAAGAAAAAACATAATATAAAAATACACAGCAACATAAATTTCTGTAATATTAAGAAACATCTTAAATAAAGAATTTACAAAAAAAAAAGAAAAAGAAACGAGTACGTGGCACATGAAAATATCTAATAATAACAAAGTATACAACTGTCAATAACAAATGTTAATACTTAACATGAAAATTGACAGTGTACAATAAGAAATATATTCCTAATCACAAAGTAGAGAGAATAATAAATAATATATCAGATACTAAATGTGCCACAAACATTTAGTATAGTAATATAGTAGAAACTACATTCATGGTAGGATGACAAAGGCATACCGTATTTTTCGGACTATAAGACGCACCGGACTATAAGACGCACCCTGGTTTTAGAGGAGGAAAATAGGAAAATAAAATTTTAAGCAACAGATGTGGTCATGACACGTTTTTATGGGGCGAGGATCTGCTGCTGACACTGTTATGGGGGTAATATCCCCAAATTCTCTACTAAGGTACCCCAGCCTGGTAATGATCCTCCTGCCTTGTATATACAGTATATGTCCCTCATCCTGGTATAGCCCTCATCCTGCTATATACCGTCATCCTGGCATATGGCCGCATCCTGCTATATACTGGAATATGGCCGCATCCTGCTATATACCCGATCCTGGCATATGGCCGCATCCTGCTATATAACCCATCCTGGCATATGGCCCCATCCTGCTATATACCTCCATCCTGCTATATACCCCCATCCTGCTCATAATATACCCCCATCCTGCTCATAATATACCCCCATCCTGCTCATAATATGCCCCCATTCTGCTCATAATATACCCCCATTCTGCTCATAATATACCCCCATTCTGCTCATATACCCTCATCCTGCTCATATATCCCCATCCTGCTCAAAATATACCCCCGTCCTGCTCATAATATACCCCCATTCTGCTCATAATATACTCCCGTCCTGCTCATAATATACCCCCGTCCTGCTCATAATATACCCCCATCCTGCTCATAATATACCCCCATCCTGCTCATAATATACCCCCATACTGCTCATATACCCCCATCCTGCTCATATATCCCCATCCTGCTCATAATATACCCCCATCGTGCTATATGCCTTCATCCTGGTATACGGCCCGCATCCTGTGGCACATAAAAAAAAAAATAAACATTCATACTCACCCTACCTCACTCCCTGCAGCATCGCTCCTCCTCCCGTCTGTGCCAGCAGCAGCGCTGGAGAGTGGAGCCGGCCACGATCCCTGCAGCATTGCAATGTCCTCCTGACTGTGCCGGCGGCGGCTGTTTGTGGACACGTGCGCACAGTGATGATGTCATCGCTGTGAGCACCGCTAGTCTCCTCACACAGCCGCCGACGGGACAGACAGGAGGACATCGCGATGCTGCAGGGATCGTGGCCGGTGAGTTATACTGATTCACTGCACCCCGCGCTGATGATGATGTGCGGGGGGCAGTAAATGGAGCCACACATGATCACTCCAGGCTGTAGTTGCCAGGGGTGATCATGCGGGCAGGCTGTTTAATATGTGCGCATTCCCCGCCCATCATCCCGCCCACCTGTCAGCGCTGGCTTCAGCGCTAAGAGATGATGGGCGGGATGATGGGCGTGCATATTAAATGAGTGGGTCCACGTGGTCACGGCAGGCTACTACAGCCTGCTTGTGCCGCCGATGACCCGCTCCATCACAACACCCTCATTCCCCGCAGCCCTACATTCAGACTATAAGACGCACCCACACTTTTCCCCAACATTTGGGGGAAAAAAAGTGCGTCTTATAGTCCGCAAAATACGGTAATATAGTAGCAAATTGGAGTGGATGAAAATAACATGGCAAATGTAAAATAATAATGAGTATATCAGATGAAAAGTATTTTAACCTGATAGTAAAATAAAATTAAACTGACAAATGCCAATAAACAAATTATGCCACATTGGTACATATTAACAAAGCCGTACCAATGAGACACCCTGACGCGTTTTGCCGTGGCTTTCTCCAAGGGCATAAATGTACATTTTATTAGATATTTTCATGTGCCACGTACTCATTTCTACATTTTATACTGCTGTGTATTTTTAGATTATGTTTTTCTTGTAATAAAGATGAATTATGATTCAAATTTGATTTATTTCTGGGTAGTTTTTTAGGTATTAGAATTCTAATATAAATTAAACACAAAAAGGAAAATGAAACATGTTAACGGCGTATAAATGACTTCCCATATTAGTTGTGAAACAAAATAAATGAATAAAAAAGTCGGTGAGTATCACTGAATAATACAGTAAGCTCTTGACCAAAATAAATATATCTATAAAATTAGTCCTGACATAAAGCCAAAGCAGTTCTTACTGTATAAGGTGCTGGGTTTGATTTGATTTCTCTACATGCCTATGTTACAAAGTATAAAAGCACCTGAAGCATATGCCCACACACTGTCCACTCTGCACCACATAATACCTTTCATCTGTGCATAAATAAGATGGTCTTCTTATGAAAATCCAGAGGCAAACATAAAAAAACAAAGTTTGAAGGATGGAAAAGAAAGGGGAGAGTGTGAAACGGCTACTAAAATGAAAGGTGTCTGTAAAATAAAGCAAATAAACATTAGAGAGAAAAAAAAGGAAAACAAGCAATGAAGTTCCGAGAAGTGACTGAACAGACACAAACGGTGAGAGGGTTAGGTGATGGAAATATATGGACATGTCACAAGCCAGATTTACATGACAAATGAAGAACTGATGAAAGTCTATAAAATAAGTGCTCAGTCGGAAGTCAAGAAGTCAGTAGCTGCAAATTAACCTGTGCATTCTCATATTAGCAAGCAAACCCCATTCCACAAGGTGAAGGAGACTTCTGTATATCATTGGGGACACCGTGACGTACATGCACCCAAGTTAGTCAAATATTCAAACACTAAGGCCGGGGGCTACACGGGGCACTAGTGCGATGCTCGCATGACACTCGACTCGCGCTGGCAGCACAGCATGAGCCGAGTGTCATGTGAGTGTCCCTGTGTCTGAGGTCCGACTGTGCGAGTGGACCTCAGCTGCGGGGGCAGGCCGGCTCGGAGGAGGGGCAGGCCAGCGCTGTGGAGGGGTGGGCTGGCACAGAGGAGAGGAGAGAGGGATTTCTTTCCCTCTCTCCTCCGTAGCCGGCTATTGCGATTCTCTCTCTGCACGCACAGTACACCGGTGTACCACGAGTGTAGTGCGATTTTTCTCTTGCCCCATTCACTTGAATGGGTGCGAGAGAAAAGAGTCTCGCATTACAATCGCAGCATGCTGCTATTGTTTTCTCGGTCCGATTAGGGCTGAGAAAATAATTGCTCATGTCCGCTGGCACACAGGCTAGAAATGGTCCGAGTGGAATGCGATGTTTTATCGCACTTCACTCGCACCGATTTTCTCGCCGTGTGGCTTAGACCTTAGTGACCAAGCTAATTTTGACCTTCATGACCAAGCCAAATTTTAGAAATCTGCCCAGTGTCCCATTACGAGATATCTCTGGAGTGTTTCAACAGATCCCAGTGAATCTGAGTGTTTTGTCACTATTGTACTTTATGGTATTGGTAAATTTAGGGTTTTTTTGTGCTTATTTGTGAAAATATCAGCAAAAATATTGAATAATAAAAAAAAGTAATCGCAAATTTTCAAACACTTTCAATTTTTATATCCTTAAGCCAGTCATTCTGTACAAAATAATCAACAAATAGCATTTCCCATATGTCTACTTTACAACTGCATAATTTTTTTAAATGTCATTTTATTTGGTTAGGATGTTAAAAGGATTAAAAGTTTAGCAGCAAAATTTATTTTTTGGGCAAGAAATTTACAAAACCTGTTTCTTCTGGGATTTATTCAATTTTAAATGGAATTTGAGGGGCCTATATATTGGAAACTCCCCAAAGGTGATACCTTTTTTTTTCTTTAAAACCGCACAGGTCAAATACGTCAAAACTGCTGGGAGGAAATGTGTGGCTTTTCAGAAATTAATTAAATTACATTTTACTTTTAAAATGTTGTTTTAGACGCAATTTTTTCACTTTTACAAGGAATTGGACCCAAAAATGTGTTAATTTATTCTCAGTGCGCTGATACCCCAAATGTGGTCAGAAACCTCCGATTGGTCGAATGGCCAGGCAGAAATTGGAACACAAATTTGTCTGAAATAGATTGCAGGCACCATGTCACATGTGCAGGGTTTCTATAAAGTACAAAATCAGAAACCCCCCCCACAAGTGACCTCAGTTTGGAAACTACACCTCTCAAGGATTCTATCCAGGGGTATAGTGAGCATTTTGAAACCATATGCATTACACAGTGTTTGATAAAATTAAGCCATCATATTGAAAACTTTGATATTTTTTTTTCTCAAAAATGTTGCTTTAGCTTTCTAATTTCTCAATTTTGAAAGAGGTAACACCAAAAAATGGACCCTACAGATTGTTACCCACTTTCTTCTGATTGTGGTGAAACCCCACATGCAGTTAGAAGTTCTCTTTAGACACACAGCAGGGCACGAAACAGAAGAAGTGGCATTTGGAAAATAAATTTTGCTGGAATAGATTTCAGAACCCCCTACAAATGACCTTTTATGGAAAACTGACCCATCAAGGAATTTAAGGGTGTGTTGAGCATCTTGAACCCATAAATGCTTTACAGAACTTTTTAAAATGTGGATGTGAAAACAAAAATTACATTTTTTTCCGCTAAAATGTTGTTTTTGACCCAAGTTTGTAATTTTCACAATGGATAATAGGAGAATACAGTCTGATACCTGCGTGCTATCATTGTGCGATTTGCACAGTGACAGCACACTCTATTGCCAGATCAGATCAATTAGAGATGGCAACAGAGCAGCGCACACTATCAAAGCACAGTGTGGGATTACCCAGTGGCATGCAGAGACCAGCCTCTCCCCTGCAAATAACATCCCTTCTGGTGGCGGCGCTGCTTTTTGAACAATGCCAGGTAATCTGCTCTGTTGCCAGCTGTACTGGTTTGAATTGGCAACACAGAGCAAGCTGTCACTGTACAAATTGCACAATGACAGCGTGCAGGGACATAGCTGGGACCAGAACAGCACCTCAAACAAGCGTCAATAGACTCTTTATTTCAGGCACCCTCTGCCCACTGATGATGCTTTTTTTGAGTAACCCAGCATGAACTGGGATTGTCAAAGTGTCATCACACAGGACGTAGGCAAAAAAACAAAGGTCAATAGCAGTTAGTATAGTTAGAGGAGTGTATGGAATTTTTAATGCAGCCATAATAGAAAATTCTTTAGATTGGGACAATAAATAGATAGTGATTTAGATTAAAAAAATCTCAGCCTCGGGACTGCCCATTTAATTAATTTAGCAATTGATGGCAGCTAAATATCTCAGAAAAGTTATTATAGGGTTAACAAAATGCTGGAAGAGTAAGTGATACTAATGAAAACCTTTTCAAGGGTCAATATTCAACTAAGTCACATAACTGTGTATAGAAACAGTATGATTAGAGGTAGAGTGTCACAATAGCAAAGATGGTCAGACGTTCACCAACCTCTATATAGCTGCGTCCAAAAATTGTGGAACAATTTCAGAAAACGGTTTCTCATCTTAAAATTGCAAATATTTTGAATTTCCACCATCTACAGTGAAATACATAATCAAAGATTATCCCTCTGCACAAGGGACAAGGCCAATGGTCACTATGGGATGCTGATGATCTACAGATACTTAGGTGGCACTGTATTAAAAACTGTCATGATCCAGTCATGCAAATCACTGCGTAGTATCAGGAATACTTTCAGAACGCATTGTCTGTGGACACAGTTCACGGTTCAATCAACAAATGCAAGTTAAAGCTCCATCAAGCTTAAAGAGCAATACAGAAGCACTATTGGCTTCTCAGAGCCAAAGCTCATTTAAAATAGAGTGAAACAAAATGGAAAAATGTTATGTTGTCTGAGGAGTCAAAGTTTGAAAATCTTTATGGAAATCACATAACACCTGCTGATTCAGGAAGACAGGGACCATCCCGCTTGTTATCAGCGTCCAGTTGAAAAGCCTCATCTCTTATGGTATGGGGTTGTATTTGCCTAAGTCAGGGGCACTTTACTTACGTTGAAAGGCACTATCAAGTTTAAACATTATATAGAGGTTTGATCTCTTTCAGAAAATGTCCATATAGGGAATCCCTTGTATATTTCAAGACACTGTTAAACCACAGACTTTCAGTGATGAACTGTCTACTTCCAGTCCAGAACTTTTACCAATAGAAGACATTTGGCGCACTGTGAAACAAAATATTCAGCAAAGACCCAGGTTGTTTGAGCAGCTAGAATTCTACATTAGAGAAGAATGGTACAACATTCCTCTCCCAAAACTCAAACAATTGGTCTCCTCTCTTCCCAGACATCTACAAAGTATTGTAAAATGAAGAGGGGATGTTCCACAATGGTGTACTTGCCCTATCTCAATACTTTTGAGATCCATTGCTGCCATCAATTTCCAAATGTCTAACTTTCACCTTCTGATCGGTGTATATATATATACACACATATATTATACACATGTGTGTATATATATATATACACACATATACTTTATGTGGAAGTATATTATATAATATATATATATATATATATATATATATTACACACACACACACACACACACACACACACACACACACACACACACACACAAGGTTACTGGTGATGAGTGAGCTCTACCATACTCGGCTGCTCTATACGTCGTGTGACGCTCAGACGGACTCCACTCGTATCAAGTATAATGAAAGCTATGGAGGAAAGTGAGCACTTTTCTAGAAAAAAGCTCGAGTTCCCCGTAGACTTCCATTATACTCGAGTACTTGAGTTGAGCCTGTTCATGGAGGACAACTAAAAAGTTGGCCAAACATCACCTCTGAAAAATATAATATGTATTTTGAAAAGGGAAAGAAATTGAGGAGAAAGCTGGGAGGTGGTGAAGAAAGGCAAACAGTAGCGAAAAAGGCATGATTTAATAGAGAGAGGTAGGAGTAGCCCATACATGAATATAGTGGACTCATAGCTGTGAGTCCACAGAAATTTTTAATGTTAGCTATTAGCTGTTATTTTTGGTTAGTAGGCTAACCTGTCCCCATGATTTACTGGCCTTCGGACACTATTTTTCACGGACGAGTCAGAGGTGCGTTTTTCCCTCAGTGAGCCGTGTTTATTGCCTACGTGTGTTCTCCGTGTGTTATCCGTGATAACACACGGAGAACGGGAACTTTCTACTCACCTGTCCCTGGCTTTGCTGTCCGTGGTGCTGAACTTCGGTCTCTGGTCTTGCTGACTCCCCGCTGCTGCTGCTTCCGGCCGCAGTGAAGTGAATATTCAATTAGCATAATGAGCGGCGGTTGGCAGCAAGTGACAGCAGCGGCAGAGACTGCAGGGCTGGAGAAAGTGAGTAAAGATTTGTTTTTTTTTTCTCGAAGACAAATGTCTTTTCTCTGGTGCGTGTCACACGGAACATATCCGTGTGGTCCGTTTGTGTTACGCGTGACCAGTTTGCGTTCCGTGTGACAGCCGTGATGCCGGAGAGAAAATGGACATGTTGCCGTGAGAAACACACGGACACACGTATGTACGGAACGGACACACGTTCCGTGCATAAATACATACGTGTATTAAAATCCATTGGAATACCTAGGTATACGTGTGTACGTGTCTCCGGAACGTGCGGAAATTGACTAAACACGTACCGGAGGCACATACGTGTGAAAGAGGGCTTAAGAAGTAAGTCTGCCAAATATCTTAGATACTAGTATAAGTCCGTTGTAAATTGATGTGGTTCTATGGTTTTAAATTGTGGATGATACTTGCGTATAATGTGCTGGTATATGCCTCCTATAGCTGGAGCTGGGATTAGTAAGATTTAGTATGGTAGTATTTCTCACTATTCCATCACAAATATTAGTATCTTACAGAGCTCAAAGTATAATAAAAGAATACTGTGGGTTTTTTTTTTACTCATTTGAGAAAAGTTTCCATAAAATCCAAACCAGCCATAAGTTAGCATAACGCCACATACATTTCTAAGTAAGGAAAATCACATCAAAAACCCAATTCCCTTTTTTTTGGACTGTAAAGACAGGTATGGCAGTGTGAGTAAAGTTAGGCCTGGTCCTTGTACAGGATTGCTTATATCCACATTACACATAGGCACAGTTAGATTAATGAAATGCAACAAAAAAAAAAAAAACCCGGATCTCCAAAATCCACTTACCATCAGCATCCTCATCTGAGCAGAGTTCATCGTCTGAGCAAATGCTGAGAACATTTACCAGCATCTCGGTCACTGTGGGAGAAAAAACAAGACACGATTCCCATAATCTGGACTCTTTATGTAAATAGAAGATCACCATTATAAAGATCTCTCCCTCGTCAATATATATGACATGATCTAAGTTATTCCATGTGTCAGCATGGGAGAAGAGTATGTGAAATCCACAGATTCCTTGCATGAAGATGCGGGAGGTCAATAAAACATCTGATAACCTGATGTTGATCAGAGGTCTCTGTAAATGCAATTTAAAGCTACTTTGGAGAGATGCTGACTTTGATTTATGCATGCATTAAGGCGACGGTTTGTTTTTTTCTTAATAGAAGAGATGTCTTGTCTCAAGAAAACGAGAAGCAATCTTACAATGCCTTAGGTCTCCTGCACACAGCTATACTATGCAGGCACGTAGTCCCTCACCCACACACCAAATCTAATAGGAATCTGTAAAAATACAAACAATGGCATGTTCCTCTTCATCCTCATGTCATAATATGAAGGTGATTTCCCCTCTGATTTTTTTCCCCAGATTTTTTTAATATTTCGTGAATGATACTTTGATCCATAAACTTACCTTTTTCTCCAACAAATGGTAATGACCAAGTAAATACATCCATGAAATTTGGAAGCCAGTATGGATGAGGAGAACAGTTGAACTGTCTGATATTCATGACATTGTTCTCATACTTCAATACTGCAGCTGTAACGAGATGGAAAAACAGAATACTTGGTATGCAGGACATAGATATGGATGCTTATCCATAACCTGTGAACCGCTAAAATACTTCTCCGATTGGATTTTTAGGTCATCTGTAGCAAGAGCAAAAGAAGGACCAATCATAAGCTGGAAACTGACACTGTATGCGGAATAGATCAGCAAAGCTAATTGTCGAGTCTCGAATACGATGGAATGTGAAAGTTCAACATGACCCTTGATGAAAACTGCTCTAGTGTAAAATGTATTACAGAATATAATGGCCTGATGGCACTCGCCTGGACTGAGACGTTATTAAGATGATATTTTAAACAGACTCTGAATGCTTACTTTGCAACTTTTACCGCTCTTCCACACGCTGTAGGTCATTTCAAGAAAAACTTGTTAAACAGCCTAGAAAAGATTCACTTTAAGACTTAAAACGTGTTTAACTGCAGAATTTCATGTAACCTAATAATATATTTTTACCAATATTCAATCCCTCCAGCCATAAAGACCAATTCTTTGGCCAAGGAATATACTTCAGGTGTTTACTTTAGCATGGGGACTTGCTTTTCTAATAGCCTGTCTAGTCTAGTACTTAGACCGGGGTCAGATGAGCGTACAGCATCTGATGTGAGAGCTAATGACACTCGGCTCAAAGTTTGCTGCGAGCGTGAATCGAGCGTCCTCCACTGTTCTCCAATTCTCTTGCATGCTGCACTCACTTCCTCTTGATTGTTTGTTTGGTCCGAAGGTGGAGAGAAGGAAGCTGAAGTTGATTGGACGCAGGGCTCGCGTGATGTCACCCCTCAACGTGAGCCACGGCACTGCTGTAACGGCGCTGGTACGGGAGGTGTGTAGAGTCTTTATTATTTTACTAGAGGACAAACATATGGAATCAAAAGTGTTTGTCCTAGGAGTAGACAACCCCTTTAATTTCTCTATCTACTGCATTGGCTGTCTCACATAGCACTCGATGTTTGACATCCACCCATAAACTTTTATGGTGTGCATGAGCGGAGATACGCTGCCAATCGCAGCATGCTGTGCTTTTTTATTTTTCCTATTTGGCCTGAGAAAAAAAAATGTGCAGACCGGAACTGTCACACAGAATAACTGATTTTTTTCTTGCATCGCACCCATCCAATTTATACGCTCGTGTGCAAGAGCCCTTGGGATGGTTATAGCTACAACCATGAACTTTAGGCAAAGAAGGAAAAAAAATTACCATGATTTTTTTTTATACATAAGCTCAGAACCTAAATACACTTCAGATTGATCAAAGGGAACTTTATAATAAAAAAAAGAAAAACAAAAAAAAACTATGACCAATGAGCGCAAATGCTGGTTAAGTCTTAGAAAAATGTCCATAATTTTCATTGCCCTTCACCCAGCAGTATTCCTTCACCCTATGCATTTTACAATGGCTTTGCCATGTCTTCTGAAATGTCAGTCTTCATCATAGTAACACAATTCTAGAGCGTCTTTACTAATACCACTGCGCTCGTCTCTTCCTCCTAGAAATATATGAATTGACAACTGGGTGTTACCAACTGGGGGCGTCTCTACATGAAATGATGCTCTCCAATTAATGCGCGGACAAGTCAAGAGGAATGGTAACACCTAGTTATTTAAATTTCAAGGTGGAATCACAAGATAGAGGTACAACTTCTATCAAGAGATGCCCCTGAATTATTATATAGGTCATACAAATATTTATTAAAACAGAAATCTTAGGAGTGCAACCAGGTCCTCTACAACTGATTAAACCATTGAAGATGATAAGTAAAGCTCAAGATGCACCCATACAAGAACTCTATACATTCTTAAAAGACTTTAAAATTACTGTATTCTTTAGACATGCCAATATCCATGATAAAATGAGCATACTTTATTTTATTAACCCATTGCTGAACATGAATCTGTTCACAATGGCACAAACTGACAGCCAATAACATTTGAGTTTTACTCTACAGTCACAGGGCTTTGGTATATTCCATCACCGGTCATAGTAAAGTATTATATCTAGAGAACATGTAGTGGTAGTATTAGCTCAGATTCCGCTCCCCATTACATTAACAAAGTATTTTATAGGGACAATGTCACACAATGCTGAAACATGGCTTCAATGGTTGGAATGGAGAACAAGTCTTCATACACAAGGCCGAGTGCATCTTACAAAAAAAACCCCAAACCCAATTCAATGAACGTCTTGTCTGATGGATAAAAGCAAAACGTGATTAGCGGACAATACTTCTTGGACTTTGCAACAAAGTAAATGTTAAACTGAAGATTTACCTTTATTATTGTATACATCTAGGTAATTTGGTGCTGAAAATATTGTGATTAAGGAGGGAAAGCCTGTTGTTTGGCTTTTCCTGTACATACGATACCTGCAATATACAAAAAATAATAAAGCGTTACAGTTCCAGCATGGACGGTGAACTTGGAAAACACTTTGAATACACCTTGAAGAACAAAACAATCAAGACACATTTTATTCAGAAGTTTGGAAGTGCAAAAGAAAAATGTGCTGCATTAAAGGAGTTGTACTGTATATATGTAAAAGCAACTAAAAACAAAACTTTGACAAAACAATATTACTTGTATTTATGAATCTATTTTTCAATAAAAATTAGCAGTATACAGACTCACACCTACAAAAATGACAGCCTCTTCTGGAGTCACATGGAAACCTCCTGGAGCTTTGAAGGTGTAGTCCTATATGGCAGCTCCCAACGTTACCATAGAAGTATCCTTCTATTATAGCAATGCTTTTAGGGGACAATACCTCTCTAACACATCACTTGATGGAACATTTGTGGTAATTTTTTCTGGCATATGCACTCCATACAATGGTTTGAAGGGAGATCTACTTCCAGCACATGCTCAGTGAAGAGATGCACATGCCATTGCTCTTTCGACTTACCGTGCAAGCAGGGTAACTTCAACCTGCTTCATAGCACATGCCCAGGAAGCACAAGTCAACTGCGCATGTCCAAGAATTCAGAAAGACTTGGAATGACATAGTCTGTCATCAAGGACATGATTTAAGCCATATCCTGTGGATTTTTTATGGAAACTTTGCAAATGGCGCAAGTTAATTTAAACCTCTGTATTACCAAAATTAGGCCACCTCTGTGGCTCAAAAAACTGATTTAAACCACTGTGAAGATCTGAGGTTGTGGGTTGTATTAATCCCCTAGGCAGTTTAATGATGCAACAATTTTTAATTCTTCCGTACATGGTCTTGCAGCTCCTTCAGATGACAGTTATCACAATCGTAGCGCGTGTATAAAGGCTTCAGCCGGCAACAACAGTCTTTAGGTTAGATCCTCAAATCCAGACGACAGATATCACGACCGTAGCACGTGTATCCAGCTCCAATCTCTATAGTCCATTCATGGGCACAAGGAACTGGCCTCAGCAACAGATCCTAGCCCCTCCAGCACCAACTACTCCCTAGCCAATCGTGTGGCTTATTGTTGTATCTCTCCTGGGACCAGCCCCTGGATGAGCAGAAGTACTCATCACACTCACCGCTTAGACATTTTCTACATAAATCTCAAAGTATGAAGGCTCCAAAAGATCAGTTTCTGGTCCTGTTTGCAGAATTGTGTATAAGAGAAGCCTCCTGCAGAGAGGAACAAAAGACTCACGATCCCGCACCAGATGCAGGACAATGAATCCTACTGCAGGCCTGATTATATTAGAGTCCATGGAAGCGAACTAGGGTGACAGTGTTACAACCCCTTCCCTCTTCAAATTGTGTACTTTAACGTGACATCTCTCATAGAACAGAACAATAAGATTGATGTAACCAGCGCTCCGTGCTGGAAATACTCCAATAGTCTTTAGCTCGTGGTCAATCTCCTCATAGCCACATTCAGTATTTTGTCAGTATTTGTAAGTCAAAATCAAGAGTGAATGTGACCGTAGAGAGAGTACTGGATTGACAGACCCCTCAAACACCAAACAAGTTCTTTTTAGGACATGCAATTTAGTAGAGGAAAAGAGAACAAGTACCTCAAAAAACTAATTTCTGTAATCCATAAAGCAAAGCTTCAACATCAGCTAAATGTCTATGCACAAATCATATACCCCTGAATTAAAAAATGGTGCAATGTGTAGATCGGAAGTCCAAATTTATCACTTTCTCACAACATCCTTCACAGATCTCATTTTCCATGCAATATTGCTCATCTAGCTAAACTTCTGCAATTTTTTTCAAGAGAAATGTGAACATATACAGTTTACTATGTGCTTAGAAAAAAACACTACTACTTCTGACCAGCAGCAATCTACATGCCTGAATTAGGCTGCTTTCACACTACGTTTTTTTAACATGCCTCATGAACGTTTTTTGCTGCAAAAGCGGATCCTGTTTTTGCAAAGAGAAACGCATGCAAACGCATGTGTTATTTTACAGGATCCTGTCACTTGAAGTTTATGGGCGGGCATTGGAGTCATGTGATCGGGAGTGAGGGGAACTGAACATGACAGACTGGAAATTCAGACGCAGCTGGGGGCAAAAGAGAAAGGGGAGAGGAAAAGAGAGGAGAGAGGAGAAGAGGAGGAGAGAGGAAAAGAGGAGAAGAGGAGAGAGAGAAGAGGAGAGGAGGAGAGAGAGAAGAGGAGAGGAGGAGAGAGAGAAGAGGGGGGGGAGAGGAGGGGAGAGGAGAGAGACTGATCACGCCAGGCTGGTTTCTGGCTAAACAGGATCCTGTCTATCAGTATACCACCGCATATTCACATGCGGTTGCGTGCCGTTTAGTTAGGATCCAGCGCCTTGAGATATTTGGACGCAGCTCAAAAACGCTACAAGTAGAGTTTTTGAAAAAAGTTAAAAAACTGCAAGTCGCTAGATCCTGACTAAACTGCACGCAAACGTATGTGAACACATGTTGCCGCGAGTCCATTGCAATTGCATTTTAATGAAAACGCATTTGCACTGAATCCGTTTTTGCGTTAAAAAAACATTCAGGACGCATGGTAAAAAAACGTAGTGTAAAAGCAGCCTTAAGCATTCATTCATATGACCAGTTAAAGTTTTATTGAAGCACAACAGTGTTGTTATGGCTTAGTTCACACATTACGCCCACGGTGCATTTTCGCATTTTTTTGTCATGGTTTTGGAAAATGTGTCGGTGAAGTTAATGCACCTAAATAGAATAATTAAACTTCAGCAATCACATCTTGAGTGTTATCAAGTAAATGAATAGTTGAATTACTGACTTACCCGGCATCCTGGGCTTCATGAGCTCGAAGTATAGATAACAAGTTATTGTGCTGAAGAAATTCACAGACAGCTGGATAGCTGGGAACGGAAAATAACAGAGATCATTAGTAGCAGCATAACTATTTAACTAAACACCAACTTATTTAATCAACTACTTTGTTATAGTCTAGATAAAAAAAATAAGTATGGAAGTCTAGAGTTTAAAGTGAACCAGTAATGTCCCCAAATACCGTTAACCTACGGATATAGCGTTACAATGCGTTCTGACCACCATACTGAAGCGTGACAGCAGGGAGAAAATGAACATTATTCCTCTAAGTAGCTGCTGGCTTTCAGTCATAGGGAGCGTGCCAGGTCACCAATCAGAACACAGTGGGCAGCGGCTCTAAGCACGTCCCGGCACTTTGATTGACAGCTCACCCAGCAGTGAATTTGTCTAGAGGAAGCTGTCAATCACAGTATCGGAGAGTGCTTAGAGTCGCTACTAACAATGCAATGAGTGGTGACTGTCATCACTCCAGCTGCCCTTCCACTACTAAAAGTCAGCAACTCCAAGGACAATAGAGTTCATTTTCTCCCTGTAGCCGCATTTTCCATGAGGTGGATAGGCAGCATTGTGCAGCTATTAATCTGCAGATTAATCCTGTATCTGGATGTTTGTAGCATTTGGGAACATGACATGTTCCCTTTAATTCCTCCATAAACTATTTTGTCCGCCAATGACCAGATAATTTAAGTCATTGTGCTTATTTTGCAATCCCAATATATTTATTCCTCGAGTTACCTGAATAGTTTTTACATTAGCTTGTGATTTATAGTCCAAGTTTTATACTATTTTACTGTAATATGTTTTTTAAAGTGCTAATGTATTCAAAAAGTAAAAAAAAAACAAAAACATTTTTTAGTTCATTTTTCTTTAATTTTGTAAATCGAAGCATTTACACAAAAAATTGTATGTACTTAGGCTGAGCTTAAAGGGAACCTGTCACCGGATGTTTATAATACTCACCTAGTGGTCGGTGCAACACAGACTGGTCTGATGGGTGTCGCTGTTCTCCGGCTCTGCTCCTCCTCTTTCGGCCATGTTTGCCCTCCTTCTAAAGCTAGTGTGGATGACGCATTCTACGTTATACACACAAGCCGACATTGAGGTCCTGCCCAGGCGCACTTTGATCTGCCCTGAGTAGGGCAGCTCATAGTATTGTAGTGCGCCTGCGCAGGACCTCAAATGTTGGCTTGTGTGTATGACGTAGAACACGTCATCCATACTAGCTTCAGGAGGCAAAAGATGGCCAAAAGAGGAGGCGCGGATTCGGAGGACAGAGACACCCATCAGACCAGTGAGTATTCTAAATATCCAGTGACACGTTCTCTTTAAGATTACTTTCATATTATTAATCATTATAGCGCCATTTATTCCATGGTGCTTTATAGACTCATCTGTTTATTATCCTAGAAATCTTGTAAAGCACAACAATATCTCATGACACACATTCAATACATTCTTGAACAGAATACTTTTTTTTTTTTTTAAAGCTAGTAATTTCATGCCATTCCTTTTAGAAGATCTCAAGTCCAGGGAAAAGCCTATGACGACACATCTGCATATCAACACTCCAAAACCTTAGGCCTCTTTCACACATTCGTGAAAAACCATGCACATTTCTCATGGATGTGTCAGAGGTGCGTTTTGCCCTCCGTGAGCCGTGTTTATGGCCTACGTGTGTTCTCCATGATAACAAACGGCGAACGGGAACTTTCTGCTCACCTATCCCTGGCGTCGCTGTCCGTAGTGCTTATCTTCGGTCTCCGGTCCTGCCGCCTCCCAGCTGCTGCAGCTTCCTGCTGCAGTGAAGTGAATATTCAATGAGCATAATGAGTGGCGGTCGGAAGCAAGTGACAGCAGCGGCAGAGACAGGAGGGCTGGAGAAGGTGAGTAAAGTTTTTTTTTAATTTTCTCAAACACGTGTGTTTTCTCCGACGCGTGTCACATGGAAAACCTCCGTGTGGTCCGTTTGCGTTCCATGTGACACCCGTGATGCCGGAGAAAAAACGGACATGTTGACGTATGGATGACACGGGCACACGGTCCATGGCAGAACACGCATGTGAACGCAGACCCATTGATTTTAATGGGTCTACGTGTGCATGTGTCTCCGGTACATGTGGAAAAGGACCAAACACGTGCCGGAGACAAGGACGTGTGAAAGAGGCCTTAGAGATCTTTATCCTTGTGCAAAGCATGGATCAAGCAGCAGGTGACAGAAAAGACTGTGCTCTACTTTTCCCTTCTTATGGACCCAATTATTGAATACAACATAGAAAAACAATGTAACCGCTATTTTACCTTTAGTTTTTAGTACAAATTTTGAGCTTGAAAGAGAACCGCATCATATGATTCCTGCTGTCCGAACCACAAGTAGCATTAATCAGAAACAGGCTCCCTTATTACAAGTATCTATGCTTCTCAGATAACATACTTAATGCAGAGGGCCCAAAATGGGGTGACTGAAATGACTAGTTACAGGCCTCAGGAGACTTCTCCCCACCTACCTCTGCATGGTAGAGAGGTCTGTCCCTATATCATGTAGAGTCCGGCTCTGGCCCACCTTGGTGACAAGTCATCTCGGTCACCTTATAGTAATAAGGAAACGTGTCCAAGTTCATGAATCACATGAAAGCCTCCCTTTAAAAGGAATCTGCGTAATGTAGGGGCAGAGACCCAGATTCCAGTAATGTATCACATACTGGGCTGCTTGGTCCAATTTTGATAGAATCCCTGTTTTCTCTGCTGTTGATGTAGCAGGGGTCAGAGTGCTGAGCAAGTATTAGCCCACCCACACCCCTAATTGGCAGGTTCCTGTAAAATCTGTGCAAGCTGTCAATCAGCTGAGGGGGCGGGGTTACACATATTAGTTGGAAGGACAGTAATAATATCCTGCAGATAAAATGCTGATTGCATTGAAACTACAGCAAGCTGCTGAGCATGTGACACATTCCTGGAATCAGGCTCTCTGCTCCTACATTATGCTGCTCTCACAGTAAATAGCAAAAGCCTGCTGACAAATTCATTTTAATACCCTGAATTACATGAAATAAAATTTGTAAAAGGATAACATTTTGCAGCTAATCACATGCAGGGTTCACATTAAATTTTTAGTTTCTGCTTATAGTGCTTAAATTCTACCCGATACGCAGCAAACGAGTCCGCGGGGCTTCATTAATCTAATGTAGGTTAAAAGAGCCTCCATCAAGCGGATAAAAAAAAAAAAAAAAGCTACTGAGGACTAGGACGAATGAGCTATTCCACACAAAGTTAAAGGGATTGTCCGATCTGGAAAGAAAAGTCTGCAGTCACTCTGTGTGACTCCAGACTTGTGAGTCCTCCCAGCACATGCACTGTGCGCTGCAAAGATTCACCAGTGTCTGTGATATGCATATTCCTGGCTAGAACCCAACTAGTGAGTGCATCGTCACCCAATAGACTTGTGCATGGTCTATACCAGTGTATTGAGCGAGGTCACACCCACTTGTCAGCTCCTGGCCAGGAGTATGCATATCACAGACAACAACGTATCCTTGCAGAGCTCAGTGCGTGTACTGCAAGAACTCACAAGTCTGCAGTCACACACCGTGACTGCAAACCTCTTGTTCTAGACCAGACAACCGCTTTAAACTTAAGGCCGGTTTACACGCAATGACATCGCTAACGAGATATCGTTGGGGTCACGGAATTTGTGACGCACATCCGGCCTCGTTAGCGAAGTTATTGCGTGTGACACGTACGAGCGACCGTTAACGATCAAAAACACTCACCGGACTTCCTGTTCCTGCGCTGAGATGTGAGGAAGGAGAAGGAGCAGCTCCATACAGCCCCTGCAATATACAGCGACCTACAGAAGTAAACAGCACCCTAGACCAACATAGAGAGGCTGCACTGAATTACCAGCTGTCAGTGCATGGATCGTTATCTCCTCAGAAGTGGAGGAACACCATTCAAGCCCAGAGCAGAGCAGAGGGAGGAGGGGGTGAGTGGAGATAACATGGCGCCGACAGTGAGGAGGAAGGAGGGGGAGGAGGGAGAGGAACAACAAGGGCAGCTGCAGCAATGTGCAGGAGGCCAAGATAACAGAAGAATTCAGAGTATGCAGAGTGGTACAGAGACATTGGGCTTGGGGGAAAGATATGAGATTGATTACAAAAGGCTGGCAAAAGAAGTGGCAGATCATCTGACAGCAAAAATCAGAGAGGCAATAGCAGCCTCAGTGAAGAAGGCTTTGGTTGCGCTGCAGGAGGATGTGGAGCACCATGATATGAGACTGACAGAGGTAGAGCAAAGAGTTTCTGATGCTGAAGAGAATCTGACAAGATTGCAGGGCAGATTTAAGGCGCTAAACACTAATGCTCAGCTTATGAAGGATAAAATAGAAGATCTTGAAAACAGATCTAGGAGGAATAACTTAAGGCTGGTGGGTCTGCCTGAGACAGTGACAACAAAATATTTGGACTCAATCTGTGAAAAAGAATTACCCCAGGCTTTAGGCTTACCACATAGCTGCCGTGTAGAAAGAGCGCACAGAGTGGGACCCATAAGGGAGCAAAGAGATGGTCACAGTAACAATGATAATACCCCCAGGCAAGGTGAAATGTCCAGAGCAAGACAGGTTATTATAAAATACCTGGAATACAAAGATAAAGAAGAAATTCTACGGGCCTTCAGGAATAGGAAACAGGCACTATGCATTCAGGGACACAAAATTCTATTATTTGGTGACTCTTCGGCAGAAGTCACACGAAAAAGAAAAGCATTTAGCCAGATCTGCACTGCCCTCTATCACAAAAACATTAAATTTCAGCTTTTATACCCAGCAATACTAAGAGTAAGAGGAGCAGATGGGGTCACAAAGACTTTTCGGGATCCTTCAGAGGCGGAGCGAGAGATACTACAGGAGGGGAGAACACGGCGACAGGAGAGGAATGGAAAAGAAGAGACTTTCACTGATCCGAAACATGTAGATCCTGCAAACATAACATCTGCAGTTAGACCCGACAACGAGCCAGAGTGGAGTCAATCGAGGTCCAGACCAGCCAGTCCAAAGGAAAAGCGACAGATGGCGACTTCAGCTGGGAAAAAAGGAGGAAGAGGCAGCAGCTCATGAACAAGCAGACAAGACAAGGACTTAATTTGGGACTGCTGAATGGAGCCGTATGGTGACAAATGTGCCTTAACTCTCTAAAGTCTCGACTACCTCCTTCTCTATCTCTTTTTCTTTCGCTCCCTTTTTCTCTCTCTCTTTTTCATGCTTATCACTTTTTCCCTTTTATCATCTACTAATGCTTTTTTTTTTTCCTCTCTCTTTTTCTTCTCTTAATGACGGCTTTAGGAGCTTGATAAATTTATAAAGGCTGTTTAGGGGCAAGGAGTTAATAGCCAATAGAGGGGGAGAGGTGACTTAGTTGGGTGGCTTCATGGAGAGCTTGACGTGAAGCAGGGGTTTGAAAGGAGTCTCAATCATCTCAGAAAAAATGGAAGACGTTAATTGTATTTGTAAAGTTGGGGATGGGAGGGGTTATATACAGTTGGGGGAGGGGAGGGGAAGAGAGTTGGGGAATCCATGTGACACAGCCTGAAATAAGAATTATTCTTACCGATAATTCGCTTTCTAGGACCTTCCACGACAGCATAGGAGGTTGTCTCTCCACGCCCTAATTGGGACAGGAAGTTCAAGAGGTTTAAAAGGACCCTCCCACCTCCCACAGCCAGTGTCTTACAAAGAATCCATAGCATATGAGAAGTACTACACATTCAGGAGTAAATGAATATATAGGGGAGGGAATTACCTGCTGTCGTGGAAGGTCCTAGAAAGCGAATTATCGGTAAGAATAATTCTTATTTCTCTAGTCCCTTCCACGACAGCATAGGAGGAATACCAAAGAATTGATACCTAGGGGGGGACCACAGCCTGCAGGACCCTCCTGCCAAAGGCCAAATCCCTGTTGGAATCCAGATCCAACCGATAATGCTTCGTGAACGTATGGAGCGAAGACCACGTAGCTGCCTTGCAGATCTGCTCAGGGGAAGCCCCTGCCCGTTCGGCCCAGGAGGCAGAGGTAGCCCTGGTGGAGTGCGCCGTGAATCCAGTAGGTGGAGAGAGATGCTGAGCGAGGTAGGCATCTCTAATTGCCCGCACAATCCAGTTGGCGACGGTACTCTTAGCCACCTTCTTGCCCTTATTGCGGCCAAAGGGCTGGATGAACAGGTTAGAATCAAGGCGCCAAGAAGCAGTAACCTCCAGGTAGTGCAACACTATCCGACGGACATCCAAAGAGTGAAACACTTCCTCACCCGGAGTCCGAGGATTCTGACAGAAGGAAGGCAGGACGATGGACTGAGAACGGTGAAAATCCGAAACCACCTTGGGAAGGAAGGAAGGGTCCAGCTGAAACACAATGCTGTCATCTCTGATGGTCAGGTAAGGTTCCCTAACGGACAAAGCCTGAAGTTCGCCGACTCTGCGAGCAGATGTAATAGCCACAAGAAAAGCAGTCTTGTGAGAAAGGGAACGAATGTTACAAGAGCACAGAGGTTCAAACGGAGACTGAGATAGTCCTGTAAGGACCACATTGAGATCCCAGCGAGGCGTCAGGACCCTCTGACGTGGACAGAGTCTACTAGCGGACACAAAGAACCGACGGATCCAACGATGATCTGCCAGAGCCATGTCAAAGACTGCACTGAGTGCTGACACCTGAACTTTCAGGGTGCTAGGCCGAAGACCTAAGTCTAAACCACTCTGGAGAAAGTCCAGAATCTGCGCAATATTAGGCCGAAGAGGGTCAGGAGGCCGAGAACCACACCAGGAGGAAAATCTCTTCCAGATTTTGTTGTATATACTATTAGTCACAGGTTTACGGTTCTTCTGTAGCGTAGCCACAACTTTGTCAGAAAGCCCTTGGGCCTTCAGTGCCCGGGCCTCAGAAGCCAGGCAGCCAAGTTGAGTTTCTGGGGAGCCGGATGGAAAATCGGACCCTGTGACAGTAGGCTGGGGTCTGAACCTAAGAGGACTGGGCCGTCGATTCCTAGCGTCAGGACCAGGCTGTACCAACTCCTCCGGGGCCACAGAGGGGCTACCAGTATAGTTGGGACCCCCTCGTCTCTGATCTTCTTCAGGGCCCGTGCGAGAAGAGGAAGAGGGGGGAACGCGTAAGCGAGGCGAAAGGACCAACTGTGGCAGAAAGCGTCTACCCCTAACGCCTCGTCCCTTGGGTTCAGGGTTCCCTGTCGAGGCAAAAAGGTCCACCTCTGGTGCACCCCACCTTGCCACTAGAGAGCAGAACACCGCCTGATCCAGGCTCCATTCCCCCGGATGAACATCCCAACGACTCAGGAAATCCGCCTGAAGATTGAGGGAGCCCTTCAGATGGACCGCAGAAAGGGAGAGCAGAGATTGTTCTGCCCATTGAAAGATTCGGGAGGATACCGACTTCATGGCGCCTGAGCGTGTACTGCCCTGATGTCGAAGATGTGCCACTGTTGTGACATTGTCTGAATATACCAGGACGTGAGAGTCCCGGACGAGGTCCTGAGCCGCAAGGAGGGCTTCCCTGACTGCCCTGAGCTCCCGGTAGTTGGAGGATTGGGAGCTGACGTAAGGACTCCAGACCCCTTGAAATGGGGAATTTGCCACCATTGCCCCCCATCCTCGTAGGCTGGCATCTGTGGTCAGTGTAACCAGGGGTTTCTGAGTCCAGGCAACCCCCACCTGCAGGTTGGCGGGACTCAGCCACCAGAGAAGGGATGAGGAGACGGACCCCGAGAGGCGAAACTTTCGGTTTAGGGATGACGGGAGTCTGTCCCAATGTGCCAGGATATGATCCTGGAGACACCGAGAATGGGCCTGAGCCCACCTGACTGAAGGAATGCAGGATGTCATGGAACCCAGGGCTGACATAGCCGCTCGAAGCGTCGGGCGAGCCTGCCTGCGAAGCTTTGATATTTTGGCTAACAGAGCCATCCTGTGGCCCTCTGGGAGAAAGGATGCCTGTCTGTCGGAGTCCAGCAGCACTCCGAGAAACTGCCGAGTGGAGGAGGGGGATAACTGTGATTTTTTGAGATTGGGAATCCATCCCAGAGACCGAAGGATTCCCAAAGACCTTTCCACATGGCTCCGGAGGGTTGGAGCAGACGGAGCCATGAGAAGAAAGTCGTCCAGATACGGAACCAGACAGATACCCTGCAATCTTATGAAGGCGACCACCTCTGCCATGATCTTGGAAAAGATCCTTGGAGCTGAGGAGATCCCGAAGGGAAGTACATTGAATTGGAAATGAAGCACTTCCTCTCCGTGAAGCACCGCAAACCTGAGGTATTGTCTGTGTCCCGGATGGACGGGTACATGGAAGTAGGCATCTTTCAGATCGATAGAGGCCATCTGGTGGTGTAGACCTATCAGGGGAATAGCTGATTTTACCGACTCCATCTTGAACCGCCGGTACCTGACCTGACGGTTTAGACTTTTTAAATTGATAATTATATGGACGTCGCCGGATGGCTTCTTGACCAGGAAGAGACGGGAGTAGTGTCCTACCCCTTCTTCCCGACTCGGGACTGGGGAAACGACCCCCGAGTGCACTAGCTCTATAATCTTTGTGTAATACTACTGTATGTTCTGAGGATTTCGATTGCGTTAGGGCAATGACAACAGAGACGAGTTCTTGGTACAAGATGTTATATAATATGTCACCACGGTAGATACACAACGGGAATAAACACAGTAAAACAACACACAAAACGGAGCGAAGGGGATTCCCGGGGCCACGCACCGGACTCCCCCAGGGAGACCACCAGAGCGAACCCCTGTACAGGGACTGTCCGGCAATCAACCCTGGAAGGCCTAAATGTGCGGCAGCCGGTACACAAGGGGCAAGTGGTATAGTCCAGGAGTGTCCGTACGGGATGATTGTCCAGAGTGGTTACGAACCGGGCAGAGTGCTGATCAAAGACGGCAGACGGAGTCCGGGCACAGCTTGAAGAAAACCGGGTATGGTCCAGAGTCGGTCGGTAGAGTTTCAGGAGAATCCAAGGCAATCAGGAAGTAGAAACAGCAAAGCAGGAGCACACAGCAAGCAGTATACTCAGGCACTGGACTGGGCTGAGAGGCGGCCTTTTAAGCAGCTGGACAGGAAGTAGGGCAACAGAACCTTAAACTCCATGTTAACTGAGGGCAAGCTCATTCAAAAGAGAACTGGAAAACCTGGAAACCTGACATTACTCCCCCCCCCCCAGAGACGGCCTCAGGACGGATCAGGGCCCGGCTTGTCCGGGAACCGTCGATGAAACTGAGCGATCTTCCGGGGTGCCCGAATGTTACCCACCGGTTCCCAGGAATCGTCCTCGGGGGCGTACCCCTGCCAACGTACCAGATATTGAAGCCGACGACGATGGAGCCGGGAGTCAATAATGTCCTCAACCACGAACTGCTCCTCGCCGTCGACCATCACAGGCGGAGGAGGAGGCACAACACGACCACGAAACGTATTAGGGGAGACAGGTTTGAGGAGAGACACATGAAAGACCGGGTGTACCTTTAGATGGTGCGGCAACCGTAGCCGACAGGCCACAGGGCTCACGATCCCGGTGATCTTAAACGGACCGATGAATTTTTGTCCCAGCTTCTGCGAAGGAACACCCAATCTCAGGTTTTTGGTGGATAACCATACAGAGTCCCCTACCTTGTACATGGGTGCCGGTTTCCGGTGAGTGTCTGCCGACCTCTTGTAACGCTCCTGGGCCGTAGCCACAGTGTCCTTTAGAACCTCCAGATTCTGTCGAAGCTCTGTCAATCTGTCCTCCACCGCCGGCACCGAAACCGCAACCGGTGACCTAGGCAAAACATTCGGATGATAACCCAAGTTAGCAAAAAAGGGCGTTACCTTAGTGGAGCTGCTCTGAGTGTTGTTATAGGAGAACTCCGCCAACGGAAGCATCTTCAACCAATCGTCTTGGAGATGGCTGACATAACATCGAAGGTATTGTTCCAGGGTTTGATTCGTCCGTTCGGTTTGCCCATTTGTCTGAGGATGGTATGCAGAAGACAAACAGACATCAATCTGGAGTGCCGTACAAAAGCCCTTCCAGAACCTAGACGTGAACTGCACGCCCCGGTCAGAGATGATCTCGTCTGGTACCCCATGCAATCGGAATACGTTCTGGATAACCAAATCCACTGTCTCTGCGGCTGAGGGAAGACCGGTACACGGAATGAAGTGAGCAGCTTTAGTCAATCGATCCACCACCACTAAGATGGTATTGTGCCCGCCTGAGACTGGCAACTCCACAATAAAATCCATGGAGATAGACCCCCAAGGGCGAGATGGCACGGGTAACGGTTGGAGGAGTCCCGTAGGAGCCACACGAGGGACCTTGCACCGGGCACAAACCATGCATGAGTGGACATAGTCCTTTACATCCTTTAGACAGGTAGGCCACCAGAAAAAACGGCTCAGAAATTCCTGCGTCTTCTGTACCCCCCTATGACCAGCCAACACGGAGTCATGGACCAACTTGAGAACCCGAAGTCTTACGGCCTCCGGGACATAAATGCGTCGCTCTCTCAACCACACACCATTCCGAAGAACAAGAGTTACATCATTCGGGGGGGCAGCAAGAAATACGTCACCATCATAGGCCAGCTTGATGTCCTTCCACAAGTCCTGGTCCTGGATTACTCCAACGAAATTGGCATCCGATAACACGGTCTGAGACGGGGTTCCAGGCACGGAGTCCACGGCGTGGATTCGGGACAAGGCATCGGCTTTCCCATTACGTGAACCTGGACGGTATGTAACGACAAAATTGAATTGGTTAAGAAATAGGCTCCAACGGGCTTGCCGTGGAGACAGGCACCTGGCAGACTTAAGAAATTCCAGATTACGATGATCTGTGAGTACTATCACTTGCTGCGCGGCTCCCTGTAAGTGGTGTCTCCATTCCTTGAAAGCGGAAATAATCGCTAACAATTCCTTGTCCGCAATGTCATAGTTCCTTTCTGCAGGGGACAACCGGCGGGAAAAGAAAGCACACGGATGTAAGAGACTCTTGTCCCCAGTCCTTTGAGAAAGGATGGCCCCTAATGCGTAGTCGGAAGCGTCGACTTCCACGATAAAGGGAAGTGCGGGATTCGGATGTACCAATATAGGCGCTGAGGTAAAACAAACCTTGAGACGATGGAAGGCTTCCTGGGCCTGGGCGGACCACACAAACTTCTGTCCTTTCTTGGTTAACAGAGTGATGGGACGAACGATCTCTGAAAAATTACGGATAAAACGTCGGTAAAAGTTGGCAAAACCGACAAAGCGTTGTACCTCTTTGACGTTACCCGGTTCCGGCCAGTCCAGAATTGCTTGTATCTTGCCAGACTCCATGTTCAGTCCCTGAGGAGAGATGACATACCCTAAGAATTGTATCTGTGAGCAATGGAATTCGCATTTCTCCAGTTTAATGTACAGGTGATTTTCCCTCAGCCGGGTAAGTACGGTCTTGACGTGCTCCTGGTGTTCCTGTAAGGAATCAGAAAAGATTAGGATATCGTCCAGATAAATCACCATGAATTGGTCCATGATATCCCTAAAAATATCGTTAACTAGATGTTGGAAAGCCGCGGGAGCGTTACAAAGTCCAAAAGGCATCACTAGGTACTCAAAATGTCCATACCGACATCGGAACGCGGTCTTCCACTCGTCTCCGGGACGTATGCGAAGTAGATTATATGCCCCACGGAGATCCAATTTGGTGAATATTTTTGCCTGTTGGACCCTCTCCAATAGCTCAGGAATCAACGGTAACGGATACCGGTTCCGGATGGTTATTTTATTCAGTTCCCGGTAGTCAATACAGGGTCTCAGAGTCCCCTCTTTCTTTTTCACGAAAAAGATGGGTGCCCCTGCTGGTGAGGTAGACGGGCGAATAAATCCCTTGGCTAGGCTCTCATCAATGTATTCTTTTAGTGCTTCTAGCTCAGGTGCCGCCAACGGGTAGACATGGCCAAACGGAATCTCCGCCCCTGGAAGTAAGTCTATGGGGCAATCATACGGTCTATGCGGGGGAAGCCGATCGGCTTTTCTTTTGTCGCATATGTCAGCAAAGTCATCATAAACCGGGGGTAGAACAGGTACCTGTACAGTGCCCTCCGCATTCGGTGTTACTGGAACCGGAACAGTTGGACTAATGGTCGGACCACTCTGCGGTGGGAAGGTTATTTCCTTAGTTTCCCAATCGATGACCGGATTCGTAGACCGTAGCCACGGAATACCTAAAATAATCGGAAAATGAGGAGAAGAAATTATCATGAAAACAAGGGTCTCCTGCTGACCTGGCTTCATCACGCATTCTAGCGGTACTGTTTCCTGATCCACTGGTCCAGAGCTTAACGGAGATCCGTCTACCGTCTCCATGGTAACCGGTGAGGATCTTTGCTGAGTCCGGATACCGTGTTTCCTGGCAAAAGAGGAGTCCATGAAATTTCCCCCTGCCCCAGAATCTATCATTGCAGAGGTAGGTATTAGATGCCCCTCCCACCGGATCTGAATGGGGAGCGAGCAATGGGTATATTTCCCTTCTGAGTCCTTCGGTGAGGTTGACATTACAGTCAAGGGAAATACCGCATCCAAGTGCCCACTTGCCTCAGAGATATCGGACTCTGCGTCCGTGTTGTCACACTCTGCCATGGCTGCCAATACCTTATTTGGGCGATTCGGACGTTTCGGGCAGTCGATCAAGAAATGATCCGATTGACCGCAATAGAAACACAAACGCTCACGGAGCCGGTGTTCGCGACGTTCATTGGTCTCTCGCTTTTGCAGAGAGTCCACTTGCATAGGAACGTCCTCGGCCTCCCGTGGTGTCCTGAGAGCGGGTTCTCTAGAAGGAAACGCAAAGTTGTTTACACGGTTTACAGCTGCCCATTTTTCCTGTCTACGCTCCGTCAAGCGGGTATCAATACGCACACAGTGCTGGAGAAACAGTTCAAAATCCCCTGGAGATTCGGAACGAGCTAACTCGTCCTTGATGGTACTGGACAAACCTTTTCTGAATACAGACAATAATGCATTGTTTCCCCAGTCGGTGTCTACCACTAACCTCTTGAACTCAGTGGCGTATTCAACGACAGAACGCTTTCCCTGACGTAAGGAAAGGAGAGCCGATTCAGCGGTAGCACGGCGATTCGGATCATCAAACATTTGCGCCATTGCGTTCAGAAAGTCATCCAGGTGATTTAAACGGATGTCCCGATTCTCTATCATAGGATTAGCCCAAGCCAGTGCTCGTGAGGTTAATAACATGATTATACATAACACTTTGGACCGGTCAGAACGGTAATAATCAGCATGTACATCAAAAAACAGTATACATTGGTTCACAAATCCACGAAACTGACTACGATCACCATTGAAACGGAATGGGGGTAACCTAGGCATACCGGCAGCTGATACGGACGTAGTGGGGACGGCTTCCTGAGCCTCCACTCTGACTTGCAAATCCTGAATAGCCGGACCCAGTACCTGGTGATCATGGCCCAGCTGTGCCTCCACATCTCTGAGTTTAGTTTGCACCGCCTCCATCTCCTGCTGCAAGGAGTTGATCATGGAAAAGAGCTGATCTACTCGTGTCTCAGTCATTGCCCCAGCGAAATCCTCTTATGGCCTGAGTATAATGTAATACTACTGTATGTTCTGAGGATTTCGATTGCGTTAGGGCAATGACAACAGAGACGAGTTCTTGGTACAAGATGTTATATAATATGTCACCACGGTAGATACACAACGGGAATAAACACAGTAAAACAACACACAAAACGGAGCGAAGGGGATTCCCGGGGCCACGCACCGGACTCCCCCAGGGAGACCACCAGAGCGAACCCCTGTACAGGGACTGTCCGGCAATCAACCCTGGAAGGCCTAAATGTGCGGCAGCCGGTACACAAGGGGCAAGTGGTATAGTCCAGGAGTGTCCGTACGGGATGATTGTCCAGAGTGGTTACGAACCGGGCAGAGTGCTGATCAAAGACGGCAGACGGAGTCCGGGCACAGCTTGAAGAAAACCGGGTATGGTCCAGAGTCGGTCGGTAGAGTTTCAGGAGAATCCAAGGCAATCAGGAAGTAGAAACAGCAAAGCAGGAGCACACAGCAAGCAGTATACTCAGGCACTGGACTGGGCTGAGAGGCGGCCTTTTAAGCAGCTGGACAGGAAGTAGGGCAACAGAACCTTAAACTCCATGTTAACTGAGGGCAAGCTCATTCAAAAGAGAACTGGAAAACCTGGAAACCTGACACTTTGTGTACAACAGAGCCTGTGAACCCGGAGACGCCAGCGCAGTGACTCGGAGACCCGGAAGAGGGGGGGAAAGGAATTCTATGAGAAGACCGTCCGAGATGATCTTCAGAACCCATTGGCAAGAGGTTATGGACTGCCACTGGGTAAGAAACGCTGAGAGTCTTCCCCCCACCCGGGCCGAGTCACTGTTTGTCCTGCTGAGGACGTTGCTGATGTGGAGGGATGAGGATGTTTCTCCCTCTACCTTTGGGATAGCTCCACCTGCCTGCCTTCCCTTTCCCTCTGGGCTGGGAGGCCTGAGGCATCGAGGGACGAAAGGACCGCTTCCTGGTAGGTCTAGGATCGGGCAAGGCCTTACGATCAGTCGCCTTGTCCAGGATATCATCCAGGGCAGGCCCAAACACTAAATCCCCTTTAAACGGAAGGGAACAAAGCCTCATTTTGGAGGTGGAGTCTCCCCTCCAGGCCTTAAGCCAGAGGGCACGTCGGGCAGAGTTAGAAAGCACCGAGGTCCTGGCTGCCAGGCGGACAGATTCCACCGAGGTATCTGCCAGAAAACAGGTAGCCTTCCTAAGCAAGGGAAGGGATTCCAGTAATTCCTCCCTAGGGGTCCCTTGGGAAATATGAGCCTCCAACTGGTCTAACCACCTAATTAGGGACCTGGATACGCAGGTGGAGGCAATGTTGGCTTGAATAGAGGAAGACGATGCCTCCCAGGACCGCTTCATCAGGCCCTCTACCTTCCTATCCATCTGATCCTTCAGTTGGGAAGTATCCTCAAAGGGAAGAGCCGTTTGCTTAGCTACCCTAGCCACCTGAACGTCCACTCTTGGGACCTCCCAATGTAGTCCCGAAGGTTCCAGAGGAAACCGGAGTCTAAGGTCACTCCGTACCCGCCTCTCAGGACATTCCCATTCCTGAGAGACAATATCCAAAACATTGGCATGAACTGGGAATCCCAACTGTTTGACTGACTTCAGGCCAGCAAACATTTTGTCCTGGATTGAAGGAAGAGACTGCACTTCCTCTAAACCCATAGTGCTCCGAACTGCCTCAATAAGATCCCCCAACTCTTCTGAGTGAAATAGAAAGGACTGTTCAGACCCCCCAGATGGAAATCCTTCATCAGGACCCTCCGAGGTGGAATCAGCGTCCTCCTGATCAGAAGGGGTCGACTGGAGTCTCCTCTTTTTTGGAGGAGAGGGTCCAGGAGCAGGGCCAGGAGCAGGGCCAGGAGCAGGGCCAGGAGCAGGGCCAGGACCAGGAACAGGGAGGGAAGCTAGTGAGGCCCTAATCTCCTGTTTCATCATGGACCGCAACTCATCTATCAGAGATGGTTGTTCGGCCCTAATAATCTGGTCCGTACATTGCTGGCAAAGCTTTTTGTCCCATACTGCAGGGAGCTTCTTTATACAGATAGGACATTTCTTAATTTTTTCCATTCTGTCAGGTCTATCAGGCTTATCGGACTTGTCAGCTTTTTCTGACTTCTCTGGCTTCTCTGACTTTTCATTTCTGTCAGTTTTCTTGGTGGCCTTGTCCTCCTAGAAAACACAGACCATATAGCCATAAATCACCTGATAAGACCTATGTCCGAGGGACCATTCCCCTCCATACTCACAGTAGCAGGGGGCACACTGGGTTCTGCAGAGGCTGCTGCAGCGGAAGACATGACAGGGAGCACGGTTGCTTACCATGATCTGATGTCTTCGTGGCAGCCCTTTGCAAAAGGGCCTGCCCCCCCAGTGACGGTGCATGTTCCCCGCCTCCCGCATCCGGTCCTGGGCAGGCCGTGTCACCGTCGGCGTGCCTCCACGCTGCCTCCGCAAAACCGGAAGCGCTCGACCGGAAGTCCGCAAGACCGGAAGTCCCGCCTCCGGGAGCACTTCCGGATCGCTCCGGCAGCGTGCATGCGGGAAGCGGCCGGCGGCTCAGGGAGGACGCCGGCCGGGGAGCTCAACAGCCTGCATCACCCCTCAGGAGGATCCGGAAGGCTGGAGCAGCGGTCCCCCACAGCGTGAGGGAACAGCAAGGGAGGAGCGGTGAGGCCCGACCGATGCTGTCCGGCTTCAGGTACAGGGGATAGATGATCCAAAAAAAAAAAAAAAAATTATACTGTAGTTCGCCGGCCACCACAGCATAGGAGAAAAACAAAAACCTCTCCATGCCCCATGGGGACAGGAAAGACACTGGCTGTGGGAGGTGGGAGGGTCCTTTTAAACCTCTTGAACTTCCTGTCCCAATTAGGGCGTGGAGAGACAACCTCCTATGCTGTCGTGGAAGGGACTAGAGAAAAAGGAACTGTTGATTTTGGGGATTATGGTTAAGCTCATTACGTGGAATGTTAAGGGACTCAGATCGCCGCACAAACGAAATATGATATTACGTCATCTCAAAAAGCTTAAGGTTGATATTGCTTTATTACAGGAGACGCACTTGCAAAAGGATGAGTTCTTCCGTATGAACAAGATGTGGGTGGGAAGGGTATATGGGTCGGCCTCAAAAGGTAGGAAAGCAGGGGTTCTTATTTTGATCAATAAAAACTTTGCACACGAGGTGGAAACACAAGATTCAGATGAAGAAGGAAGATACATGCATATAAAGATTTCAGGTACTCAAGGCACTTTTAGTATCTACAATATATATGCACCCAATACGGAACAAAGGTTTTTTTTTTTTTTAAATATAGCTAATAAGAATTTGGTGGATGGGGATATATGTAAATTGGTGGGGGGAGACTTCAATACAGTATTTTCTCAGGAAGAAGACAGGAGGAGTCAGGAGAAGCAGGGGAGGAACATGGAGGGGTCGCTGAGAGCATTGTTAAATACAACTACACTACAGGATTGCTGGAGATTATATCACCCACAAGAGAGAGAATTTCCACACCATTCCCACCCACACGACTCTTGGTCAAGGATTGACCTTTCGCTGACAAGTGAGAATTTATTGCAGAGGGTAGAAGAGATAGTTATAGAGACTATGGTAATATCGGACCATTACGCAGTGGTAGTCAGTATAGCTGACAAAGTTCAGAGAGGACAGGATTATATATGGCGCTTCCCCTCATTCTTGACTTTGGACGAGAACTTCCATAGAATACTGAGAGAATGGTGGGTGGATTATACATTGACTAATCAGGAGCACAGTGGGGAAACACTATTGTATTGGGAGACGGCTAAGGCAGTTTTGAGAGGAAAAATTATAGGATATACGACAAAGGCGAAACGACAGGTACAAGTAAAGTTTCAGGAGGCTAGCCGAGCAGTCAGGGAAGCATATACTGACTTCTTAGAAAAACCATCAAGGGTGACAAAAGCAAAGTGGGTGGAGGCGAAGGGCAATTTTGAGAACTGGTTAGAAAGGAAAGAAGGTATGTACAGGACACAACAAGAGGCAGAGTTGAATCGTTTCGGGAACAAGGTAGGAAAGTTATTGGCAAATCTGGCAAGGGGACGACGACCGATGACACATATTATGACACTGAGAAATGCTGTGGGGAGTAAAACGACAGATCCCAAAGAGATAAACGACATTCTTGGTGACTTCTATGCAGGTTTATATAAAGAGGAGGGGTTAGATGATAGGAGAGAAGGAAATAAGTGGTTAAAAGGAACAAAAATGCCTACGCTCACAGAGGAAAATTTACAGGCTCTGAATAAAGAGGTGACGGAGGAGGAGGTGCTACAGGTTATAGGAGAGTTAAAAACGACAAAGGCCCCAGGACCAGATGGCTTTAGCGGCAGTTTTTTCAAAATTATGAAGGATCAAATCTCACCTATACTGACAGAGTTATTCAATAAGATAATGGACGGGGAAAGAATATCGGGTACACTTAATACAGCCTATATAAAGCTCATTCCTAAAGGAGGAAAGAATTTAGAAGTCCCATCTAGTTATAGGCCCATCTCGCTGATTAATCAAGACCTAAAAATTTTAGCAAAGTTGATGGCAAATAGGTTAGCGGCAGTATTGCCAGAGATTATAGATCTCCCCCAGGCTGGCTTTGTGAAAGGACGTTCAGTGGTGACAAACATTAGGAAAGTAATGCTAGCAATTGATGTAGTAAAGCAGAGGAGAGAAGGGGGGGAGGGGCATCCAGCCTTGATCACCTTGGACGCGGAGAAAGCCTTTGACAATGTGAGGTGCTGATGGCTGGAACAGGTGTTAGATCACCTGGGCTTACACGGAGCTTTTAGGAATTTTGTGAGGGTCCTTTATGCAAATCCTCAGGCAAGAGTGAGTACCCCGGGATTTCTGTCAAAAACATTTCCATTGATGAAGGGAACCAGGCAAGGATGCCCGATGTCACCACTATTGTTTAACTTGGCTATTGAACCACTGGCTAGACGTTTGAATGAGGGGGGGGTGGTTTGAAGGGATCAAGGTAGGGAGGAAGTCATTGCACTCAGCCTTGTTTGCTGACGATATAATCCTGTTCATGAGCAAACCTAAAACGCAATTGAGTCATAGAACAAATTGAGGAGTTTGGGAGGTTAGCAGGGTTTAGACTTAACAAAAACAAATGTGAAATTCTCTTCTTGGACGGAAAGAGAGCGGAGGGGGAGAGGGGTGCATTATGTGACATTCCAATAGCTATAAATACAATTAAATACTTGGGAGTACAGGTTGGGAGGGATACTAAGACCATATATTCATTAAATTATTCCCCTTTGATCGAGAAAATTCAACGTGAACTGCAAGGTTGGGCAAATTTGCCGTTGACTCTTCTGGGAAGAAATCATCTAATAAAAATGATGAGCTTTTCCAAGCTTCTCTATCCAATGCAGACAATCCCATTGCTTCTTAAACACTCGGATGTGAACAGATTGACAAAAGCGTTCTCACGTTTTTTTGTGGAAGGGATATAGGCCGAGGATTAGTGCCAAAAAGCTAATGTTATCAACGGAAAATGGAGGGATCAGACTACCTAACATCAAGGGGTACAATTTGGCCTGTATCTTAAGACATGTAGTCGATTGGATTAGACGAACAAGTAGGTATTCTGACTGGGATATAGAGGCTGAATTTTGTAAACCTTGGGACCTGAGTTCAATCCTACATACCTTCATTCCAAATTTGCCGCCCAACATTAAACACTCACTGATTTGTAGAGACACAGTGATGACTTGGAAGGCGGTTAGGAAAAAGTTCGGGTTAGCCTGGAACATCTCCAAATTCTTTAATATATGGGCTTGTCCTGACTTTCCACAAGGAAGGGAAAATTATCTCTTTAAAGAATGGAGGGAAAAAGGGATTGGAACTCTAAAAAACTTGATACATGATACAGAACGGAGATGGATGACGTGCGAGGAGTTGAGAGCAAAGTATGACTTGCGCCCATTCCAGACTCTCCAGTTTGAACAGGTGAAACAAGGGATAATGAAGAAACTATACAACATAAATAACGAATATGAGGCGAATCAGATGGATGCGATCATATATAGGGACATCCATGCCACAAATATATCAAGTCTTTATGGAAATATGAGAGAAGTGTTAGCCCCTAACATATCAGGAAGAATGTTGGAAGGGTGAGCAAAGCAGTTGGGAGATCAAGAGGTGGAGGAGAAGATTTTGAATGGTTGGATGGTGATGAGAAAGAAGATTGTGAATGAGAACTTAAGAGATACCCAATTCAGGATCATACATAGAGCTATCTATGGATTTAATATACTGAATGCAAGACATCCAGATAAGATGATGAGTTGTCCAAATTGTGGTACGAAAAAAACAGATCTATTTCATGGGATATGACAGTGCGAAAGGATTGAAAGATTTTGGAAACAAGTCCAAGGGGTAGTGAGGAAAATCTGGAATAGAAATGTAGAGTTGGATCCAATGGTCTGGTTATTTCACTATCAGCATTGGGAGGAGGGAGAGAAAGGGGGAGACAAGTTACCGAATCTTTTCCATGATATAGCAATGATAAGGAAAAGGGCTATTCTTCAGAAGTGGCTGGTGAAGGAAATACCAACAAAAGAAGAACTTATTAATCAATTGAAAAAAACGCTCATGTTGGAGAAGGTGATGGTGGAGAGGTGTAAAGAAAGGATGACAGCAAAATTTTTCAGTAAATGGAGAAAGTTCATAAGCGTTATATGTTCTAGAGAAGAAATAATACAAATAATGTCCACATTTGTGTCTACGGAATGGTACATGAAGGAAGACCTGTCAGGGTCCCTGTGCGAGCTGAAAGTATAGTTGGCCAAATTGGGAAACGCAAGCATTTTTCTGGAAGATTTTCCCCATTGACTTCCATTATACTCAGGTGCTGGAGGCATATCTTTCGTAAAAAGATCTGATGCTTGGTTGCAGAAATATCTTTAATCAAAGTTGCAGAAATGCACAGCACTTTATTTGACGTGTGCAATGGGGGCGGGTCTTTGTGGGTCGAGTCCTTGGTGTATATTCCTCCTCCTGCGTCCCCTATGACGTGCTGCCTTTTCTTTATTTGAATATCGTGCCGCACATGTGCAGACTCCGGCGCCATTGAAGACAGAATTACTGTGTCAATGCACACGTGCTGCCGCCAACAGCAATGGCGGTGCAATATTCAAATAAAGAAAAGGGGGCACATCTTAGAGGACATTGGAAGAGTCTATAGTAAGGAGTCGACCCACAAAGGCCTGCCTCCATTGCACCTGTCAATCAAAATGCAGTGCATTTCTGAAACTTTTATTAATAATATTTCTGCAACCAAGCACCCGATCTTTCTACAACAGGTATGCCTGGATTCAGCATCTTAGTGTCAGTATGGCACTGCCTTTAGTTTATATTGCAAAATCCTGGTGGTTGGGTCTCTTTAACCCAGTTCACCTTTCAACAAACTTACGTCATGTAATTTTGTATTACTCTTACCTGGTGTGAACATGCACCAATATGTTACATTTATAATGTGTATTATTACTCTGTTATTGTTCCAATAAGCGGTACATTGCCCTTTCTTTAGCACACAGTTTTGTTTTCATTTCCAGCAAAATTAATTTTGTGAGTAGCTCTTATGTTAATTCGAATGTGATTACATAATCTCCCCATGCAGCACATCTTTTAATCTTTCCTGTACATCTCCCCTTTTTTCATATATGTTTTTATTTGTATTTTCAATCTCTTGAATTAATATACCTTTATTTATTGCGATGGTATTGCCTTCATTCTTTTTGGGTGGCACTTGATATATGTAGGATTATATTTAAATAAACACTCAATTTATATTTTGGGTCACAATTGGTTCAATGGTTTTTTTATTCAATGAGATATAATTATAAGGCTATGTTCACACTAGAAAAATGATTTTTCTTAAGAAATTTCTTAAGAAATTTCTTAAGAGTGCACCTGTGTTAAAAAACGCACCAAAAACGCACCTGCGTTTTTGCCGCGTTTTCGGTGCGTTTTTGGTGCGTTTTTGGTGCGTTTTTACCGCTGGTTGCTCCTTGCGTTATTGTGCCAATTATATATGGCAAAAAACGCAGTTAGCTGCAGAAAAGAAGTGACATGCTCATTCTTTTTCTTAAGAAAATCTACTGAAAGAATTTTCTTAAGAAAAAAACGCAGTGTGCGCACAGCTAATTTTTTTTGCCATAGGTTTTGCTGGGGAATGTCTGCAGAAAGGTTACAAGAATTTCTCAAGAAATTTCTGCAGCAAAAACGGACCAAAAACGGACCAAAAACGCAGGTGAAAAACGCAGTGTGTGAACATAGCCTAATATTGATGATTTACAGTGTTTAGTCAATTATTTCGAGCTATGCTGCATGTTTCAATCGACATCTGCAGTTAGTGAATAAAATACCGCATTTTTTGCTAGAGGGCAGTGTAGACTTACACTACCATTATATGAGCTGACTGAGACTACCTTCATTTTATAGTAACAGGAGACAGTTGCACACTGCAGTGCTAAGATATCTGGAACAATGAATATGGGAATATAGACATGCATTACTGCTATCAAAACATGTAAAAATAGAAAACAGAGATACTTAGTCCACAAAAATGGCCAGTTTTATGGGAGCCCAACAGCCAGCGGCAAGGCAAATTCTTTTTGTTCCCTGCCTCCTATAATACCTCTCTTTGGGTTAAAAAAAACAAACAAACTAACAATTATGGGTGAACAGGAACTTGCAAATAGAGAATTAAAAGCGCCTGAGGCTGAAGAGCAGGAGTGCTCAATCAGAAGGCATAAATCTGTAATCTAAGAAAAAGACTGATGGCACATCTTACCTTTCTAATGTGAACAGGTGCAGGCTAAACATGAAACATAGTAACAAAAAGGAGACAGTTGCACTCTGTAGTACGTAATGTTACATAGGTTGAAGAGAGACCTAGGTCCATCTAGTTCAACCTTCCTCTACCAATTATATATTTTGTCACTAAGTCACTTATAACCAACAATGTTGTGTGCACTGAGGAAATCATCCAGCCCTTTTTTAAAAGTGGTTATAGTATCTGCCATTACTACCTTTTGTGGTAGGGCATGCCACAGTCTGACTGCTCTAAGGCTATGTGCCCACGGGACAATGTACCCGCGGATTTTGCTGCAGAAAACACGCAGATTTATCTGGATTTTCTAGATAAATCCGCAGGTTCTAGCAAGTACAGACACTCCCCATGTTACACTATGGGATTTGGGGAGTGCTGTATCAATGGTGCAGTATGAGCGGCTGCGGATTTCCCGCAGACGCACGTAACTGCATGTCAATTATTCAAGCGGAATTCCTGCTCCTCCACTCTGGAGATACAGGGCGGGAATTCCGCAGGAATGCTGCACGAAATCAGCACGGTTTCCGCAGGTTTACCGCAACAACTCTGCAGAAATACCACAGCAATAGATAGCTGCGGATTCCGGGGAGCAGCTGCGGTAAACCTGCGGACAAACCAAAATCCGCGGGTACGTTGTCCCATGGGCACATAGCCTAACTGTAAAGAACCCTTTCCTTTTTAGCTGCCGGAATCGCTTTTCTTCCACTCGCAGTGTATGCCCCCTGGTCCTTAGTATTGTCTTTGGAAGAAATAAGTCATGTGCCAGTCCTTTATATGGACCACACATGTATTTATACAGATAAATGAGATTTCCTCTGAGATGTCTTTTTTTCTAAGCTAAACATATCTAACTTTTTCGACCTCTCATTATATGTGAGGCCTTCCATCCCTTGTAATAGTCTAGTTGCCGCCTTTGAACTGACTCTAACTTCTGAATGTCCTTTTTAAAATGTGGAGCCCAAAACTGGATCCCATATTCTAGATGTGGCCTTACAAGTGATTTATAGAGGGGTAACAATATGTTGGGATCGGGCAGCACGGTGGCTCAGTGGTTAGCACTGCAGTCTTGCAGCGCTGGGGTCCTGGGTTCAAATCCCACCAAGGACACCATCTGCGAGGAGTTTGTATGTTCTCCCCGTGTTTGCGTAGGTTTCCTCCGGGTACTCCGGTTTCCTCCCACACTCCAAAGACATACAGATAGGGACTCTAGATTGTGAGCCCCAATGGGGACAGTGTTGCCAATGTATGTAAAGCGCTGTGGAATTAATAGCGCTATATAAGTGAATAAAATTATTATTATTATCATGGGATCTAATCTCTCTTTATACACCCTAAAATCTTGTTTGCTTTAGCAAAATGTGCCTTTTTTCATGGGTCTCACTACAGTGGAATCAGGTTTCTAGAAGAGTACGCAATTGGCGCATATTGTGACTTTTTAATGAATTGGAGTCTTTCTGTGCTATAAAAATACAAAAACTGGTTAGAGAGGAAAAAAACCAAACCATTTTTTATTTTTTTTCCTAAATTCAAGGACTATGTGCGCCACTCTGAAAAATATGGCACAAAAAAAGTCAGCAAGACAAAAAAGAACAGTGACTTCAATAATTTGCCAATGATGAATCGGGCCCAAAGTGTTCTTAAAGAAGCCAGTGTCTATAGGCTTACAGAGACTTTATTTGATTTGTGTTTCCAAAATCCTTGTCTATGCAAGACTGAATAGGAAATCTACTCTGTATGTTATGACCGAGACCATACAGTGACGTGTCATCCCCTGCATCATCTCACACCGGGAGTGTTCAGCTGGAGAACATCGGGTAACCCACTTTTCCTAGATTTTGGTTGGTAAATAGATCAATTCGCTCAAACGCATAATGTATTTGTTAAGTGACTCAGCTTAGGAAATTTTGCATATCAGGTTAAACCCTGAGAGAAGAAAAGTGTTTTCTTCAAAGCAAATAAGCAAATTAAAAGAGACATCTCCCTTCATAAGTGCCTCGAACAAAGGGGAGTGAAACCGTGCATTTTTTCTGATCAAAAGAAAAAAATTCCGGAAAAGTTAAAGAGAATCTGCACCCGTACAGTCACAGACGGCGCTGACCTCATTATACTTTATGCACACAACATTTATCCAATTGCATTTAGGTTAATACACTGGAACATAAGAGGTTGCTATGGTAACGGCTGCTTTACATAGATGGCAAACAATAACTGCAGTGTCAATTGGATTTAATTTGGGGAAAAAATACGAAATATTAGTCCAAGATCTATCAAAACATTAGCAGCAGCGTAAAAGCAGAACAGACATGACTGATCCCCCTGAGACCTGTACACTTTAAGGGTTATGCTCAAGTTGTATAATGGCTAATATTGAAGAGATTATAAATACAAGCAATTTTGCAGTGTACTTCTTATTAACAGTCCTCTCCATTCTTAAAAGGGTTGTTCAATACCAGGGCTGTGGAGTCGGAGTCGGAGTCGTGGAGTCGGAGTCGGAGCTCATTTTGGTGGAGTCGGAGTCGGAGTCGGTATAAAATGCACCGACTCCGACTCCTAAAATATATAATAAATTGGGGACAGGAGTGCAATGCAGAATGTGCTGAATATTTTACTAAATAATAACATTTAGTATAATGCTTATATTTAAGTGAAACATTTATTGTAGTACAATGTGAACATCAGACATTTAATTGTTTTTATGATACAATAATCAAGATATTTGGATAGAACATAAAATATTTATTGGAATACAACTTTAGAACACAAAAAACTAATAAATTGTAAATATGTAATATATATATAATATATATATATATATAATATATATATATATATATATATATATATATACACACACACAGTGTATATACACACACAAGATATATATGTAATCTACTGTATATTACATAGTGTATTACATATTTACAATTTATTACAGTTTTTTGTGTTCTAAAGTTGTATTCCAATAAATATATTTTATGTTCTATCTAAATATCTTGATTATTGTATCATAAAAATTATTAAATGTCTGATGTTCACATACACATATTCATGTACTACAATAAATGTTTCACCTAACTATAAGCAATATATGTAGGAGTCGGAGTCGGAGCCGGAGCCGGAGTCGGAGTCGGAGCCGGAGTCGGAGTCGGTGCAAGAGAATTTGAGGAGTCGGAGTCGGAGTCGAAGGTTTGGCTTACCGACTCCACAGCCCTGTTCAATACTAGGAGAACACTTTCTGATTCAACATGTTTGCTACAGGTAAGATGATAAAGACCATACTCTCCTCTCGTACCAGTACCGTTCCAATGGTGTCATGGCTTGCGGTGCCGGGGCTCATGTGAGGTTGTGACATCACGTGAGCCCTGCGTCCAGTCACCACCAGCTTCCTTCTCCCCGCCTTTGCACCAAACAATTAACTTGTTTAGTCCGAAGGCGGGCAGAAGGAAGCCGGCGCTGATTGGACACGGGGCTCATGTGTTGTTAAAACCCCACGTGAGCCCCGGCACCGCTAGAATGGCTCCAGTACAGGAGGTGTATATAGTCTAAACATGTTGAATCAGAAAAGGTTGCCCTAGTAGTGGACAACCCCTTTAAGAATCTTATCATATTGTTTACTGCTCGATGCCTGAGTTACTGCGCACCGCTGCAGTATATCAGCAGAAGCCAGTCTCCTAGGCAAGGAGCACAGTGCTATCAGGCTGTAATCTACAGAGCTTTGAAGAGCTGCTCGGAAACTGGAAGGATTGCTAGATCCAGTTATATTTAGTGCCCTTGTGCTCCTCCGATACAAAACTAGAGGGTGCATAAGTCAGACTTGTGATTTGACAATGCCACTGGTCTGAACTGTCAATCAAGTAGGGGAATACTGCCACCTGGCAAGCAGGAAGCAGAGGAGAATTGTAAGATGACACAATCCCATCAAAGTGTCGAGACATATTATTTAAAAGTAAGCCAACTAGTCAATGTGTATGGGTTGTACCGACATTTCCCTTTCAGAAGATATCACGGTAAAAAGTATTGTGCATGTTACATTTTGACCTGCTTTTACCATTGTTCCTGTAGTACATAAGATGCGCCTGGAAGGGTCTGGCACACGCTCGTTACGCTCTTCTTGTTGATAACAAGTTGAGGATACATGTCGATAGGATGCTTGGGAGTAATAGTAAACCAAAACATATGGGATTGGGCACCTTGAGTTTCTATACTATACTCCACAAATATTTCAGAGAGTAAGGAGGCAGAAATAAATGGCTTGCCTATCTTCCTCATTATATGTACACAATTGTGACTATGACATAGCACAATTTATGTGAAATCATAGGGGCTCTAAATGCTGAACTGCTTGTAAGCTTCCACCCTACTACATTCAACAATGCTATATTCATAGTGGGAGCCAGACTGCACTTATAAATAATATAACATTTCATTAATGAATGTTTAATGATAAATATTTGTCATATTAGAAAAGATAAAAGTTTTTTGGGTCATACAGAGTTTGCTAAAACCATAAGAATAGCAGAGTATACTGCAATGCTGTACTTCACTTTGGACATTTGGGATTAGTTCTAATCAGGACAGCCTAGAAAGTTTTAGAACACCAGGCTGCAAAGTAAAATAGCACTTGTAAGTGTGTCTGGTAGGAAAAGCAGCCTGTATAGAACATGTGGATGCATACTTTAATAAAATAACTATTCGATTGATTGGCATTTATCTGCTAATGCCCCAATCAATTGGCAGAGTGGTAGAGGTTGTGCGTGTGCGCTACCTCTTAACTCAATGGCACTGATTCACCAAAGCAATTTTGCCAAAATTCTGGCATGTACTGTTTTGAAAAGTTGAAACAGTTTTGAGCAACTCAGATGCACAGACAAGTTGCGACTTTTAGCATTTTTAATTTTCTTCTACCAGCTCTGACAAAATGGGTGAAACTGGAGCAGGCTGGCAAAGCGATGACACAGCTCATTTAATTGATGAAGAGCTGTGGCATTCTCTGAGCCAGAAATCTTACTGGAGGCAGATTTTTGGGGAGGTGTACTGGGGGTGCACACCACTTGTCAGAAACTTCTGATTCATGAATCTGAAGAGTCTGACTTCACTCCGGCCCCTCATCAAGGCTAGCAAGAAAAAAACGCTGTTGTTGATAATCCTGAAGAAACTTCTATGGGGCTGCGAAGCATGGTCTTAGAAAGTAGATTTTTGGTACTCATCTTAACATCTGCTTCTCTAGTCTTCATTGGGGAGACACAGCAGCCTAAGATAGTCTGCTGCCACCTGGAGGCTGACACTGAAGTTACATAGTTACTTAGGTTGAAAAAAGACCTAGGTCCATCTAGTTCAACCTTCCTCCACCAGTTCTACATTTGGTCACTAAGTCATTTATAACCAACAATGTTGTGTGTAGCGAGGAAATCATCCAGCCCTTTTTTAAAAGCTGTTATAGTATCATGGCAAAGAAAACCTCTCCTCTCCAGCAGACTATGCTTCGCCAGTTGGTCCTAGCCCTCCTTAGTTTAGTGAGAACGCAGGAGAAGGAAAAAAAAAAAAAAAGGTAAAGAGAACGTCATAAATACGGGCAACAGGGGAGGAAGCTATGCTCTCCAATGAAGACTAGCGAACACAGCCAACCTGTAAGGAAGCGAAGCCTGTGCACACCACAGGGTAAATTAATGCCACTGCATGACTCCACACATGGACCTCCTGACCGTGTCCCAGGGACCCAAGACAGCGGCACATACCTACAACCTCCCATAGCAAACACAAAGAGGATATGTGTGAGGAGAGAGTGAGGAGAAGATGGAGAGGGAAAACAGGAGAGTGTTATACTCCCTTGTCCTGAAGACACTAGTCTTTTGCTCCGCGCAAACGATCGCTATGTGGGGTGAACGGGCAGGAGTCTATTGGCATACAGACCACTGCCCTGTGTTTCAACAAAGTACCCAGGTCTAGCCAAATAACACAAGAGGATACAGGCTGCGGGTACAGACTACACTCTCCGTTACGATGTTGGTGAACCAAAATGCGCATTTACACCCGGTTACCCAAAAAACTCTGAAAAAGAAAAAGATAACCTAACATCTCAGACGAGTCTGAAACAGAACCTCCCAAACTGAGGTGGTCAGGAAGATATAGGAGGTATAGTCTGCTGGGAAAGAGCTAATTTATTTGCTATATAATCTCAGTGTCAGGCTCCAGCTGGCAGCAGACTATACCAGGGTTCTGTGTCCCCCAACAAAGCAACTGAGAAAGTAAAATCCCAAAAATTTCAAAACAATGAAGATCTTTTACCCAACTATCAGACAAAATTTCAAATACGGCTAACTTAATTCTAGACTAGTGTACGTCATCGGCTGATCAGTGATTGTTCATTGTTAAAATTTCACCCGAAGGAATGTTCATTGTAGTCGAAATTTAGCTACTTGTTTTTTTTCCTATCAACTTTAGTCTAAGTAATTTAGCTCTGTTAGGAAATTAGACTCTGTGGTTACTGAGGCGGGGAATGAAGTTTACAAAAGGACATTTGAAGCAAAATGGATGACACAGGAATCATGTTACATGGCATATTGTACATAAGTCAAATTTTTGGCCATAGAACTAATATCCGCCATACACAGTAGATGACAGCTGGCAAAACCAGCCAATTGGGACAAGACCAGCTCATCACGTAAAAGGCGGATGGTGGACTCCCGACTTTCCATTGATAGTGTAGGGTAAAAAAGACCCCGACTGTTGGAATTTCAGGGCCAATCCTCCAAGAAGTGTATAGCAACAACTTTCTTCTCTTTTACCATGGAAAACTAAAGAATGCTTGGCTGAACCTTGAGATTACACAAATTTTCATGAAACGCAAAAGGAAAATCACTCCTAAAAGTTGCTTTTTACAGCACAGCAAGTAAGCATCTGTCCCTATTTGTTACCCTTCTTACCCTAATGACCGAGACACAATAACAGTTGAAAATCACAGCTGCTCCTCTGTTCGCATACATCTATTTTGTATTTTACAATCCACCAATATCAAACCACATTTAGCTCATGAAAAACAACCCTATGGCAGATTCTTCCTTCATCTTATGTGCCGTACAATAAAAAGCAAACTACATACCTTTTCCAAAACTGAAGGCTTTAAAGACAAATGACTATTCATGTTACAGCTGATTCTGTATAATATACTGAATCAGCCCAAGTATATAAATAAATTAATAGACTGTCAGATCCAGCACAAGACAAATGGGTAAAGAGCCATGGGGTTTTCTCTTGAGGGAAGTTTGAGGAACAAGAAAAAAAAAAAAGATTCTCCAGCAATGACAATGATAAACTATCCCATCAATGTTAATTATGCAGCAATCATAAAATCTAATAAATAATACTGAAGTTCTACAGTCCTTCTATAGCTCATGCCTAGCAATGCTAAATATAGTATTTCTTGCTATAGCCCCTGGTCTACTAAACTCCAGTGGTGGTAAGACAACACCTTGGTAGATTTTAGGTCAACATTAGAGGAGTTTTCTCATTAATAAAAAAAAAAAGAAACCCTGTCACTAGGTTGTGCCATAACATTATGACTTGTGGGCACCCAACCTTTGGCTCCTCTTCCAGACAAAAGAGAACCAGGTGATTTTAGGTAATCATTTGCCAAACAGTGCATAAAGCCAGCTGCTCTATAGGATAACTGCAACACAATTCTATTCTATTCAAATAGGCCTTTTGTCTACTTTTCGATATGCAGGTGGCCTGGAGCATTGCTGTAATGAAAAGCTCTAAGGAGCTTCATGCAAACAATGCTGCTGCTCTTTAGTTCCAAGGATAGGTTCCGACCCAATCTGACACTATCAATAAGTGATGACAACTGTTCAGTGGAGAACACAAACAAATGAGGGCTTTTGTAAAACAATACATAGGCAAGTGACCCTCTTACCATTGGTGCTACACAGGGGCCCAAGAGGTATGTCCACCCATGTATCTCCTAGTGATTAATTTCCTGATATGTCAAGTGTGCGGATCCCTACTCAGTATGAAACTGACAAGACTGATGACAGTTGGCAGGGATACTCCCCAATCTCATCTGTAACAGGTGCCATCTTCTATCTCAGTAATGAGAAAGTCTTTACTGAATTCCAATTTTACCTCAGAATTGAGAATTTTGATAATGACTGATCAATTCTGGCAGAGAAAGAAGCAAATTTCTCTGATAAGAAATATTATAAAGCTGCTAATTTTCATGTGTGCTATTGATAAACTAAAACAGCGGTTACGCTTTAATGAGAAACCTGGAGTCAATTATTGTTTTCTTTGACCTCTGTAAGCAAGTTTTTTTTGAGTCTCGTCCATGTGTGATTTGTGTTACGTGACTGCTTAGGAAGTAAGATTTAATTAGAAAATTTAATCTTAATTCGTTACTCAGTATTAATTGTTTACATAGCAAATACTAGAATTCAAAAGTGACTGTTCCCCCTAAATTGGGAAATGTAAAATCAGTACAGTTATCAATTTTTACAATATCTCTGTTATTAAACAGACAGTTCTCATCACAAAATTCCCAGAAACCATCAGAAAGAGATTATTTAGGTTATTCCATTCTTTACTGGCTGTAGTAACATTTATGCAACTAAGGTGCAGCCCAGAGACGTCAGTCAACTTCACCAGTGACTACTGAAACAATAACCAACTAACGTTGAAAAGCAAAAGTATGGTCCCAGAAGTCACCAGTCAACCACCTTGAATCAAATTAAGAGTTGGGGGCATGGTCCAAAAAGAGAATACTACGCGACAAATTCATCGGTCAGTAACATTCTAATCCACTTACCTGTAAAAATAAGAGCACCCCCTGACCGTGTTGTGAGTGAAATGTTCTTGGCTTTTCTCATTTCCAAAGTCTTCCAGGGGGTCTGACCACAAAATGTCACACATGGGCCCATATGCAGGGGGTTCTTTAAAGCGATCTAACTGAGAAAAGCAAATAAACAATAATTAATTCAATTTCTGAAATAGACAATTACATTACAAATTAAATTCAAATGTAAGATCCTTCGTAATGTAATAATTGAAGATGAGAAAACTTCACACAGTACAATGACGGTTCATTGAAAGATTCCACAAGACTATGACGAATCTCGTCAGAAAAATCCCTGCTGATAGTAGCATCGAATTACCCCAGCCCTAGCGATTACTGTGGACATCTTCATTATAACACCAATTTACAATGCAGTGGGTGCAGATGGGGAAATTTAACAAAACTAATAAGTTACCATGCAAAGCCTATGGAAGGGTTAGGTAGGGACTCCTAATTGTGCGTATTAGTTTGGCTTATAGATGGTGATTCCAAGTTGGGTAGTCCTCCTCTGTGTGGCCAATACCCATTGTTACACATTGTTTGAGCACCTCCTCACCCCTTTCCCTCATTGATTTTTGCAGTTACATTTTGTTAATTCCCTTATTGCAAGAGGCACTTTGTTATTTTTACGTTGACGTAGACGTACGTGTGGTTGTGTTTTGCAAGACTAGTTGTAGATTGGATTGACACCATTAATTTTAGCAAACAATGTCTTGGAAAATAAATTCCACTTGCTAACTCCCCCTCCCCCTGACTATTTTTGAGATCGGTATATTTTTACTTTCTCTTCAATGACATTGTGTGACAGTTTGTTTTTTAAATGAAAAGCTGACATTTTCATTGATACCATTTTGGGCTGTATAGTATAATGTTTTGATCACTTTTTATTGCGTGTGGCAGTTAAAAAAAAACAACCCAAAATTAAGGCTTTTGGGTTCTTTTCTTCACTCTCCTATGAAACCTATCCACAAGCTGTCTTCACATTTGGCCAATACTGGGTGCAATAGTTGCCTTCAGAAGGCGCTTTGCTGCCATGACAACGCATCAATAACCTGTGACTGTGCCATGGGGGGCTCAATGAACGCTGGTGCATGAGCGCAACAGCAATCACATTATTTAAATGCTGCTGTTAGTGACTGAAAGCAGCATAAAAAGGTAAACAACATCAATGGGAACACAGCTGGCATCTTTCTGGTAGGATGCTAACTTATCTCCTAAACCTCTTCCACACACGGGGACCTGAAAGAAACAGGGGGGCAGGAGATGTGATGTACTATTACAACACATGTCAGGAAGGGGCTTCTGACACATCTCTTTAAGACTTCTTTCACACGCCAGTGAAAAACACACACGGCCCTCCGTGTGCTGTGATTTTGGCACGTGTGTGTCCTCTGTGTGCTATGCGTGATAGCACATGGAGAGCAAGAACTTTTTATTCACCTGTTCCCGGCGCTGCTGTCCATGGTGCTGATGTCTCCAGCGCTGCGGTCGGCACTTGCTTCTGGTTCCACGGTGAAGTGAATATTCATGAGCATAATGAGCAGGCCCTGAAGCAAGTGACAGCAGCACGGAAGACCGCACCAATGGAGACAGGTCAGTAAAGAAAATAATTTTATTTCAAAGACAAGTGTTTTCTCCGGTAGGGGTCACACACTGTGCGGTCCGTGTGACATCAGTGCTGTCGGAGAAAAATGGACTTGTCTCAGTGCAGAACACACAAACACACGTGTGTGACACATGGTCCGTGAGAAATCACTGATGCGTGTGCAGACCCATTGATTTTAATGGGTCTGTGTATGTCGGATTCTGGTACGTATAAAAATGGTGTCATACGTACCTGAATCAGTAACGTGTGAACGGGGCGTAAAGAAGCTAATTTCTCTGTGCTCTGCTATATCCCAATGCTGTATCAGCACAGCATCACATGACCAGTTAGAGCCAGTGCCATCTCTACCTGATGGGATGAAAATGTAATTATCCCTCTCTATAAACTCATCTAAATAATCTAATAGATCATAAATTTACAGCCAGAGAGACTGAACTGTGATCTCCTACATTCTAACGGTATGACAGGCACTGTGCAGTCATCATCATTATCTTTGATAAGAGCTTCTAACTTCCCCTATGGAGAACTACGGGGTAATGTCCATTCAACTGCATCAAAAAGGAACTTCTGGTGACTGAGATTTCAAACTCCTGTGTAGAAAATTAAACTATGTAATTTACAGGTGATTTCCCCACCTGATCACATGACCTAACTGAACAGAAAAATATAATAGATTTCCAGATAGAAATAGAAAGTAAATAATGCAATTCTAGCTGAATTACATATGGGGGGGGGGCTAGTGGAAGAGAGAATTAAATGGAAAAAGAAATAGAATTCCACTTTAAATAGATATTTGTTTTCCCATGATACAATGATACATCAATTCCACAACATTTTTTCCTCATGGCTCAGTGTTGTGCAATTCCTTTGTTATTAATCCTAAAATGTATGGAAAAATAACAATTTGGTGTTGCCATTTGGTCTACAACAGTCTAAGCAGTGCTGACAATGTCACATTGACAAAGGGGAATGGTAACACCCAAATGTAAATGTATTAATAAATATTAAGGCGTAAGAACAGGAACAGCACAACAACGAATTATGAGAAAAGCAGCTCCATAAAATTATTAGCTCATGAAGAGTCCAGATATTTAAGAAAGCAAAAATTGAGGAAAACTTAAAAGTAATCTTTAAAGGGAAGGTATCGCGGTTTTTTATTTTTGTATTAAAAATAGTGATTATGAAATCAAGTATTTCTAATACAAAATGAAAATCGCAGCTTATTTAGTTTTTATGTAATTCTTATTTTACTGGAGGCACTGGGGGCTGCCATGCTGGATTTGCCTTGTGTGTAACGACAGTAACTCCTTCCTTTATGGCAGCCCCTGTGCATAGACTCTGATAGTCGGGCTCCGACCCCTTGTCATACGTTACAGTGGGCGTCTGCTGTGACGTGGACGCGCCCCCTGGGCTGTCCAGAACACAAGAGGGAGGAGTTTAGCGCCATTATTGTGGAGCTCACAGCGTGTGCTGTTTGCTCCACTTTACCCCTGTCAACCGCCGGGATGTGTGAGTACAGGCCGCCTCCCCTCCCCTCCCCTCCCCTCCTTACTGTCTCCGATGACATCTCATCCTTCCGTTCTCCCCAGCCCCTGCTCTGCCCCAGCTACTGCTGCCGCCGTTACCGTCTCCAATGACACCCCCCTCCCTCCGTCCTCCCAAGTCCCCGCTCTGCCCGCTGCCGCAGCTCCCCCAGCTCTGCCCGCCGCGGCTGGTGTGTGTGTGTGTGTGTGTGTGTGTGTGTGTGTGTGTGTGTGTGTGTGTGCGCGCGCGCGCGCGCGCGATTGTACAGGTATGTGCGATATCGTGAGTGTGTGTGAGTGTATGCGATCGGATGTGTGAGTGTATGCGATCGGATGTGTGAGTGTATGCAATCGGATGTGTGAGTGTATGCAATCGGATGTGTGAGTGTATGCGATCGGATGTGTGAGTGTATGCGATCGGATGTGTGAGTGTATGCGATCGGATGTGTGAGTGTATGCGATCGGATGTGTGAGTGTATGCGATCGGATGTGTGAAATGTCGGCCGGACGCAGGGGAGGATGGCATGCAGCACAGCTGCCTGGAGCGCCCACCGGAGGTCACAGGGAGGAATGATGTGAAAGGTGTGTGTGTGTGTGTGTGTGTGTGTGTGTGTGTGTGACGCCCTGGGCAAGCCAGGGGTCACAGGTCATCACACCACCACACCCTACATCCCAGTTAGGAACACCAAAGCTAAACTAAAATCCTTGTTGCCTTCCTCCAGGGGCTGATGTTCACACCAGGGGGTGGGCCAGGCGGTTGGCTCCGCCCACCGAGGAGGACACAGCTCTGGAGGCAGGAAGTACCAGGCAGTTTTTAGCCCAGGCAGGGCTTGAGTGAAGATTAGCTCAGGGGGAGCTTGAGTAAACAGCAAAGTGAAGTAGAAGTGGAAGTGGTAAAGGAGGAGTAGGAGAAGTTGAAGAAAGGTGACAGAAAGAAAGCCTGAAGTAGTCCAGCTGTGTGCAGGACAGGGTCAGCAAGGTCAGCAACGGCGGTGACTGTCTGAAGGGGGACCATCTGGAAGTTCCTGGAAGGACCGCGGACGGGTAGTGGCCCGGCGGTCTGGAGCAGTGTACCAAAGGACAGTCAGCACCAGGGCAGGGGCCTCTCGGACCCCGGCAAGGCTAGGAGTCGCCATAATTTGCCAAATCCGTCAGTGAAGGGGACGTAGATCCCCCAACAACCAAGTCCCGATTGAAGGCAACAGCCCAACCATTGTAGCAGAAACACCGCCACCGCCAAGGCACCAGTTTCTCAGGGCCAGCGCCTGCGGGCAAAGAGTAGAGCTCCTCCGGTCCAGCTTGAAGCCGGGGAGCGGGTTACCGGTGGGAACCCATCGCTACCAACACAGAAACAAAGGTGCAAGGAAAAGGGACATCACCGTCACCTACTGGGAGAGCAAGTGCAGCCGTCCGTGGGAACCGTCTTTCCAGCCGTGTGGTTTACCGTAAAACTGTGTCAACGTCTCAGGCTGAGTGAGTACCACAGTGCCGCAAGGCACAGCGCTGCCCCCGTGTCCCTGCGCCCACCAGGCCCTGCATCTCCCATCTCATCACCGGGCCCCGGGATCACCAACCCCTACCCACGGAGGGGCAACACAACACCTGGCTGCTCCGCATCACCATCCCCGGGATCCCCATATTGAGCAGCGGTGGTGAAATCACCACAACCGTGGGTGGCGTCACGGACAATAAACAATCCCCACACCCAACAAACCCCTTTCACTCACGGGCGAGGAGTGCCGCTCGAGAACCCCCGGGATCCGGCCTACAGCTCGAGCCACCACTGAGCAGCGGCCGCCGGACCCGAGCAGAAAGGGGTGAGCGTAGTGTGCTGACACCCTCCTCCCCGTCCGTGACATGTGTGTGGCACAAGGTCCCCATCAGGGGTGATTGTATGTGTGTGGCACAAGGTCCCCATCAGGGGTGATTGTGTGTGTGTGTGTGGTGTGTGTGCGTGGGGTGTGTGTGTGTGTGTGTGTGTGTGTGTGTGTGTGTGTGTGTGTGTGTGTGTGTGCGCGCGCGCGCGATTGTACAGGTATGTGCGATATCGTGAGTGTGTGTGAGTGTATGCGATTGGATGTGTGAGTGTATGCGATCGGATGTGTGAGTGTATGCGATCGGATGTGTGAAATGTCGGCCGGACGCAGGGGAGGATGGCATGCAGCACAGCTGCCTGGAGCGCCACCGGAGGTCACAGGGAGGAATGATGTGAAAGGTGTGTGTGTGTGTGTGTGTGTGTGTGTGTGGCACAAGGTCCCCATCAGGGGTGATTGTATGTGTGTGGCACAAGGTCCCCATCAGGGGTGATTGTGTGTGTGTGTGGTGTGGTGTGTGTGCGTGGGGTGTGTGTGTGTGTGTGTGCGCGCGATTGTACAGGTATGTGCGATATCGTGAGTGTGTGTGAGTGTATGCGATCGGATGTGTGAGTGTATGCAATCGGATGTGTGAGTGTATGCGATCGGATGTGTGAGTGTATGCGATCGGATGTGTGAGTGTATGCGATCGGATGTGTGAGTGTATGCGATCGGATGTGTGAAATGTCGGCCGGACGCAGGGGAGGATGGCATGCAGCACAGCTGCCTGGAGCGCCCACCGGAGGTCACAGGGAGGAATGATGTGAAAGGTGTGTGTGTGTGTGTGTGTGTGTGTGTGTGTGCGCGTGTGTGTGGCACAAGGTCCCCATCAGGGGTGATTGTATGTGTGTGGCACAAGGTCCCCATCAGGGGTGATTGTGTGTGTGTGTGTGTGTGTGCACGCGCGCGCCACTGCATGTGAGTACCTGTGTGTGTACCGGTGATACTGTCTGCAGGGTTGTGTATCTAATCCTATCCTGTGTGATACTATCTGCAGGGCTGTGTATCTAATCCTATCCTTTGTGATTCTGTCTGCTGAGCTGTGTATCTAATCCTCTCCTGTGTGATACTGTCTGCTGAGCTGTGTATCTAATCCTCTCCTGTGTGATACTGTCTGCTGAGCTGTGTATCTAATCCTATCCTGTGTGATACTGTCTGCTGAGTCGTGTATCTAATCCTGTCCTGGGTTATGCTGTCTGCTGAGCCGTGTATCTAATCCTCTCCTGTGTGATACTGTCTGCTGAGCTGTGTACCTAATCCTCTCCTGTGTGATACTGTCTGCTGAGCTGTGTATCTAATCCTATCCTGTGTGATACTGTCTGCTGAGCTGTGTATCTAATCCTATCCTGTGTGATACTGTCTGCTGAGCCGTGTATCTAATCCTGTCCTGGGTGATGCTTTCTGCTGAGTCGTGTATCTAATCCTCTTCTGTGTGATACTGTCTGCTGAGCGGTGTATCTAATCCTACCCTCTGTGATACTGTCTGCTGAGCCGTGTATCTAATCCTGTCCTGGGTGATGTTGTCTGCTGAGCTGTGTATCTAATCCTCCCCTGTGTGATACTGTCTGCTGAGCTGTGTATCTAATCCTATCCTGTGTGATACTGTCTGCTGAGCTGTGTATCTAATCCTATCCTGTGTGATACTGTCTGCTGAGCTGTGTATCTAATCCTCTCCTGTGTGATACTGTCTGCTGAGCTGTGTATCTAATCCTCTCCTGTGTGATACTGTCTGCTGAGCCGTGTATCTAATCCTGTCCTGGGTTATGCTGTCTGCTGAGCCGTGTATCTAATCCTATCCTGTGTGATACTCCTGCTATCCTTGGTGACACTTTAGGCATTTCTGGTCACCATGAAAATGGCTGTGCACTGTGTCCCTACATGTCATTCTCTGTTATCTGTTGTAAACACTCAGATTAGGAGGGGGGAGGCGACATCACACACAGGAGAGCAGACTCCGCCCACTTTACGGCAGGCTGTAATCTGAGCTTTTTATACAGTGGAAATTCAGTAGGATTTCAGAAGCTGCTCCCCCTAGTGTTTAACAGTGGAAAATATCAAACTTTTTAATTTTTTTTTTTATATTTTGCACAATTAAAAAAAAAAAAATAATATTTAAACAAAACATTTAAACATTATTACTTTACATTTTTTTCAGTTATTATTTTTTTTTTTGACGATACCTTCCCTTTAAAGAAACCTATCAGGAAGCCAAACACTGCCACCATTAGGTTATACAACTTTATTGCTGTACTAAAATGATGAATGTATTGTACTATATAAATGCATCGGTTTGTTGAAAGTAATTTAAGGAAAATTGTGGACTAGTCCGGTGGGTTGTTTACTCTTCTGTACTAATCCTGCCCTACTAACTTTATTCACACCTTTGTGGGCATGACAGACGTTCCATACACCCAAGTTCAGAAATATGGTATATGCACAAGTCTACATCTTCAGAAGATCTGTGGTTAGTTCTCCAAGATGTTTAGCACAGCCTCCTTGCTGAGTACCTTCAAAAACTGTGAGAAAGTGTATCTATAACAAGTAAGGGGTCAGCTTTCTAAAAAGTGCGGGCACCATGGTGCTGTATCAGAACCCACACATAGTATATTCTGGGCACAGTTCGGAGTTCCTCCATGGCAGATGGCTGAGCATAAGAGCACTGTTTCTAGTGCATGCGCTAATGAAGCTGGGAGCAGTACACGCGAGGGAGTTCAGGGACTGGCGAGAGGTCGCGGGAAGTTTATGGTACTTCAGATGAGAAAGGATTAGTCCAAGTGAGTAAACACCCATCCGGACTATTCCGGGTTATCTTTCAGATTGCCTGCAGCGGTACACAAGTTGATTTTGCACATACAGTATGAGCATTTGTACTGGAAGCACATCATTTCAAGGCAGGAATAAGGCTGCACAACGCAATAGTGGCGGTTTACAGTGTTTGGGGACCTGACAAATTTCCTTTAACCAGTAAAATAACCCTACATCTTAATGTAATGAAGCTGACATTTTACTTGTAACTAATATCCAGGTCTTGAGATGTTTCAGTCAGTGCAAGGACAGCAAACCTTAAGAAACCTTTAATAAGAATAAGTTGCAGTTGACTTGTCACATTGATTCATGCATCTATCAAGCCGGCTAATTCAGTCAGGAAGGAAAGTAAAATGTAAATAATTCAGCGATGAAACGGCAAAATTTTAGCCCAAGGCTTAATATTATTTGAGGGGAATGAAGTGATATTTCATCGCCTTGACGTTCAATTAAAAAGAAGAAAACTTTCATTAGGAAGATGCATTCAGAGATTCAGCTTCAAATGTGTATCATAAAATATGCAATACGGAGCTAGAGTTCCAAACTTATTTTAGGCTTGTAAATTATTCATGGCTTTGTAACTGAAATACTCGGCAATGAAATAATGTGTTGATAAATATGCAGGTTGTGTTTCAAAGAGCCACTTATTATCAACTGCATATTCCATAAAAAATAACTTAGTAAATATGCAATAATGCATGCAATCTATTAAAGTAAAACAAAATCTGCTCAACTATTTGGAGAATTTGGAATTCTGGTAATTTTTCATGGAGAAGAAGAACTGGCAAGATCTGTGAGAACAGTGGAGGCGGAGATGATTAACTACTACTTACATTTCGGACCTTGAAGCAGGTGTATCCCTCAATTTTTCACATCACCTTTTCTCCTTTCTTTACATTTTGGGCCTCCAATGTTTAGATATTACTGTAATATACTTGTTATGTCACTCTCTGGTGTTTCTTTTGTTCTCTCTTAGAACCTCCTCCTAATCTGGGCCAGTACCAGTGGTCGTACATGCTCAGTAGCTCAGCCTCACCACCTGGATGTTTTTGCAGGGGAGTGAGTTCCGCGCTGCACAGGTAAACTAATGATGAGAACACCAAGGGGCACCATAGCAAGTGCGTAATAATAATATCTAGGCGCAGGACCATCTTTTTTTAGGTTTCAATTGAAAAAGCTGAGATTTGTCTGGCAGGCAAAGTGGGCCCTTATAATAGCATCTATAGTAGCTATATAGTAGCAATATTATCATTTAAACTGATACTCTGGGGAGATAAAAAAAAAAAAAAATTGTACTGTCCCTGCACTCATGCACAGTAAAGCGGAGATGCCTAGTGCACTTCTATTGTCTTTAGAACACATGTAATTCAGTTTTACAGTAGCTGCTTCTCATCCCTCACCCCTCCTCACACATCACTATGCAGCTCCAAGCTGTATCAGTCAGCCTCCTATAATACGAGGGGCTGCTGATAAGTCTTTAGCTCTACCCAGAAAGAAACACGATACGATGATTAAACTTTACATTTATTCCACATACTCTCCACTGATGACAACACACGTCTTACATCGGTATTCCAAGTTCTGTAAGCCAACCAAAAAGAAGGATTTCTGTTGTGCCTCAAACCAGGCATCCTTAGCTGCTATGGCATCAGAAATGGTGTGAAATTTGGTACCCTTGAGGTGTTTCTTCAGGTTTGGAAATGGATGATAGTCGGAGGGAGCTAGATCTGGTGAATAAGGTGGGTGGTCAACCATCTGGAAGCTCAGCTCTGCCAGTTTTGCCGTGGTCGCTTGTGCAGTGTGAATCGAAGCGTTGTCTTGCATGAATAAAATTCCTTTGAACAGCTTACCGCGCTTTTTGGCTTTCAGAGCTGCCTTCAATTGGTCCAAAAGTTCAATGTAATACTTTGCATTGATGATGGAACCCTTTTGAAGGTAGTCCACTAGTAGCACGCCTTCCTTATCCCAGAACACAGATGCCAACACCTTAGTAGCTGATTTTTGCACCCTGAACTGGCCTGTTTTAAATTTGGCAACACAGTTCTACCCAGTTCTACCCAGAATATGAAGGGTAGTGATCCCCAATGTCTGTGACATATTACCATGAATATCCTTTGCGGACTTTCCTTGCAGAAACCAGAATTTTATCACTCATCTGCTCTCAGTTGTGAATATCGCATTAGACTTCGTCATTTTGTTTTCTCGCATGCGTAAAACACTGTTGCCATAAACAAACACAAATTTTTTAAAACATACAGTACAGACCAAAAGTTTGGACACACCTTCTCATTCAAAGAGTTTTCTTTATTTTCAGGACTGGTCTTCAGAAATGGTCTTCCAACAGTCTTGAAGGAGTTCCCAGAGATGCTTAGCACTTGTTGGCCCTTTTGCCTTCACTCTGCGGTCCAGCTCACCCCAAACCATCTCGATTAGGTTCAGGTCTGGTGACTGTGGAGACCAGGTCATCTGGCGAAACACCCCATCACTCTCCTTCTTAGTCAAATAGCCCTTACACAGCCTGGAGGTGTGTTTCGGGTCATTGTCCTGTTGAAAAATAAATGATGGTCCAACTAAACGCAAACCGGATGGAATAGCACGCCGCTGCAAGATGCTGTGGTAGGCATGCTGGTTCAGTATGTTTTCAATTTTGAATAAATCCTCAACAGTGTCACCAGCAAAGCATCCCCATACCATCACACCTCCTCCTCCATGCTTCATGGTGGGAACCAGGCATGTAGAGTCCATCCTTTCACCTTTTCTACAAAGACACGGTGGTTGGATCCAAAGATCTCAAATTTGGACTCATCAGACCAAAGCACAGATTTCCACTGGTCTAATGTCCATTCCTTGTGTTCTTTAGCCCAAACAAGTCTCTTCTGCTTGTTGCCTGTCCTTAGCAGTGGTTTCTTAGCAGCTATTTTACCATGAAGGCCTGCTGCACAAAGTCTCCTCTTAACAGTTGTTCTAGAGATGAGAAGGTGTGTCCAAACTTTTGGTCTGTAAAGTATATTAGACACATAAGTCTTTCATGTGATGTAACATTCGTTACCATAGAAACAAAAAAGATCAAAAAGCCAAAGACTTATTTATCAGCAGCCCCTCGTAGCTGCTTCTCTTGTTCAAGAATATGGGGCGTGACGTCCCAGAAGAACCCTACTGTATCAGTCTCCTGATGCTTCCACAGTTCAATAACAAAGGGTGTGACATTCCAAAAGCTCCCTGAAGTGAGTATCGGTCAGCCTCCTGATGCGTCTATGCATTGCACAGAAAGTGTGGTAACGCCCTCTCTTCTCAGACAGCGGAAGCATCAGGAGACAGATACAGTGCAGAGCTTCTGGGACATCACACCACCTCTTCTCAGAATGCAGAAGCAGCTATTATAGGAGGCTGACTGATACAGCACGGAGCTACACAATGATGTGTGACGTAATGTCCCATACAGAGGGGTGAGAGGTGAGGAGCAGGTGCTGCATTACAAGTCTTTTTAAGATAATAGAAGTGCACTAGGCATCTCAGATTTATAGTATATGAGTGCAGGGACAGTACAAACCTTTTTTATCACTATCAAAAGAATCAAAGCACTTATAGTTCTGAACAGAGATAAAATGACAACATTTTTAAAATCTTTTTGCTCATATTTCCTTGCAGGTTTCATGGCAATGGACAATAGGATCTGTAAAGAAGGGTACATAACTTACCTGTAAGACTTCTCCTGAGTATCCCCCATCCTCTGGAATTGTGTGCCCTAACAGTAGCTAGTGTGTTCACTGTAATTTATAGCAGTATTTTGTATGTACATGCACAGCACAATGGGATCAATAGTGCTCCAAAAATAATTCATATCATCATCATCAATAATAATAATAATAATAATAATAAAAACTAATAATAATAACCTAGTGTTTCTTGAATGATGTCAGCCACTTTCACTTTCAAAGCAATGGCTTGTTTTTATGTGTACAGATGAGATCTTTGCACAAAAGCACTAACAACCAGTCTATTTTATAGGCACTTACTTTTCTAATGTCATCTAAAGTGTTGATTTCTGGAGATAAGCCACCATGTACACACAGGAACTGTTGGTTCATTAGAGCAGCCAGAGGAAGGCAGTCAAAGGCATCCATGCAGGCATCATACACTCTTTCTGAATATTTTATTTTACCTTTAAAAAGCATAGTAAAAAAAAATAGACATTAAAAAGCAATAATTGTACGGTCACAAGAGTTCTACAAAAAAGAAAAACAAAAACAAAAAAAAAAAACAAACAAACAAATCTTATGGAAGAAAAGGCAAAAAACAAAAAAACAAATCTTATGAAAAAAAAAGGCAAAAAAAGTTACCTCAGAATAAATCATTATTGCTAATATTTCGGTTTGCATTTGTAATACTGACATATTTTAAAACATTATTTCTAAATACTTTTTATACATGAACAAATAAAAAAAAAATCATCTATTGCCTAAGCAGCAATAAGAAGTTTTTTAATATTCTGAAATCTGGTAACATTTTAACGTTAAAAAAGCCAACATTTTTAAAAGAAAGAATAATCTGCGTACATAGTGAAGCATTTAGACCCAATGAGGCTGCTGTACTTACTGTAAAAATCCATGTCACTATACATGTATAAACTTCAAACTTAAAATAAACATTTTTAAGTCCATTTCACTGTTTAATATTTGCCATGGAAAAAAAAAAGGATAATGCAGCCATCCGTACATGGTTTTATAAGTTAAGCACAGCGTCACCACGGATGACAAAGGTCCCATGGGTCAGTGTAAAACACGTACATCACACGGATGACATGTGTGACACAAACTAGAATTAAATGCATTCAGGAAATGAAAGATTTTTATGTGCTAAAGGTGTGCAAAGATGGTAGGCAGGTAGAAAGACAGACAACTAGATAGCTAGATGATAGATAGATAGATAGCTAGATAGATAGATAAATAGAGGGATAGATAGATAGATAAAGGGATAGACAGATAGATACAGTCATGGCCGAAGGTGTTGGTACCCTTGAAATTGTTCCAGAAAATGAAGTATTTCTCCCATGAATTTATTGCATTACACACATTTTGTTATACACACGTTTATTTCCTTCCCTCAACTTAATATCTGGTTGTACACCCTTTGGAATAAATAACTGCATCATTTCCTATAACCATCAACAAGCTTCTTACACCTCTCATTTGGAATTTTGGACCACTCTACTTTTGCAAATTGCTCCATTTCTCTTATACTTGATGGGTGCCTTCTCCCAATAGCAATTTTAAGATCTTTCCACAGGTGTTCAATGGGATTTAGATCCGGACTCATTGCTTCCACCTCAGAAGTCTCCAGCACTTTGTTTCCATCCAGTTGTGGGTGCTTTTTGAAGTATGTTTGGGGATTTGTCCTGCTGGAAGACCCATGACCTGGGGCGCAAACCCAGCTTTCTGACACTGGGAACTACATTGTGACCTAATATTCTTTGGTAATCTTCAGATTTCATGACGCCTTACTTACAGTCAAGGCACTTAGTGCCAAAGGCAGCAAAACAACTGTAAATCATCTTTGAACCATCATCATATTTCATTGTAGTTACTGTGTTTTTTTCTTAGTAGACCACATTCCGATTTCGAAGCTAGTATATTTCTCCTATATAGTCACCAAACCTAGTACCCTATGTCTGGCTCTAGCTGCCCCTTCTGCTCAGATCGGCGTTTCATTCCTCCAATGATGGCCGTTGCAGTGGAATAAACCACACCTTCCCTGCCTTTCTTGTGCAATGGGACATGAAAGGAAGGAGAGTCATGATTTAGAGTTACCACTAGACTGCTCATGTCACTGCAACAACTATAACGGAATCAGGAGGAATGGAGGGAAGTGAAGGAGGCACATGGAGGGCACCAGGTAGGGTGAGTATACATGGTAAATGTATAGTCATTTTCAGTTCTATGGTGGAGAGCCACATTGAAGAGTAAAATCTAGTCAGAATTATCTGTAAACAAAATAAACAAGATTGATCACGTTTGTCCAAGTATGATAACAGACCTCCACTAACACCCTTCATACAGAACAGACTAACATTGTCAGAACCCACCTATATGGTCATGTTCGGCCAAAAGTCATAGAATCAGAGAATGGTAGCGTTAGAAGGGACCCCAAGGGACATTGGGTCCAACTCCCTGCGAGTGCAGGTTTTCCTAAATTATCCAAGCTATATGTTTATCCAGCCTTCTGCCTGAAGATTTCCATTGATGGAGCGCTCACTACCTCCATACTTATGTGTATGGGGGCCCTGGACAGATGATTCTCAGGGAAGATAAGGATCTAACATGTCCAGTTGTGGACTGCCAATCCTTTTGTTCTTCCTGAGATAAGCCATGACCAGAGATGTCAGGCAGCAGCTCTCTGATAGAGAACATTGGAAAGCTGCCCAGAGGAAGATACTTACCGGCCAAATGATCGGCCGAATCACTGTTTGGCTGACATCTACATTTGTTGTAAGGGGCTTTTAATTATAGTATCAAATGTTTCTATCAAATCATTCAGCACTGCACATAAATTTCAGTTATTAAAAACCTGACAACATCCTTATCAGAGGGCCAAGAAACCTAACATCAGGTTCCGTAGAGAAATTGTCACATACAGCAGAAAGGATGCAACTAAAAATCTGTGATATTCCTCCAAATGCCACCTTACCTCTTTGATGAAGCGGCTGGCTTCACGGCCGCGGGCCGCGAAACGTACGTCAGGGAATCTCCCACCGCTTCACACAACGGTAATGTTCTGTTAATCTGTTCTGGTTATCTGCTCTTTAGTCATGTATTTCTCCTGTGCGCTTTACAACGGATCTTCCTTTGGGAGATCCCCCTATTGCAATTTCTCTTCTTGTGAATTCACATTGCTGAACCTCTGGATCAGTTTCTTACATATACTATTGGCATTTGGATTTTCCTAGCCATTCAATGTTGATAGTTAACTGATCTATTTTCCATTTTGTGTATAGTATCAACTACCCATATAACTCTAAATGGTTGGACTGTTTTCATGGTACAATATACACATTTTTTCTATGACTATTTTCAGCAATGTGAATTAGGTATTAATTCATATAGGGCTATATTTATGCACATGGTCACTTTATTACCCTTCTAGCTGAATTGCACTTTTATTACAACCGCCCAGTTGTTTGATCCCCTTGTCCTCTTGTATACACATCCCTTGTATTACATTTCTAAAAATAATTTATGCACTGTGCACTTTGACTACAAATAAAAATATTTTTTTTATTCAGCAATTTTCTCTCATTGTTCTCCTTTTGCATATATATGGTGTGACATATGTTGGGCTGTATGCGAAGATATTATTAGAAATCGGAAATCGGAAGTCCCGAACTGTTAGAGTGGTAACAACTAAGATTCCCAAAAAACCATACCTAACGAGCAAATTCATTAAAAAGTTGCATACTTACATTCTTGTTTGAAAGTAAAATACTCTGTTAGATGTCTACATTCATGATTCCCGCGGAGTAAAAACAGAGTTTTTGGATATAGAATTTTCAAGGCCCACAAGTACAACACACACTGAAAGAAAAGAAAATATTCACTGAAAGGCTGAAAAAAGCACCGACTCAAAAACCTTATACTGCTTCCCTGTAACATTAACACTTGATCCGGCCGGGGAGCATCCATCAAAATGTCAGGAAATTCACAGCAATACGTCAGTAACACTTGCTTTACTTACATTTTTTTCTAGAATTTAAATCAGTTTTTAGGTTAAAATGTACATTTCTTTTAAAAAAAACTGATCATGTTTTTTTTGTTTAATTTTTAATTACAATGATACAAAACAAATTCCAAAACCTTGCAATTTTTATACTAACAACAGTCTCTAAATGTTTCTCACTTCAAAAGGGATATACTGTATTTTTCAGATTATAAGATGCACTTTTCCTCCCAAAAATTTGGGAGAAAAAAGAAGGATGCGTCTTTTAATCTGAATGTAGCTTACTGGGGTAGTGGGGAGGGGTCGCAGGAGGCCGGGGGAATGCTGGTGAGGTTGTGCAGGGGCTGCCATGGCTGGGCTGGTGGTGCGGTGACTGTGCGGAGTCTGCGGTGGCTGGTGAGGTTGTACAGGGTCTGCGGCGGCTGGTGAGGCTGTGTGGGGTCTGCGTGGTGGGCGGTGACGACAATATAATGCTGCCCGGAGTTGGTACATACACAGATGGAGCTCTCAGCTCAAGCTCTCATCTGCGCACATGCCACCTCCGGCCCATTGATCTCCCAGCAGTGGACTTAAGGAAAATGGCGCTGATGAGATTTCGGCTTGCCATTGAACCGAGAGCTCAATCTGTGCTGACTCCAGGTACTATTTCTTTGAAGTCCTCACCGCCCGCAGCCGCCACTACCGCAGCCCAAGCTTTAGCACGGCTGCCCCAGCACAGCTGCCCTAGCCGCCTCAGCCTGAGCCCCAGCACTAGCACAGCCAACACAGTTTCTGGGACACCCACCGCCCCTAACTCCTCTGACTCTGCTCAACCACCACTGCCGCCCCCTTCGGTAAGACACCATCGGATTATAAGATGCCCCCCCCCCTTTTTTTCCACCTTTCTGTGCTCGGAATTTGGGGTGCGTCTTATAATCTGAAAAATATTGTAATTAAGGTAAGGTAAAAGCTTGTAAACAATAGAAGTGAACAATAAATATAATATTGTGGAGTGGAATGCCCTACCACAAGAGGTAGTAATGGCAGATACTATAACAGCTTTTAAAAAAGGGCTGGATGATTTCCTCAGTACATAACATTGTCGGTTATAAGTGACTTAGGGACAAAATGTAGGACTGGTGGAGGAAGGTTGAACTAGATGGACCTAGGTCTTTTTTTCAACCTAAGTAACTATGTAATAATATGCTCTGATCTGAGAACAGGTCATTGTAAAGGAATGGCAAATAATTCAGCTGTGACCATTGTCTATTGTGAACGATGGCTCATGTACGCAGATATGTTTCCTTTCATTGCAATCCTGCCTGTGATGATAGTAAGACTAATGAAAAGTCACCTGTACAGACAAAGAAATATGAGTCTAGTATTCAGTTTAGTGGTCTGTGAAAAATGGCAGCTCATTTTTTTTTAAAATACATAATTATATAGATAATTGAAAGTAAAAAAAAAAAAAAGTTGAAAATATGCGGAAATAAAAAACAGTTATCGGCAGCACATCGGCTCTTGGAAACCAGTGATGTGCTGCCAATAACTTGGTATTTTACAAACACAATATGATGGTATTAACAATTATTCTGTGAGCGTAGAATGTTCTGCCACCTATTAAAACAGGTCAGTAAAGGACTGCAAATTGGCTTTTATATGGCTGATCGGCGATAGTTTAGTGACTGGATCAACCCATCTGAATGGGCCATAAAAAGGATGTTTGTTACTTTTTGCTTCTGGGTAGTATTGTATGTTTTATAGACTTTGTTAATTGTAGGAGTACAGCTGTGGCCGTAACTCCATTTCTGAGGGCAGAATTGCATGGTCTATGAGTCTTCCTAGGCCAACATGGCACTGCACACAAAGATAAACTTTGCTTACTAGACTCCTTATCAAAGGCCTCTCACCCATTAAACCAGTTCTCCTACCTTGCACTAATGGGGGGCAAAACCCCAAAACGTAGGTCTGCAAATAGAAGTTCTATATATAGATCCTGGGGTCGACAGTGACTTTTAGGATTGCTTCTTCCAGCAGGTGGCACTACAGTACCTCTGTGAACAGGATATGCATTCTGATGTACAACATGGGCGGTAATAAGGGGCAAACACTAATGCACATGCCTAATATAGTTTTATCTGACGAGATAGCTTCTAGTCGTTTGTAATCCATTCATTAAGTATGAAATTGTACTTACTTCAATGCTAAAGTATCCTCTGTCAACGTAATCTCCCAAGAAGAGGTAACGTGTGTTGGCAGGTGATCCCCCGACTTCAAACAATTTCATCAGATCAAAGAACTGTCCATGGATATCCCCACAAACTGCAGAAAAGATAAATATACTTATTATTATATTATTATAGATTATTCGACAAGGTACACAAGTCAATGGGAACCAAAACCAAGTAGGTAATAAATGTAGAATAGTGACATTCTTGTATATATACACGATTGTGCAGCACATTATTGAGGACCTGTCCCTGCTCTTATAACCATTCATCTCTTGTAGATAAGGATTTGGAGGATGCATCTGCAGCATTGTTTCCCAATACATCCAGATTCTACAGGCTTTGAAACAGTTGAGTAATTTCCCTCTGGTGGCCTGAGCAGGAGCGGATAGAGACAGGAGAGGGGCCCTATGCAAGGATAATATATGGGCCTGGTGCTGTCCAATTGGTCATCATCATGCACAATTCCACTTCTTTGGAAGCGGCCTCCTCACCTCTTGGGCATCGGTGAGGATGCACACGTGGCACCAATGATATATCCATACCTCCCAACTTTTGAAGAACAGAAAGACGGACAAAGCATGCGGCACGCGCAGCCACAAATTTTGGCCACACCCCAAACCACACCCATTTGGCAGTGAGGGATATTCAGCAGACGCCCCAGACTGTTCATTCATGCATAGCAGCCAGAACTTTCTCGTATTTATATAAGCGTCCCTATATGACATGTTACTTATTTGTGCCCATAGAGCCGTGTTCACGTTGTATAAATCCTGTGTTTTTTGCTTTCTGCTGCTGTCCACACCAAATTATATAACAATCTTCTCTGATTATTGCATCTTTGCTGCATTTTTTATGCCTTTTCCCCATTATTTCTTGCTTTTTGGTGCAGATTTGAAGCTGCGATTTTAAGTGTTTTTATACTAGTGAAAAGCTTTTATTCTGTTCTTAGTATCTGCAGTTTTCTCCATGCGTTTTTTTAAGCTCCTCAAAGAAACTACTACAGATTAAAAAAAGCACCAAAATGGCAGAGTTCATGAAATCACATCCATTTTGCTTGGACAATTAAAACATATCAGAATACATGTGCAAAATAAAGGAGCAGTAAAACCCGGCATTTACGCTACATGTGAACACGGACTAAATGTCCAAGTCGAGTGGATGAGACGTCATGAAATCTCCGTCCTAAAGACACCACTGAACTGTGCGGTTTTGGTGGGTTTTTTCTCTATAGACTTCTTTGTGGAGCCTGAAAAAACAAATGCAAGCGGAAAAAAAATGCAGTATCATTCTTAAGCGCAGAATCAAAGCTTTTCTGTAGTATTAAAATGCATTAACAACCTGGATTCACATCTGCACCAGAAATGTATCAAATATCAGAGAAAACGACTAAAAGACACAGCAAACACACAATAATTAGATAAGATTGTTATTGCATGGCGTGCTGAGGACACCTACAGAAAAAACGCAGCATTTACATTACATATGAACACAGCCTCAGTGATAAATGTTTATTACAATTCTTATGGGTTTCAATAGAGAAAAATAATCAATTCCGAGATTTCTTTGCCATTTACCGATCCCCATCAATAATCTGATCGCTGCGTTGTTCGGGTCGTTACGATTACAGGGACAACAAATATGTCCATGTTATTTGCTGATTTGTGATGTTTATTATTTTTTAAAAAAGCAGAATAAAAATTACATTATTCCATTTTTTTGAATTATTGCTAGTAATTTTATTAGAAGAAACAACATTTTTCCTCTCCTAAATTACAGACCCCAGAGATGCTCTGCACTGTACAATGGAGCTCTGTGTCCTGTGTAATTAGAAGCTGCATTGCAGGTGCATCTATGTAAAATCCTTCCTTCAACATCATCAAAGCTGGTGGCTCAACAGCTAGGACAGCTATGGCTGCTGTTATGTGTTTGAAAGTTAATTCCAAGGGGGTGGTGAAAAATAAAATTATATTTGTCATTTTTTTTCTCATGTCTTTTTAGTAGTTTTATGGGAACAAAAGAATCTGACTTATTCCTTGAGCTACATGGAAATGTAGTGTATATCTACCTATATCTCTATATAGCTGAATAATTTGCCTCTCGCTTCTCTGCTTGCAAAATACAAGTCAAGATTACCAACTCCTCAATGGTAGAGCTGCTGCCTATGGACAAAGAGCTCACAAGCTAATGAGTTCTAGCCCCGTCCCGGGAAATCCGAACAGAAGAGAATTTAACTTATGCACTGCTCTTCTTGAGTTAATTTATTCACTGGACTGAGGGGAGGAGCCGTGACAAGAGCTGTGAACAGTGGGACTGTGGGAGAGAGCCCTCAAATCAGGACAGTCCCACTTTATCCAGGACGGTTGGGAGGTATGGTATATCCGCCCTTGGAGTTACAGAGTGAAAAGGTGCTCCCATATGTTAAAAACATGCTATAAGTATGCTTATACAAATCAGAGTGAAGAGGGGGTTAATGCCGCGCATCAGCCAAAATGAAGATGTAGCACGTTGATGTTATAAACGTATTCTTTTATTCCATCGGTCTACGCGTTTCGAGGATACACCTCTTCTTCAGGACCAGTGCATCAACATAGTATAGCATAAATGAAGATGTCAGACATATATATATGTTATATATATGTCTGACATCTTCATTTATGCTATACTATGTTGATGCACTGGTCCTGAAGAAGAGGTGTATCCTCGAAACGCGTAGACCGATGGAATAAAAGAATACGTTTATAACATCAACGTGCTACATCTTAATTTTGGCTGATGCGCGGCATTAACCCCCTCTTCACTCTGATTTGTATGCACATCCTTGTGGGGCTGCAGCAGACGCCTTCATCCTATGCTCTATCAGTGGTTGTGACTATCTCACAACCTTTTCAGGTGAGTGTATTTTTCCTGATCTACCTCACTGATCTGTTGGTATTACACTATCAGCGCTCCTTATTTTTCAGTTTATAAGTATGCTTACTGAGAACCTTACAGCAAATTCATGCTGCATGTACCATGGGCAGCTTGGATCAGACCCTGGTTACATCTTTCACCCTTGGATGCTTTATTCTGAAACGCTGCAGCTTTTCAGAGAAAACTTGCATTTAAGAGCCAGCTGCGAACAATACCACTAGGATGACTAGCCCGAGATAGGACCCCGTGGAATTTGCCAACCTCGATCCTCTTCATTAAAAGGACTATACTTATAGAAACTCATAAGGAGAGAACTGTCAAGTTTAAGAGATCAGGAAGTAGGAAGACTGCTGGGGACCTGTTTCAGACTATTCATTTTAGTTGTGTTGTACCTAAATAGCTTTTAAATGCATGCTTTCCATTGAAGGGAACCAGTCACAAGGAAAAATGCTATTAACCTGCAGATACAGGGTTAATAAACAGGTTTATAGCATTCGGAACCTGCACAACACCTGCTATATCAAACCCCACTGCAGGGAGGAAATTAAATTGAATCCTTCTGAAGAATTCCCGTTTCAGTCACAGGAGCGGCGCCGGCACTGGTTCAGATACCGCTCAGTGTATAGAGAGAGTCGGCTGTAACCGCCCTCATGCACTGACTGAGAGACGCTCAGCATTAGGCTATGTGCGCACTAGAGATGTGAAGTTTCTCGAGAAAATCTTCTCGAGAAACTTCTGGGAGTGAAGATTTGCTGAACTCCGGAAAAAATCCGCGGCAAAACCGCATGCGGATTTACCGCGGATTTGCCGCGGAATTGCCGCGATTTTCCCGCGGGTGGTTCCCTGCGGATTTTTGCAGGCTGTACTGCAGAAATCCGCGGGATACCTGCGGATTTAATGGACATGTTCATTTTCTCAAGAAAGTTTCTCGAGAAATTTCCGCACCGAAACTTTCTTGAGAAAAATCCGCACCAGTGCGCACAGCTTTTTTTTTTTCTCATAGAATTTCATGGGAAATGTCTGCACAAAGATTGCAGACATTTCTCAAGAAATTTCCGCGGCAAATCCGCGGGTAAATCCGCGGGTATTTTGCTCTAGTGCGCACATAGCCTAAGAACCAGTAGAACCAGATGTAGATGGACATAGTTTAGGGTCACTTAGATATTTCCTTGTTTTTTAAAGAAAAGCTTCACTGAAAAAAATGTGCTAACATTAATTTAAACAGAAATACACGCTATACATTGTTAATGTTGTAAATGACAATTCTAGCTGCAAATGTCTGTTTTTAACGCAATATCTACATAGGTGTATACAGGCCCATTTCCAACAACCACAACTCTAGTGTTTTAATGGTGTTTCCTAACTATGTCAGATGGCTAATGGATGTTTAGAAATCCTTTGAAAACCCTTGTGCAAGTATGTTAGCACAGCTGAAAACAGTTTTGCTGATTAGAGAAGCTGTAAAACTGACCTTCCTTTGAGCTAGTTAAAAATCTGCAGCATTACATTTGTTGGTTCTATTAAACACTCAAAATGGCCAGAAAAAGAGAACTTTCATGTGAAATTCAACAGTCTATTCTTGTTCTTAGAAGTGAAGGATATTCCATGAGAGAAATTGCTAAGAAACTAAAGATTTCCTACAACGGTGTGTACTGCTCCCTTCAGAGAAGAGCACAAATAGGCTCTAACCAGAGTAGAAAGAAAAGTGGGAGGCCCCGCTGCACAACTTAGCAACAAGACAAGTACATTAGAGTCTCTAGTTTGAGAAATCGATGCCTCACAGGAAAAAAGGGATTTTGAATAAGGAAGGCTATCACTCCATTTTGCAATGCCATGCCATACCCTGTGGACAGCGCTTCATTTGAGCCAATTTCTTCCTACAACAGGACAATGACCCAAAGCACACCTCTAAATTATGCATGAACTATTTAGGGAAGAAGCAGGCAGCTGGTATTGTATATGTAATGGAGAGGCCAGCCCAGTCACCAGATCTGAACCCTACTGAGCTGTTGTGGGAGCTGCTTGACCATATGGTACACAAAAAGTGCCCATCAAGCCAATCCAACTTGTGGGAGGGTCTTCTGGAAGCATGGGGTGAAATATCTCCAGATTACCTCATCAAATTAACAGCTACAATGCCAAAGGTCTGCAAAGCTGGAATTGCTGCAAAGGAGCATTCTGTGCCGAAAGCAAAGTTTGAAGAAGAAAATTATCATTTCAGGTAAATTCATTATTTCTAACCCAGTGAATGTCTGGACTATATTTTCTATTCATTATGCAACTCATTTGATAAAATAAAAGTATGATTTTTCATGGAAAAGACAAAATTGTCTGGGTGACCCCAAACTTGTGAACTGTAGTGTATATATTACACACACACACACACACACACACACACACACACACACACACACACACACACACATTTTCAAATAAAAAATAACATAAAAAAATTAATGTATAACATGAACTTTTGAAATTAGAAAGTTTGAGGAGAGAAAGCACATTGTAACAAGACATAGTATTTACATAGCTCTTTTATTGTTTAGATCTTGAGACATTCAAGGGATTCATTGCTGCTCTCAGCTCACTATTATATGATAGACAATTGTTACCTAGAATATCTCTCTCCATCTAACATGCATTAATGCATTTTATATCCAACAGTCTTTATCTGTCCAATATCTAGCTATTTAATATATTTCTACTTAATATCGATCTTTCTAATAAGAGACCACGACTGAATATTTCCAACATTGGATGGTCTTCTTTATTTAACTAATCTTCCTACTCAGCCGCATTAACCAGATTAGATCACCAACAAAGGCAGGTAAGTGAAAGGAGCTTTCAGTGTTTTGATAGCAGCTACCCCAAGTGACTCCTGAAAACAATTAGTGCATGCAGACAAAAATCCAAACGCACTGCAATAAACTGCCTTCTGTGATTTAAAAGCCCTTAAAAAGCCACAGGGAATATTAGGCAGAACAGCAGCAGCAGAAATGTGCACATTTACTGTGCTTTCAACAAGCCATCTCATGTTTAATACACAACTGCCTTCTTTCGTGAGAACTGTCATGACCTCTTGTGTCGCACAGCTAGGGCTTCACTCCGCAGTCTCAAAGGTTCAAACTGACATTACAAATAATATCCTTCTATTCACGAAGTATGAGAATGTTATATGGTTGTTATCATGAGATTACACATCAAACAGCTCATGGAAGACACTAAAATTCACCAGTATCTCCTTGACTTAAAGGGAAGGTGTCGTCAAAAAAAAAAAAAAATTTCAATAACTCAAAAAATGTAAAGTATTAATGTTTTGTTTAAATATTATTTGTTTTTAATTGAGCAAAATATAAAAAAAAAAAAAAAAAAAAGTTTGATATTTTCCACTGTTAAACACTAGGGGGAGCAGCTGCTGAAATCCTACAGAAATCCCACTGTAATAATAGCCTGGATTACAGCTGCAGTAAAGTGGGCAGAATCTGCTCTCCTGTGTGTGATGTCACAGCTCCCCCTCCCAACCTGAGTGTTTCCAACAGATAAGAGAGAATAAAATGTAGGGACACAGTGTGGAGCCATTTTGTTGGTGACCAGAAATGTCTAAAGTGTCACCAAGGACAGCAGGAGTATCACACAGGATAGGATTAGATACAGCAACTCAGCAGACAGTGTCACACGAGACAGGATTAGATACACAGCTCAGCAGTCAGTATCACACAGGAGAGGATTAGATACACGGCTCTGCAGTCAGTATCACACGGGATAGGATTAGATACACAGCTCAGCAGACAGTATCACACAGGATAAAATTAGATACATGGCTCAGCAGTCAGTATCACACGGGATAGGATTAGATACACGGCTCAGCAGTCAGTATCACACGGGATAGGATTAGATACACAGCTCAGCAGACAGTATAACACAGGAGAGGATTAGATACACGGCTCAGCAGGCAGTATCATATAGGAGAGGATTAGATACACAGCTCAGCAGGCAGAATCACATAGGAGAGGATTAGATACACAGCTCAGCAGATAGTATCACACAGGATATGTTTAGATACAGCAACTCAGAAAAGAGTATCACACAGGGTAGGATTAGATACTGTCTGCTGAGTTGCTGTATCACACAGGAGAGGATTAGATACACGGCTCAGCAGACAATATCACATAAGACAGGATTAGAGGGAGAGCGGGTGGGTGACAGTGGAGACAGTAGCAGCGGCAGAGGGGGGGAGGGGCGCCGGTACTCACATGCTCTGCATGCATACAAACAAACACAACACACAGCTCTGCTGCATGGACGCCAGCGGTGGGGGGAGTGCGGGGCTGGGGGGAGGGGGCGTCAGTGGAGATGGTAATCCACTGCTGAACGCCGCTCCAGCTGTCGGTAACGTTACTGTTCTAGGATCTGTTAGGATGATGGTACTGCTTGGTCTTTCAGATCCTGGCTGTAGGGGAAAAATGCAGCCCAGCTGAAAGCGTGGGCTATGGAAAAATGGCTGCTGAACACACCCACGGCTGTGAATTGGGCAGCCCACATAGGTGTTACCATTTCAGTTATAATAGAACTAAAGGGGTCGGAATCCGACTACTATCGCCTATGTCCATGAGGTGCTGTAAATTGAGCTTGCACTGTTGTGCTAAAACTTGGAATGTAAAATGGCAGCCCCCATTGCCAGCTTTCCAGCATTAGAAAAACTTAAAGACATCTTTATTTAAAGCAAGATAACATTATAACTGCATGTTATCTTACAAGTGATCATTGTTTGGATTATATAAATCCACGACACCTTCCCTTTAAAAGTATATATATAAAAGTGTAAATACCCTTTTAGGCTGCAGTCTTTAGCCTCCCTGTGGCCTCATTCACATGTCCACGTGGCACATACGTGTGGTATCTGTTTTTTTTCCACGGAGATCACATGTATCTATTATAATCTGTGGTGCTATTCACATGTATGTGAAAGAAAAAAAAACAGACGTAGGGTTTTTCCCGGCCACAAGAATAATAAGCGCCAGTACAAGGGTCCATGATAAACAAGTATAGCAAACGATTGGAATCAATGCATCATCCATGTGCTTAAATGTGTTTAAAGGCGTTGTCAAGTTTAAATCCATAAGTCTGCAGTCATTCTGTCACTCTACGTGACTGCAGACTTATGGATCCTCACATCGCACTCAATGAGCGCCGTGAGGATTCGTCGGTTTAGGACCCTGAAACATTGGTCATGTCACCAAGAGCAAAGGCCGCTTTACACGCTGCGATATCGTGACCGATACACGCCCCCATCGGTTGTGCGACATGGGCAAATCGCTGCCCGCGGTACACAACATCGCGTGGACCCGTCACACTACTTACCTGCCTAGTGACGTCGCTGTGACCGGCGAACCGCCTCCTTTCTAAGGGGGCGGTTCGTTCAGCGTCACAGCGACGTCATAGCAGCGTCACTGAACCGCCGCCCAATAGAAGCGGAGGGGCGGATATGAGCGGGACGTAACATCCCGCCCACCTTCTTCCTTCCTCATTGCCAGCGGGCGCAGGTAAGATGAGGTTCCTCGTTCCTGCGGTGTCACACACAGCAACGAGGAACTACATCGCTAGCTGCAGCAGCAGCGATAATCGAGAATAGGGGGGCATGTCACCGATGAGCGATTTTGAACGTTTTTGTGATGATTCAAAATCGCTCATAGGTGTCACACCCAACGACATCGCTAAAGCTGCCGGATGTACATCACAAATTCCGTGAACCCAACGAGATCGCTTGAGCGATGTCGCAGCGTGTAAAGCGGCCTTAAGTGATATGCATCTCAACAAGAATCTCACCAGAAGGGCGTAGCCTCACTCAATGCTGGTAAAAACTGATACACTATACACTAATTTAAAACACTGATGACACCGGTATAATTTTTTCGTATATATGTTTAACCCATTCACGATTTTAGACATAAATTTACATCATGGTCAGATAGGGGTTCATGATCTATGACATAAAATTACGTAATGGAACTCTGCCCGTGCAATTGCCGCCGTGAGCTCAGTGTAAGATATAGCCAAGCTCTGGCTGTCACAGCCAGGGAGGGTTTCTGTGCCGCCCCTGGCTGTTTATCCCATAAATTCTGTGATCATTAGCGATTACATTTAGGGACTGGGAGAGGGAGAACGGTGTAGAAAAACCCCAAACAATTCATAAATGGAAAGTGATCGAAAATAGTATGTGGTCCACAATGGTACTAATAAAAACTCCAACTCAACCCACAAAAAAAAGCCCTCACATGACTGTAGGCAGAAAAATAAAAAAAAAATTATAGCCTTCAAAATTCGGTTATGCAAAAAACCTTTATTTTGTAAAAAAATTGCTTTTTTTAGTGAGATAGTAGCCAAATCTAACCCCCCCCCCACAATTTAACTGTAGTATCACTAAGTATACTGAATGCCCTACCACTTATACCAAAAGATGAACAATGTAGAAAATAGTAAATAAAGCCAATATTTCATCTGCTGTTCATTTGTTTATTCTGCCTCACAAAGATTGCAGTAAGGGCGGCTTTGCACGTTGCAACATCGCACGTGCGATGTCGGTGGGGTCAAGAAAGTGACGCACATCCGGCGTCACTTTCGACATCGTAGTGTGTAAATCCTAGATGATACGATTAACGAGCGCAAAAGCGTAGTTATCGTATCATCAGTGTAGGCTCAGACTTTTTCAAAATTACGCTGCCGCGACAGGTACGATGTTGTTCCTCGTTCCTGCGGCAGCACACATCGCTGTGTGTGAAGCCACAGGAGCGAGGAACATCACCTTACCTGCCGCCGGCGGCTATACGGAAGGAAGAAGGTGGGCGGGATGTTTACATCCTGCTCATCTCCGCCCCTCCGCTTTGATTGGCTGCCTGCCGTGTGACGTCGCTCTGATGTTGTATGACCCGCCCCCTTAGGAAGGAGGTGGGACGCCGGACAGAGCGACGTCGCAGGACAGGTGAGTACATGTGAAGCTGGCATAGTGATAATATTCGCTATGTCAAGAATCACAAGATATCGCTGCTGCGATGGGGGCGGGGACTATCGCGTGCGACATCGCAGCATCGGCTTGCGATGTCGCAACGTGCAAAGCCCGCCTAAGACTCAGTTCACATTTATCCTGTGCTCTTCACTGAGCGCTTACACCAGTGATTACGTGTAAATTTCTGAAAAATTCAGACAACACCCAACCGAAAATTTACTGTAATGAGGCAGAGGGGGTCACCTTGACCTCCCATGTGACCCGAGATACAGCGGTGCCCATCTTTTTACTTATCTTTTTAGGCGTGCATAAAAGTGAGATCAACAACAGTTTTATGCACCTTTGAAAAGATGGACACTACTAAACTGAGTCTGGAGTAACATTGCAGCCTCATTAATGAATGGATACGTCAAGGATTTCAACTGAACCAATGATTTTGAAGATGTAGATGGAAACCCTAATGTAAGTGCTCAGCAGAGAGCACAGGATAAATGCGATATGGCTCCCCCTGAAAATGAAATTCAACAAAATCTGCACTCCCAAAAACAAATGCGCCCATCCTTTCTGAGCACCACAGTGTGTCGAAGCCACATATAATGTCCATATGTTTGACATTTCTGTGGTGAGGAAGCCTGCTTATTTACGAGGTGTTTTTCCAGGAGCACGATCTGGGCACAATGTTCAGGCACTGCAATGGCAGATTTGCAATTTTCACTCAGCAACATCCATTGTTGTTAGTATCTGGAAAACACCATGGAGTCAAAGTCATCACAACCCCTATTGATAATTTCCTAGAGGGGTGTAATTTCTAAAATGGGGTCACTTCAGGGGGATTCTGGTCTTCTGGCACTTAGGGGCTCTGTATATAGAGTCTGCAAAGTATTATACGAAAATTTGTACTCCAAGAGTGAAATGGTGCTTTTTCCTTTCTGAGTCTTGCGTGCGGCTAATCAGTACTGTAAACCCACATATAGGGTATTGCCACGTTCAGCAAAACTTGTGACACATTTTGGTGCAATTTTTATCAATTTTTCTGTTTGAAAATGCAAAGTTTGGGGCTAAAACTAAACTTTTGTGGTAAAAATGTAATTATTTTTTCTTCACTGTTCAAATTTTTGGGAGGAAACGTGCGTCTTATAATCCGAAAAATATGGTATCTTCTATTTAACCCTAACCATTGCTTTCTTAATGAAACAAGATGTCATCAGGGGCCAGAGATTGAAGCAGGGTGATTGACAGCTGCGCCTCCCCATATTTATCAGTGGGTGGCGCTATTGTCACTCAGTCTGCTTTTATCCTCTCTTTATATGATGGCTCGTTTCAGTTAAAGAAGCTGTGAGACAGCAATGAAAAAGCTGCAGAGCTGTGATCACTTCTCTCACCGCAATGGATTCTAGACACCATCAGAGAACAGCGATGATGGAAACTGACAGCAGTGCTGCCCTATGGTGACGTCCCTTTTCATCCTGATTAAGTCCTATTTCAGATTCCTCTTAAAAGAAGCAACCAAGGTTATTTAAAGGGAAGATGTCAAGTCCTTTTTTTTATATTAAACTGTCCACTTTGTATTTAGATTAAGCAATGTGCATAACTGACATGGTTTTCTTAAAAAAATAAAAATAAATTAATGTATCAAGAAGGAAAAAAAAAAAAGTTTATATGCTTAGGGGGATGCAATACAGACCTTGTGTTTCAGTCAATGTGACGCACATCCGGCATCACAGTCGATATCGCAGTGTGCAAATCCTTTTTGATACGATTAACGAGCGCAAAAGCGTTGTTATCGTATCATCGGTGTAGGGTCCGACATTTCCATAATGCTGGTGCAGCGACAGGTACGATGTTTCTCGTTCCTGCGGTCGCACACATCGCTGTGTATGAAGCCGCAGGAGCGAGGAACATCTCCTACCTGCGTCGCGGCTGCAATGCGGAAGGACGGAGGTGGGCGGGATGTTTACGTCCCGCTCATCTCCGCCCCTCTGCTGCTATTGGCCGTCTGCCGTGTGACGTCGCTATGACGCCGCACGACCCGCCCCCTTAGGAAGGAGGCGGGTCGCTGGCCAGAGCGACGTCGCAGAGCAGGTGAGTGCAAGTGAAGCTGCCGTAGCGATAATGTTCGCTACGCCAGCTATCACAAGATATCGCTGCTGCGACGGGGGCGGGGACTATCACGCTCGACATCGCAGCATCGGCTTGCGATATCGCAGTCTGCAAAGTACCCCTAAGTCACGTCCTCTGCAGTGTAACTGATTATACACAGGTACTTTAACAGAAATTCTCTGCTGAGCTCCGCATATTCCTTTAAAGCGCTGTCTCACATAAGGAACCCCTACCCATTTGCCCTGTTAAGTTATACAGATCCCATAAGAAGCAGTGACCCATTCTATGTTGCGAAAACAGGTTATATTTTGGCATACAACATATCCATGCTTTACGTGGCCCTCTGCAGGGAAAATATAAGCTTTGATGGGTTAGCAAAGGAGTAGCTATGGTGATTAGCAGAACACTGCAGCCAACTCTTTTTTTTTTTTTTTTTTAAAAAAAAATAAAATATTAGTTTTAGTGAAAAGAGACCTTTAAATATTAAGGAACAACAAATATTAAAATGCCATATATGCAGAAAAATATTTTAGTAAAAAAATCTAGGACAAACTGATACAAGACCATCCAACCAGAGGTGAGCTGCTTAGGCTACTTTCAAACATCCGGTTTTTGCTCTGCGGCACAATACGGCGCTCTGCAGAAAAACCGCAACCGTTTTTTTTGCCGCCGGTTGCGGTTTTTTTTTGCATAGACTTACATTAGTGCCGTATTGTGTCGCATGGGCTTGCGTTCGGTCCGGTTTTTGCCACATGCGGCAGATTTAGCCGATGCCGCGGCCGGATGGAACGTTGCCTGCAACGTTTTTTGCTCCGGCAAAAAAAATGCATCACGCCGCATCCGGCCGCTGCGGCACATTTTTCAACGCATGCCTATGGACGCCGGATGCGGCGCGATGCGGAAAAAACGCATCCGGCCGCCGCATGCGGTTTCTTCCACTGCGCATGCTCAGTAGTGTGCCGCAACCGGAAAAAAACGGACAGGCCGCATGTAAAAACTTATGCAAAAGGATGCGGTGTTTTCGCCGCATCTGTTGCATAGGTTTCACAGCCGGATTGAGCCGCACTGCTCAAACCGGATGTGTGAAAGTAGCCTTAGGGGTGCTTCACACATAGCGAGATCGCTACCGAAATCGCTGCTACGGCACGGTTTTGGTGACACAACAGTGACCTCATTAGCGATCTCGCTGAGTGTGACACTGAGCAGCGATCTGGCCCCTGCTGCGAAATCGCTGCTCGTTACACACAGCCCTGGTTCGTTTTCTTCAAAGGCGCTCTCCCGCTGTGACACACAGATCGCTGTGTGTGACAGCGAGAGAGCGACGAAATGAAGCGAGCAGAGAGCAAGAGGCGGCGTCTGGCAGCTGCGGTAAGCTGTAACCAGGGTAAACATCGGGTAACCAAGGTGGTTACCCGATATTTACCTGAGTAACCAGCCTCCGCAGCTCTCACGCTGCCTGTGCTGCCGGCTCCGGCTCTCTGCACATGTAGCTGCAGTACACATCGGGTTAATTAACCCGATGTGTACTGTAGCTAGGAGAGCAAGGAGCCAGCGCTAAGCAGTGTGCGCGGCTCCCTGCTCTCTGCATATGTAGCTGCAGTACACATCGGGTTAATTAACCCGATGTGTACTGTAGCTAGGAGAGGAAAGAGCGCTAAGCAGTGTGCGCGGCTCCCTGCTCTCTGCACATGTAGCTGCAGTACACATCGGGTTAATTAACCCGATTAACCCGATGTGTACTGTAGCTAGGAGAGCAAGGAGCCAGCGCTAAGCAGTGTGCGCGGCTCCCTGATCTCTGCACATGTAGCGATGTTATGATCGCTGCTGTGTCGCTGTGTTTGACAGCTAAGCAGCGATCATAACAGCGACTTACCAGGTCGCTGTTACGTCACAGAAAATGGTGACGTAACAGTGACGTCGTTGTCGCTGTCGCTATGTGTGAAGCACCCCTTACACTATCCACCCTATCTTATCTAATACCAGAGATACCAGGGGTGTAGAGGTAAGATGATTATACAGCTAGACTACCCTTTTATTTCTGACCTACTACTGAAGATGCCAGGGGTGCTGAGGTAAGTAGATGCTGCACACACAGCTGTCCAACCATCTTTTTGATCTAATGCTGGAGATGCCAGGGGTGTTGAGGTAAGTAGAAGCTGCACACACTGCTGTCCAACCATCTTTCTGATCTAATGCTGGAGATACCAGGGGGCTGAGGTAAGTAGAGGCTGCACACACTGCTGTCCAACCATCTTTCTGATCTAATGCTGGGGATTCCAGGGGTGCTGAGGTAGATAGAAGCTGCACACACTGCTGTCCAACCATCTTTCTGATCTAATGCTGGAGATGCCAGGGGTGCTGAGGTAAGTAGAAGCTACACACACTGCTGTCCAACCATCTTTCTGATCTAATGCTGGAGATGCCAGGGGTGCTGAGGAAAGTAGAAGCTACACACACTGCTGTCCAACCATCTTTCTGATCTAATGCTGGAGATGCCAGGGGTGTTGAGGTAAGTAGAAGCTACACACACTGCTGTCCAACCATCTTTCTGATCGAATGCTGGAGATACCAGGGGTGCTGAGGTAAGTAGAGGCTGCCCACACTGCTGTCCAACCATCTTTCTGATCTAATGCTGGAGATACCAGGGGTGCTGAGGTAAGTAAAGGCAGCTCACACTGCTGTCCAACCATCTTTCTGATCTAATGCTGGGGATACCAAGGGTGCTGAGGTAGGTAGAAGCTGCACATACTGCTGTCCAACCATCTTTCTGATCTAATGCTGGGGATACTAGGGGTGCTCAGGTAGGTAGAAGCTGCACACACTGCTGTCCAACCATCTTTCTGATCTAATGCTGGGGATACCAGGGTTGCTGATGTAAGAGGAGGTTGCTCTCACTGTCATCTACCGTGTCTTTCTGACTTACTACTGGAGATACCAGGGGTGCTGAAGAAAGAGGCATTGGCTCACACTGCTGTCCACCTTGTCTATCTGGTCTAATGTTGAGAATACCGGGGATGAAAAAATAAGAAGAGGCTGCTCACTCATACTGCTATCCTTCCAGTCTTTCTGAATTCTGTGGATCGGCTGTGACCTGGAGATACCTTGAGATAACCTATACATCAAGCTAACAGCAGGGACACTTCAGGGACTGCACATGCTCAAAGGCAGCTGTCATCAAAACACTGTAGGACAGTTTCTCTCAGTATAACAGCACACATTTTGATGTCCTACATCTGTATACAAATGATTATTTCATAATTAAAAGGAATTTATAAATGTATTTAACATAATAACTGTTATTTTTTTTCCCAGGAGAATCCCTTTTAGTAGTCAGCCAGAAGTCTACAAATGAAGGGTTTCACTTTCCAATTTTGTAAAACCGTCTACAATTACAAAAGAAACTGAAGGTATATCGCTTGTTTACAAAGCACCTGGAAATAATGCATAACGTAATTGCAGCAAATCAAACTAGAGCAAATGATGAACAGACTGCTTCATTCTACTGTAACGCTACCATCTCAGCTACTGTGATAGCAGAGTCCTGGGCTCGGCAAAGCAGCAGATGGCAGACAAGCCTTCACAGAGCGACAGAAGCTCCAAAAGGCAAACTGTGCTGCAGCTATTCTTCATATTCTTATATTTAGCTCCTGATTTTATAGTGTTTACTACACACGTTCATACCTACTACACTCACAGGACACAAATCCAAGTAATTCTGGCACAGACAATGTTCTTACGGCGTTTCAGAAACTTATTCTGGCTAATGCTTTTGCCAACATGGTTTGATAAAAATAGCACAAAAAATATACTTACTGGACCACTTAAATGTGGTACCCTATATATATATTCTGTAACTAAAAACACTACAACATTTTACATTCAAAAAGGCCTATTAAAGAGACATGTTCATGCATCAGAAATTTAAGTAGAACTCAGCTTTTTCAGCAGCGTTTTTCACCCATGCAAATGAATAAATAAAAATAATGCATCAAAAATGTATGCAAAAATGTGTAAAAACTTGAATATTTTATGCAGCATTCTTTCTCCAAAGAGATGCGTTTTTGGTGCAGAAATTTTTGCTGTAAATATCAATGTGTGCACATACCCTTACGCATGTTGTTAATATTAAGCTACAGTTGTAACATTGGGACCAGCCCAGGATGAGTTACGTGAGCACCTGAAAGCTCTTTGCTGTTTGTTAGGCCTAAGCCACACGGAATGAAAATCAGAGCGAGTGGGATGCGATAAAACATCGCATTCCACTCAGACCAATATTAACCTATGTGCCAGCACCCATGAACGATTATTTTCTCAGCCCTAATCGGACCGAGAAAACAGTCGCAACATGCTGCGAGTGCAGTGCAATCCTTGTTTCTCTCGCACCCATTCAAATCTATGGGGCAAGAGAAAAATCGCACTGCACCCACAGTACACCGGTGTACCGCGAGTGCAGAGCAAGAATGGCAATAGCCGGCAACAGAGGAGAGAGGGAGATAAATCCCTCCCTCCCCTCCACAGCGCCGGCACGCCCCTCCACAGCTGTGGTCCGATCGCATGATTGGACCTCAGTCGCAGTGACACTTGCATGACACTCGGCTCCCGCTGTGCTGCTAGCATGAGCCGAGTGTCATGCGAGGATCGCAGTAGTCCCCTGTTTCGCCCCGGCCTTAAGGAGATAGAAGTATTAGGAAGTGAAGTGACCTATGGTCCTGTAGCTCGCAGACCTGGATAATGGGTGTTGTGTGCCAAAAAGGGAAAGATCATATCGGAGAGCATATTGGTTTGAAGTAACTGAGTAAGTGGCAGACAGATTACGGATCTCAGACAAGGGGACTAAAACAAGGACTAAAGGGTACTTCTCACATAGCGAGATCGCTAGCGAGATCGCTGCTGAGTCACAGGTTTTGTGACGTACTAGTGACCTCATCAGCGATCTCGCTGTGTGTGACACTAAGCAGTGACCTGGCCCCTGATGTGAAATCGCTGATCGTTACACACTGTTCTGGTTCATTTTTTGCTCGTTGGTCTCCCGCTGTGCAACACGCATCGGCGCGTTTAACTGCGGGAGACCAACGAGCACCGACTCTGTGTAAGCAGCGTACGCTGGTAACCAGGGTAAATATCGGGTAACTAAGCAAAGCGCTTTGCTTGGTTACCCGATATTTACCCTGGTTACCAGCGTACGTAGCTTACAGGTTGCCAGCGCTGGCTCCCTGCACACACAGCCAGGGTAAATATCAGGTAACTAAGCAAAGCGCTTTGCTTAGTAACCCGATGTGTACCCTAGCTACGTATACAGGGAGCCAGCGCGGGCAGCCTTTAAGCGGTGTACGCTTGTAACCAGGGTAAATTTTGGGTAACCAAGCAAAGCGCTTTGCTTAGTTACCCAATATTTACCCTGGTTATGAAGCGCAGCATCATTACACGAGTCGCTGGTGGCTGGTCGCTGGTGAGATCTGACTGTTTGACAGCTCACTAGCGACGTACCATTGAGCCTGACCAGGTCGTATCATGGTCGGAATCGCTGGTACGTCGTTTAGTGTGATGGTACCCTTAGCAGAAGGAAGGATTTCTTATCTTGGTCAAGGGGCTAAAATCAAATATTAACTAACAGTTTAATTTATCATCTCAAGCAATTGTGATCCGCAGGGAAGGTTATCTATGCTAGATAAGAAGGGGAAGTTCAGCAAGGCGTGAGGGTCATAGAGGAGAAGATGGCCAGGTTGGGATGCATATTCTCATATAAGTTTTTTCCTGACCAAAACCTGATCTTGTGGCAGGAAAACTCTTTTGAGTCACCTGTGTTTTTGGCGCTTTTTGGTGAGTTTTTTTTCTACAAAATGGGTTGTATCAATGTAAAAATATTGCAAAAATGCAGCAAAGAATTGACAAGCTCATTCTTTGAAATCTGCAACAAAAACGCAGGTTTTTGACAAAACAGTCAGGAAAAAATCTGCAGGTCTGTGTGTGCATGAGATTTTAGTAATCTCATAGACTTTGCTGGGACTATAAAAAGCAGCTTTTATTAGCATGGATTTACATAAAACCAAGGCAAATCTCCAGCTAAAAAACACAGCAAAAACTTACCAAAAAAGCCCTGTGTGAACATAGCCTGACAGAGATTTGCAGTGGCACACCAAGGAATGTGAGACCTATTTCAAATACAATGTGATAAGAAATAGAACACGGCGCATCCACTGAATCATATGTGATAATGCTAGACCAGGAGATACTGAGTAGAGTGTTCGAATAGTGTTAATAACACGGCTTCATTCTCCCCCTGGAACTTAACTGCACAAAAACTGACAGGGCCACATAATATGAGTACTACTCACTCAGAATGCACAAAGTTCAAGACTGCAGATGAATCCAGCAGGTGGTCCGCTCGGCTCACGGTGATGCTGACAGTTCCCTGGAGCGGCTGAGTTGAAAGGTTAACTATACCCGCAAGAATGTGTGCAGGGCGGGTGGCAAAAAAGAACGTGATACATGCCGGAGCACCCCGGACGGTGGTGTCCTGGCTGTAAGGAAGTCGCGTGTAAAGCAGCGTGTGACGTCACAGGGTTAGATGGTGAGCATTACGAGCTCACAAAGGGTCCAATAATCAACGCGTTTCGAAATACTATCCATACTTCTTCGTAAGGGATTACAGACACAGAAAAAAGCTGCTATTTAAAGGCCCAGGCCCCCTAGTGGAGAGTGTGAGACAGTACAGGTCATCCCCTTTGTTACCAACTTAGTAGATTACCTGCAGACATGGCGCTGATATAAGCGTGTGCATATGAGTGTATAGCTGCACCTGCGTCTCAGTATATAATTGAATAGTTAAATTAGAATAGAATCAAATGCAGCAACAAAAGGGAAAAATAAAATTGTTTATAAGTGGCAGGGAAAAAGAAATAAAATGTAAATTATACTAATAATTAGTTATTACTACTTTGAGAGTAGTAGTGAAGAGTTGAATCAACACACCTTAGCTAATGAGGTCCACATTAAGCAATTTTTAGGAATACAGTGCCTTGCCAAAGTATTCGTCCCCCTTGAATTTTTCAACCTTTTCCCACATTTTAGGCTTCAAACATAAAGATAAAAATTTTAATGTTATGGTGAAGAATCAACAACAAGTGGGACACTATTCCGAAGTTGAACGAAATGTATTGCTTATTTTAACCTTTTATAAAAAATAAATAACTGACAATTGGGGCATGCAATATTCGTCCCCTTTAAGTTAATACTTTGTAGCGCCACCTTTTGCTGCGATTACAGCTGCAAGTTGCTTGGGGTATGTGTATCAGTTTTGCACATCAAGAGACTGAAATTCTTGCCTATTCTTCATTTGTAAATAGCTCGAGCTCAGTGAGGTTGGATACAGAGCGTTTGTGAACAGCAGTTTTCAGCTCTTTACACAGATTCTCGATTGGATTCAGGTCTGGACTGTGACTTGGCCATTCTAACACCTGGATACGTATATTTGTGAACCATTCCATTGTAGATTTTGCTTTATGTTTGGGATCATTGTCTTGTTGGAGGACAAATCTCTGTCCCAGGGTTAGGTCTTTTGCAGACTCCAACAGGTTTTCTTCAAGAATGGTCCTGTATTTGGCTTCATCCAACTTCCCATCAATTTTAACCATCTTCCCTGTCCCTGCTGAATAAAAGCAGGCCCAAACCATGATGCTGCCACCACCATGCTTGACAGTGGGGATGGTGTGTTCAGGGTGATGCGCTGTGTTGCTTTTACGCCAATTATATCGTTTGGCATTGTGCCCAAATAGTTCGATTTTGGTTTCATCTGACCAGAGCACCTTCTTCCACATGTTGTGTCTCCCAGGTGGCTTGTGGCAAACTTTAAACAACACGTTTTATGGATATCTTTGAGAAATGGCTTTCTTCTTGCCACTCTTCCATAAAGGCCAGATTTGTGCAGTGTACGACTGATTGCTGTTCTATGGACAGACTCTCCCACCTCAGCTGTAGATCTCTGCAATTCATCCAGAGTGATCATGGGCCTCTTGGCTGCATCTGTGATCAGTCTTCTTCTTGTTTGAGCTGAAAGTCTGGATGGGTGGCTGGGTCTTGGTAGATTTGCAGTGGTATGATACGCCTTCCATTTCAATATGTTCGCTTGCACAGTACTACTTGGGATGTTTAAAGTTTTAGAAATCTTTTTGTAACCAAATCCAGCTTTAAACGTCTCCACAACAGTATCACAGACCTGTCTGTTGTGTTGCTTGGTCTTCATAATGCTATCTGTGCTTTAAAGAGAACACTGAGACTATCAAAGAGCAGGTGCATTTATACGGAGACTTGATTACACAGGTGTATTATATTTATCATCATCAGTCATTTAGGACAACATTGGATCATTCAGAGATCCTCAATGAACTTCTGGAATGAGTTTGCTGCACTGAAAGTAAAGGAGGCGAATAATATTGCACGCCCCACTTTTCAGTTATTTATTTTTTAAAAATTTTAAAATAAGCAATACATTTTGTTCAACTTCACAATTGTGTCCCACTTGTTGTTGATTCTTCACCATAACATTAAATATTTTATCTTTATGTTTGAAGCCTGAAATGTATGAAAAGGTTGAAAAATTCAAGGGTGCCGAATACTTTGCAAGGCACTGTAGCTGTGAGGGGCTGTAGTAACACATCTCAACCTGGGGAACAAGGTGATTCCCACAGTGTTTTCTGGACTAATATAACAGGCAATGGAAGTATGGATTTCTGAACAGATGTAACGTAGAATGGAAGTAATGTACCATCACGTGAAACCATAAAGATCTTGCCTCTCCATGATGCAGAAGTCTTCTTGAAGTGTTGTGCCTGCTATCTTATGTATATATTTTTGTTTAGTAAAGAAAAGTTTATCTTTGGACTCTGGTCTCCCTCAGTCATCTGCATTATTATTATTTATTATTAAAGTGACATTTATTCCATGGTGCTTTTAATCTGAAAAGGGGTACACATAATAGAGACAAAGTACAATCGTCTTTTACAATACAGGGCACAGACTGGTACAAAAGGAAAGAGGACCCTGTCCGCAAGGGGTCAAAGTCTACAGGGGATGGGTGAGGATATCTCCATACCATCTGGTCTTGGCATGCCATGTGAAGCGGCAATATGCGGTTTGCAGAGGCGTATCGCCAAGGTAAGTGTAGGGCCACACAGGGATTACTGCGAACCCCTCGCATGACACTCGGCTCACGCTGGCAGTACAGCAGAGCCGAGTGTCATGCGAGTGTCCCTGCGACTGAGATCCGATTGTGCGAGTGGACCTCAGCTGCGGGGGACAGGCCAGCGCTGAGGAGGGCGGTGGCCAACTCTGTGGAGAGGAGGGAGGGATTTATCTCCCTCTCTCCTCCATAGCCGGCTATTGTCATTCTCGCAATGCACTCGCGGTACACCGGTGTACTGCGAGTGCAGCGCGATTTTTCTCTTGCCCCATAAACTTGAATGGGTGCGAGAGAAACAAGGATCTCACTGCACCTGCAGCATGCTGCGATTGTTTTCTCGGTCCGATTAGGGCTGAGAAAATAATCACTGATGGGTGCTGACACACAGGCTAATATTGGTCCGAGTGGAATGCGATTTTTTTTATCGCACTCCACTCACACCGATTTTCATGCCGCGTGGCTTAGGCCTAACACTAGCACACACACCCAGCCTGGACCTCCATTTTCCTTTTATGCGGTGGTGTGCCGATGATGAGCGCCTCCTCCGTGGCTGTCCCCACCTTACTCGTTACAGGCGCATGATAATTTGAAATCTGCAGTAAAATCGGCATAACTAAATGCTGAATTCAGGGCTGTGAATTTCTTGCATAACATCTGCTGTGGAAATTAGGCAGCTGATAGATGGTAGGACATAGCTGGAATAAAACCTTACTTTCATTCACACATACTAAGAACTTCTATGCAGAAGCCTTTCGGGGTAAGATCTCTGTGTCACCATGATTTGTGACGAGTGATGTAAGAAGCAATAGAGAAGTAAAACTTGTTTAGACGAGCTCCTGTGTGGCAATGAAGTACAGCTAGTAATAAAAATATACAGTTCACAGCCCACGCTTCAAAACAAACATGGTCACATCCCCAGGGAAGGAGGGGAACAGTCTTGTTTGGCCTCAAGCAACCGGATACATTGCCATTGCTCTTAATTGGGAAAATATCACTACTTGCAAGTCTAAAACCATGGAGGCTGCAGCATGAGCGACTGTCACAGGTAGCCTAAATTTACGGATATCGTGGATATAAAAAGTCTCCACACCCAGTAAAATGCCAGATTTCTATCATGTATAAAAAAATCATATCAAGAAGAATTATTTCAGAACTTTTTCCATCCTTAATGTCCCCCATATTTGCACTGCTCAATTGATAAACTAAGGGGGGGGGGAGGGGGGGTGTCTGGTGGAAAAAGAAAAAAGAAATGGCTAAAATAATGTGGGTGCATAACTATGCACACCCTTAACCTAATATTTTAACCCCTTCATCATCCGGCGATGTTCCATTTTCATTTTTTCCTCCCCTTCTTCCTCGAGCTATAACTTTTTTATTTTTCTATCAATATTGCCATATGAGGGCTTGTTTTTGTGCGACGAGTTGGACTTATGAAACCATTCCTTTTACCATATAATGTACTAGAAAACGGGGGGAAACAAATTCCTAGTGCGTTGAAATTGCAACAAAAAAAAACAAAAACGCAATTCAACAATTATTTGGGTTTTCTTTAGCTACCTTGTTCATTATATGGTGAAAGTGACCTGGCAGTATGATTCTCCAAGTCACAGAGTATGTAGATACCAAACATGTATAGTTTTACTTTTATTTAATTGGCGGCAAAAAATCAGAAGTTTGCAAAAAAAAAAAAAGAATATTCTTCGCTTTTGGCACCATATTGCCGTAACTTGTTTATTTTTCGGGTTCTGGTGATGTGTCATAGCTTACTTTTTGTGCCCTGAGCTGATGTTCTTACTGATACCATTTTAGGGTAGATGTGATGTTTTGATCGCCTCTTATTACATTTTATTGCAATATTGTGGAGGCCAAAACCCCTTAATTTTGGAGTTTTTATTTTTTTTTTCCATTATGCCGTTTACCAATCGGATTAAATTATTTTATAATTTGATAGATTGGATATTTCTGAACATAGTGATGCCAAATATGTGGTTTGGTTTGTTTTTTTAATGCTTTTATTTTCAATGGGGCTAAAAGGGATTTTTTTTTCTCATTTTTTATTTTATTTACTAGTCCCCTTAGGGGACTTGAAGCTACAATCATCCATTCGTTTGTGCTGTACAGATTAGTCCATCAGCACTGATCTGTACAGCAGAAATCATCATCTTCTATGGCGTTCTCAGGAAGTTCGGCATGACAGACACAGGGCTCATAAGCTAACCCCCAGGCTGTCATGACAACTCATCGGCACCCCACGATACTATCATGGGGCCCAGACAAGAGGGGGGAATGGAGTGCTCTTAGTGTTAAATCTTGCTGTCAGAGATCGACATCGGGATTTAACTAGTTAACATCAGTGGGCAGATCTTAGATCCACCTTGCCTGTTAGAAGCACATGGTCAGATCAGCCATCATGTGTGAGGAAAGATGCGGGCTCAGCATGTGAGCCCGCATCAATGGCAAGGAAATGACCTATGACATACCAGTATGTCCAAGGTTGTGAAGGGGTTAAGGAAATATCCTTTCAATTTATGATAGCATTGTCTTTTTGGGTAGGAGTCTATCAGAATCAGCAATATTTGCCCATTCTTGCAGTAGGGCTCCAAATTTGTCAGATTGTGAGGGCATCTCATGTGTACAACACTCTTTAGGACGATTCACAGATTTTCAATTAGATTCAAGTCTTGGTTCCAGCTGGGCCATTCCAAAACTCTGATGTTCTGCTGGCGAAGCCATGGTTTTGTTAATTTGAAGGTATGCTTAGGGTCGTTGTCGTGCTAACTGGTAAAAGTTATTTTTATGTTCAGCTTTTTAGCCTGAAAGTTTACATGCAGTATTGACTGATATAATTCCCACCACATTGACTAATGCCCCAGTTTCAGCAGCTGATAAACAGCCCAATGCATAATGTTGATTCCACCATGCATTACTGTGGGTATGGTGCACTTTTGGTGATGCACAGTGATGGCTTTGCAATAAACATACCTTTTGGAATTATGGCCAAACTGTTTAACCTTGGTCTCATTGGACCATAATACTATTACCACATGCTTTTGGCAGACCTGAAGAAGATTTTGGCAAGAGATAGCCAGACTTGGATGTTTTTTTTCTATTTCACATATTTTTAAATGTGATTAGCTAATTATAAACACAACCACATCCCCAATTATAAAGAGGGAGTTCACACTTATGCAACCAAATTATTTTAGTTTTTCTATTTTTATTCACCCCCTCAAAAAATGTTTTCAGTTTTGTTTCTCAATGCATTTTTACAGATTGAGAAATGATGCTTTCACATGACAAAAAATGGCATTTTAACAGGGGTGTGTAGACATTTTATATCCACTGTATACTGGTTAATAAAAAATGTATACTGGTGGCTGAAATTTAATTGTAGTGAAAAGGTATTTTTTTATGCGTGATAAATCCTAACTGTCTTTTGTTTGCATTACCCTTACATTATTCTGCTCAATACTTTACATACACACAAATAAAAAAAACCCTCCAAATTATATTTATTAAGAAACTGCATAATAATGCCTAGAGTGCAGGGTCACAATAAAGTTTTATTTTTTTTAATATAAAAAGACAGAAAGATATACAATATATTTTAGAAAAAAATACAAGACAATTTACCAAAGTCAGTTTTATTACTGTTGTCTTACATGCAAAGGTATTTCTCATTGTTGTATTTTGATAGAACATGCATGCACACACAAAGTGATATGTATATCTATATATACAGTGAGGAAAAGATATACATAGCTATACACAGTGGGGAAAATAAGTATTTGATACACTGCTGATTTTGAAAGTTTTCCCACCTACAAAGAATGGAGAGGGCTATAATTTATATTGTAGGTACACTTCAACTGTGACAGACAGAATCCCCCCCAATAATCCAGAAAATGACATTGTATGATTTTTAAATAAAGTATTTGATAAAATAGAAAACCAGAACATAATATTTGATACAGAAACCTTTGTTTGCAATGACAGAAATCAGACATTTCATGTAGTTCTTGACCAAGTTTGCACACACTGCAGCAGGTATTTTGTCCTTATACTCCATACAGAGCTTCTCCAGATCTTTCAGGTTTTGGAGCTGTCACTGAGCAACATTGAGTTTCAGCTTCCTCCGAAGTTTTTTCATTGGGTTCAGGTCTGAAGACTGGCTAGGCTACTCCAGGACCTTGAAATGCTTCTTGTGATGCAATTCCTTAGTTGCCCTGGCTGTGTGTTTCCGGTCATTATCACGCTGGAAAAACGAGCCACGACCCATCTTCAATGCTCTTAGTGAGGGAAGGAAGTTGTTAGCCAAAATCTTGCGATACATGACATCATCCATTATCCCTTCAATACATTGGAGTCATCCTGTCCCCTTTGCAGAAAACAACCCCCAAAGTATGATGTTTACACCCCTATATTTCACAGTTGGGATGGTGCTCTTAGGATTGTACTCATCATTCTTCTTCCTTCAAAGGCAAGTGAAACTCATACCAAAAAGTTCTATTTTGGTCTTCGAGATCTTCTTCATGCATCCTCTGGATTATCGAGAGGGTCACTGGCATACTTCAAATGTGCCTGAACATGTGCTGGCGTGAGTAGGAGGACTTTGCGCGCCCTGCAGGATTTTAATCCATGACGATGTAGTGTGTTACTAATGGTAATCTTTGAGACTGTGGTCCCAACTCTCTTCAGGTCATTGACCAGATCCTCCCGTTTATTTCTGGGCTGATCCTGACCTTTCTCAGAATCATCGTTACCCCATAAGTTGAGATCCTGCATGGAGCTGCAGACGGAGTAAGATTGACAGTCATCTTGTGTATCTTCTATTTTCTCATAATTGCGCAACCAACAGTTGTTGCCTTCTCACCAAGCTGCTTGCCTATTGTCTTGTAGCCCATCCCAGCCTTGTGCAGGTCTACAATTTTGTCCCTGGTGTTCTTAGACAGCTCTTTGATCTTGGCTAAGGTAGAGAGGTTGGAGTGTGATTGAGTGTGTGGACAGGTGTCTTTTACACAGGTAATGAGTTCAAGCAGGTACCATTAAGGTAATGAGTGCAGAGTAGGAGGGCATCTTAAAGAAAAAATAACTGATCTGTAATAGCCAGAAGTCTTGCAGGTTGGAATGTGATCAAATACTTATTTCATGCAATAAATGCAAATTAATTATTTAAAAATCATACAATATTATTTTCTGGATTTATTTTTTTATTCTGTCTGTTGCAGCTGAAGTGTACCTACAATAAAAGTTACATACCTCTCCATTCTTTGTAGGTGGGAAAACTTGCAAAATTGGCAGTGTATCAAATACTTATTTTCCCCACTGTGTATAGCTATGTATATCTTTGGATCTATACAGTACAACTTCTGGATGGTTGTGGTGAGGACTGGCACCTAGTGTCTTTAGAAAGATGGTGCTGTTCTATTTGGTGCTGATATCACAAGAAAGAGAAAAGCTTCTAATGATCAGCAATGAGATGTTTATTAGGTGCTGAGGAGGAATGTTCTAATGGATAAAAGCACATTGAGGCTTAATGGGAAAGAGGTTTTTGTGTCTGAATTTCATCGTTACAAGACGATAATGACATTTTAAAATGCTTTCAGAACGAATGTGATGGACTTTTTTCTGGAATACTTGCGGAGTCATCAGAAAATGCATTTCACAAAGTAGATGAGGGTTTATTAAAGTCAGCTGTAAAATAACCAATATGAACAAACATTTGAATAAGTTCACTGGTAATGACGAGAGGGATTTTCTAACTGGCTGAAGGCTAAACTATTTGTCACTGGCGGTAAGGAATTCTAAAGGGCAAAAGAAAAGGTCCTAATTTGACAGAGTGGATCATGTATAAAGTAAGGATCTACACTGTAAGCTGCAAGGGAGTAGGAAGTGGAGAAGTGGCCGTTTCACTAACAGCAGGACTGCTGCAGCGTTTAGGTGACTTGCGTAGCATTGCTCATAGCCACTAGACCGCTGAAACCAATCACAGGTCTCAGCGGTCCTTCAGCTGGTGGAAGAGTGACATCTCCACTTCTGAACAAGCACAAAGCAACAAGCAACCGGTGATTTGCAAATTTTAGCCAAAATTCAAAGTTGACAGTAAATAGTCATCCCCCAGGTCAAACAGTGATAGTAAAAGAAATGTATTTTGTAATATGTTTATCAAGTCTCACATTTTGGAGCATATATTGTGAGAGTCTGAAATGTGATTGTGTCAGCAGTGCAGTAGGACCCTGTGAATTCTGTCTGCCTGCACTGATCAGCAGGGTTTTTGGTCAGAGACCCTGTAGCTGCAGGAGTTACCTCAGAGGGAGAGTGCTGAGCCCGTGCTGGCTGAGGGGGACAGCTGTGTGACGCAGCAGAGTTTACACAAGTCCTGATCGGTCACCGCACAAGAACCAGGAGTGGTACTGAAGGAATTGGACCGCGTTGTGTGAGAGAAAGGAGCTCTAATTTCCTGAGGGGAGGGCTGTTCTCTGGACCGAGGAAGCCTGTGTTCTGTCTGAGGATTACTACAGAGATGCAAGCCTGAGACCGAGCTCTGTGTGGGGTAATTGGATAATATCGACTAAGTCCGGGGTCACTGCGTTCCAGGACCGGGGTGAAGACATCCTTAGAGCAAGAAGAAGATTTTTGTGTTTCCTTTTTCTTCCATCTTTGGAATTATATACAGCGAACTTGGACCGCAGGCCTGTGTGAAACTTCCGTGGAGGTTAACGGTACCATGGCTTTAAGATACCCGGGTATCCCTTTGTTCAGTGTAAAACAGACGTTGGTAAAATTTAAGGCTTTGTTATTAGTGGTGATAAGTTATACTCAGTGCGCCATCTCAGAGGTTCCCTCAGAGTGCCCCCATTGAATTTACACCTCTTGCCTTTATAGTTAATTGTTTTTCTTTGTTCAACCTGGCGATTAGGTAAATGTATTCTTGGTTCCTGAGGTAATATACATAAACCGGGAACTCTGAGATCGGCGCATTGATTCCGGCTAAAACCTAAGGGTGTTAATTTCACTTTTGTGGTGCTTTGAGGGGTTCTTAAGTCAATTGTAATTTATTCTGGATCGTACTCTTATTCTCAACCCAGTAATGAAACCCTTGTTTATTTCTGCCTCTGTCTCTGTGACCCACTGGATTCTCTTCGGACCTATGGTCATTACATTATCAGTGAATTATTAGAGGCCATGTTCACACACTGCGTTTTTATTGTGTTTTTGATGCGTTTTTGGGTGCAGTTTTGTCACCAAATTGCATGCCTATCCTTACTCCAGCAACGTCAATGAGAATTCTGTAGTGTTGCGCACATGTTGCTTATGTTCCCCTTGCAGATTTGGTGCAGACAATAATATGCAACATATCAATTCTTTCAGCGTTTTTAACCAGCGTCCCCCCCTCTCCCAAATGTATGAAAAACACATAGAAAATGTGGAAAAAATGCACCCCCTAAAAACATTTTTTTACCAGGAGATGCAGATTTCATGCAGAAATATCTGCAATCAAGTACTTAGCGTGTGCACATAGCCTAAAAGAGGTTGTCCACAACTTTAACACTGATGGCCTATATTTAGATTAGACCATCAATGACCGATCGGCCATGGTCCAACACCTGGAACCACTGCCAATTAGCTGTTCCCGTTGTCTGTGACGGCAGTTTGTGGCCAGAAATGCTCAGTTCTGGAGCTATCCCGTCTTCTGCAGCTGCAGTTGTGTACTGCTCATCTGCCTCCTATTGATTTGAATAAGAGGCAGATGTGCAGGACCCAGCCGTGGCGACTATAACACGACGGAGTAGCTTTGGAACTGAGCATTTCTGGCCACAGGCTTCTGCCACAGACACTAACAACAGCTGATCGGTGGGGGTGCAGGGTGTCAGACCCAGGCCAATCAGACCTTAATGACCTATCCTAAGGCTAGGCCAGGCCATCAATGTAAAAGTAGTGGACAACCTCTTTAATGCTAAGCAAAGAACAACTCCAATGTATACCTCAGCCTCTCCATTCTGATGGTCACCAGGGTTCATGATGGTCATCAGGGTTCATGGTGTCATGCACACACTAAACATACACTAGTGGTTATCTTTCAATGCAAATAACACCCTGATCAAACAAATTAACCCCAAGTCTGCGGTCATAATTTAAACCACAAAATGAAGACACTGAGCACCTCCAAAAGATATTACCCTGGAATGCACATGCCACAGACTGATAACCTGAGGTCGGGTCTCTTAATGAACTCTAAATTTTCTATAGTTACATGTAAAACAGTCTGACTTTTGCACTGTGTGAAGAATAATGCATATGCATATATACAGAATGTACTGACTTTAATAGATTTATTGATCTCTGTCCTGCCTGGTTTGTCTTAAAAATATCTTAACTACACATTTTTTTATTCAGAATAATCTCCTAAGGGTACATTGTCGCAATCAGTGTTTTGGACGCAGATTGCTTTCTCTGCGTCCAAAATGCTGCGTTGTGCAGTACAAACAGTGGATGAGATTTCTAAAAATCCCATGCCCAATGTGCTTCTTTCTCTGCAGCTTGAACCAGCATGCGGGGCGACTTCCGAGCCACAGCATGTAAATTTATGCTTGTGGAGACGGGTATGTTCTCTGCAGCAGAAACCAGCGAAAATATGGTGCGCCTAGAATCCGGATCGAGGGCACGGACGCTGCGTCCCCACAAGAGGAATGACACTGCGTCTAGAACGAAGTGTCTTCTGATCGTCTGCACATCCCCTAATAGTGTAGTGTAAAAGATATCTTACATGCCACTAGATATGGAGGATTGTAAATGCAGCTGCAGGCAAGCCATTTCCTAGATATTAATGAATAAAAAGAGGTTGATAGGGATGAATCTGCAGTAGAAAACTGGACGGAGTTTACAATGGAATTTTGAAAATACAATGATCTTGCTAAATAAAAAGCGCTTACAGCTTGCCATATTGACACGCATCATTATCAGTGGATGATCCCTTTACAGATAATTTATAGGACGCGAGTCTCCAGCGCGCCGGTAACAAAGGCTTGCCATTTATACTACCTAATTACGAGACCAGACAAGATACCATTTTGTGTTCACCTTGTATTTTCTCCTCTTGTATTCTTTCTCCTGCCTGTTCAATCTCTGCTTTATTTCTTTTCCAGTAACCAATTTCTCATTTCGTATGCTAGCTTACATTGTGAAAACCAGGACATAGGAAAGGATGGCTTAGCTTTCTGCAGATGCAATGCAGAGTCAAATGAGGACATAAATGCAGTTCAGTAGAGCTGGATGAGAAAATCCTACAGTTAAATAGCTCTGAATTGTGTGACAAGATTGCTATGCCACAGTAAGTCCATAATGATTTTGTTGTGCTTTGACTGCTTGTGTTGTAAAGGTTTCAGTGAATATCAGTGACATTCATAGAAATCCTCCAGAGATCCTACAATCCAATTAACAGAATCTCAGACATACAGAATATACAAAATGATGACCTTATTAAAACTACAACGATAGGAGAGAAGATCTAGTATGCAGAAAACCAAATTCGCTTTCTGTCGAGAGGAGAGATCTGCTTTTTTGCAAAGCCCTGCACTATGTAATTTTGAGGCTTCTCACAGCCATCTTCATTACATAGGAAGGGTTGCAAAAAGAGGAAAAAACAAGGCCTCCAGAGCCAACTATTGGCAGTAGGAATACTAGGGGTCAACATTGACCCTTTTAAAAGATCTTTGGCACTTGGCTTAGGGTATGGAGATAAACCAGAATCTTCTCAAAAAGGAAAATAACTCCATTTGCAGACAGCCATTTCAGCATTCTTGCCACTCATCAGTGAAAAGTAAGAGATCGATTGGCTGGAAGAAAGGCCTTCGATGAAGACCTCCTAAAGCAAAATGTTACTCCTCAAACCATCATATTCTACTTTGCACCTGCTGCTTCTTTTAACCTTGCAGATTTTGTTGCTGAAAAAAGCAGCATATCAAAAAACAAAGGGCGTTTAAAATCTTAAAGGCTGAGAGTACAGAAATAGCATTCAGAAGTATAAAGATATCAATAGGAAATGTAAAAAAGAAATCAAACAAGCAAAACTAGCTACTGAAACAAAAATCGCCAATGATAGTAATATAAATCCCAAAATCTTTTATAAATACATTAATACCAAAAGGAAAACAAAGAATATTAGCCCCTTAAAATATAATAACATGTTAGTTATAGAGGACAAACAAAAGACTGAGATATTAAATAGGCATTTCTCATCTGTGTTCACCAAGGAACTGACTGTACCAGGGATCATTCAACAAATGAAAAATCAAAGTTCACCACCCGATATAATTAATTTAACACAAGATGAAGTACGCCTACATCTGAGTAAATTAAACACTGACAAATCTCCAGGGCCAGATGGCATTCATCCACGAATATTGAGGGAATTGAGCTCCGTAATCGACAGACCGCTGTATCTCATCTTTTTAGATTCTCTTGTAACAGGGTTGGTGCCTCAGGATTGGAGGATTGCTGATGTGGTACCGATATTTAAGAAAGGTAAGAGGGTAGATCCAGGCAACTACCATCCAGTAAGCCTAACATCAGTAGTATGCAAAGTTTTTGAGGGCATATTAAGGGATGACATGCAAAAATATATTGCAGAAAATAATATAATAACTGACAAACAGCATGGATTCATGAAAGATAAGTCGTGTCTAACCAATCTGTTGGGGTTCTATGAGGGGCTAAGTGCAAACCTGGATACTGGTAATGCAGCTGATGTGATTTATTTGGACTTTGCAAAGGCATTTGATACTGTACCACATAATAGCCTTATACTAAAGCTCCAGAAGCAAGGACTAGGGGAAACTATATGCAACTGGGTAAGGAATTGGCTAAAAGATAGGAAACAAAGAGTAGTCATAAATGGTACATTCTCTAAATGGGCTATAGTCAACAGTGGGGTGCCAATGGGATCTGTGCTAGGACCGATTCTTTTTAATCTCATTATTAATGACCTTGTGGATGGGATTGATAGTAAAGTGTCAGTCTTTGCCGATGACACCAAACTATGTAGGATATTAAAAACTGACCTTGATAGTACAATATTACAAAAAGATCTGGATAAGGTGTCAGAATGGGCAGATACTTGGCAAATGAGATTTAATGTTGATAAATGTAAAGTAATGCACCTAGGACGGAGTAATCCTATAACTGCGTATACATTAAATGGAAGTAAACTCGGGACTACAGAACATTAGAAGGACTTGGGTATTCTCATTACAAATAAGCTAAGCAGAGAGATTAAATCCCGTGGTCCCAACGTATTGTTACCCCTCTATAAATCACTTGTAAGGCCACATCTGGAATATGGGATCCAGTTTTGGGCTCCACATTTTAAAAAGGACATTCAGAAGTTAGAGTCAGTTCAAAGGAGGGCAACTAGACTACTACGAGGAATGGAAGGCCTCCCATACGATGACAGGTTGAAAAAGTTAGATATGTTTAGCTTAGAAAAAAGACGTCTCAGGGGAGATCTCAATTATATGTATGGTCAATATAAAGTACTGGCACATGACTTATTTCTTCAAAAGACAATACTAAGGACCAGGGGGCACTCACTGCGATTGGAAGAAAAGCGATTCCGACAGCCAAATAGGAAAGGGTTTCTTACAGTTAGAGCAGTCAGACTGTGGAATGCCCAACCACAAGAGGCAGTAATGGCAGATACTATAACAGCTTTTAAAAAAGGGCTGGATGATTTCCTTAGTACACAAAATATTGTTGGTTATAAATGACTTAGTGACCAAATGTAGAACTGGTGGAGGAAGGTTGAACTAGATGGACCTAGGTCTTTTTTCAACCTAAGTAACTATGTAACTATGTAATTGTTTCTGCATTTTTTTCTGAGTTTCTATAACCCCCTGCTGTGCTTTATTACTACAGGGGATTATAGTGCAGCACTTTGCATCACTTACCATGCATACAGCATGGTGTGAGGCTCTCCATAGCTCAGTAACTTAGGGTCATCATAGTGATGACCCACAGTTACTATAAAACAGCGATCAGTTACTTGTGCTCGCATTCCTGGGACCCAATGGCCAGGGAGAGATAAGCGATTCCTCTCCCCGCCTCCTGAATTCTGTGATTGTACTGATCGCAGCATTTAGGGGGTTTAACTGCCGGGAGCGGTGCGGGGATCGCTCCGGGCAGTGAGAGCCAGGATCCGGGGTACAGTGCAAGAGCCCCCATAAGTGCCATGACTAAAAAAGAAGCACCAAAAAAAAAGCAGGAAAAAAAATGAAAGTGAAAAAACGCGCAAACGGAATAAAAAAATGCACATTTTTTCAGCTGCTTTTTTCCTGCCAAAACATGCTTTTTTGTGTGCAGAAAAGAAGCACACAAAAAAGTAACATGGGCACATAGCCTTAGAGGGAACCTGACAGCTGATGCGTGCTGCCCGATCCACTGGCAACATATATCAGAAAACAGCTGTATCATTTAAGCCGTTTCAGATAAACGTTTTGCCAGCACTGTGGAGTCAAGCTCTCTCTGCACAACTGAATTCTGCAGCTGGCTAATCAGAAGCAAGCAACTGACGCGTATCACCACAGTTGCTTGCTTCTGATTGGCCAGCGGCTGATATAGGAAACTTGACTCTGCACAGCCCCGGCAAGAAGCACGGACAGTGGCTGCAATCATTATCGGGTCCACGTACCAGCGGGCCACATGAAGCAAAGAGGAAAGAAAATGCCGAGGGAACGAAGGATGAAGAATGACACAACAAGGGACCAGGATTGTGTGTTTGTGTGTGTGAAGAATAATACAACAGGGGACCAGGAGTGTGTGTGTCTCTGTGTGTGTGCCTGTGTGTGTAGAATGGCACAACAGGGGACTAGGATGGGACATTGCTACAAGAAAAGGTCCAGTAAAGGGGACATTACTACAAGAAGAGGACCTGCATGTGCACATTACTACAGGATTGGCATAATGATGGGCACCTAACTACAAGATAGGCACGAGGATGGGCATATTACTTCAGGATGAGGACCAGGATGGGCACATTACTACAGAATGAGGACCAGGAAGGGGCACAGTACTACAGGATGAGGACCAGGATGGTGACATTACTACAGGATGGGGACATTACTACAGGATGGTGACAAGGCTGGGCACATTACTACAGGATGAGGACCAGGATGGGGACAAGGATGAGACCCATTACAACAAAAAGGGGACAAGGATGGGCACATGACTACAGGATGGAAATAAGTATGAGCACATTACTACAGGATGGAAATAAGGGAACATTGCTACAAGAAGGGGACAAGATAGGGCAATTACTAAAAGATGAGGACCAAGACAGGAACATTACTACAAGATGATGGCCAAAATTACTATATCACACATATTTTTGCTGTTAACAAAAAATAATTATGCTTCATTTTGATTTTTTTTGTACATTTTATCCCCTTTTTGTAAGTAATACAGTTTTACAATCTAATATATATATAATATATTCATTCAAAAAATCAGAAGGCAGCACTCCATTTTTCTTCAGGTTTGTCTTTCTTTAATGGCCATTAAAGAAAGACAAACCTGAAGAAAAATGGAGTGCTGCCTTATGATTTTTTTTTTTAATATATTGAATGGACGGTAGGATGCGGTTTGTGAAGGATTTTTACACCCGACTATACACAGTGTGCACAATTATTAGGCAAATGAGTATTTTGATCACATGATACTTTTTATACATGTTGTCCTACTCCAAGCTGTATAGGCTTGAGAGCCAACTACCAATTAAGTAAATCAGGTGATGTGCATCTCTGTAATGAGGAGGGGTGTGGTGTAATGACATCAACACCCTATATAAAGTGTGCTAATTATTAGGCAACTTCCTTTCCTTTGGCAAAATGGGTCAGAATAGAGATTTGACGGGCTCTGAAAAGTCCAAAATTGTGAGATGTCTTGCAGAGGGATGCAGCAGTCTTGAAATTGCTAAAGTTTTGAAGCGTGATCACCGAACAATCAAGCGTTTCATGGCAAATAGCCAACAGGGTCGCAAGAAGCGTGTTGGTCAAAAAAGGAGCAAAATAACTGCCAATGAATTGAGGAAAATCAAGCGTGAAGCTGCCAAGATGCCATTTGGCCATATTTCAGAGCTGCAACGTTACTGGAGTATCAAAAAGCACAAGGTGTGCCATACTCAGGGACATGGCCAAGGTAAGGAAGGCTGAAAAACAACCACCTTTTAACAAGAAACATAAGATAAAACGTGAAGACTGGGCCAAGAAATTTCTTAAGACTGATTTTTAAAAGGTTTTATACACTGATCAAATGAGACTGACTCTTGATGGGCCAGATGGATGGACTAGAGGCTGGATCAGTAAAGCGTAGAGAGCTCCACTCTGACTCAGATGCCAGCAAGGTGGAGGTGGGGTACTGGTATTTGCTGGTATCATCAAAGATGAACTTGTGGGACCTTTTCGGGTTGAGGATAGAGTGAAGCTCAACTCCCAGACCTACTGCTAGTTTCTGGAAGACAACTCCTTCAAGCAGTGGTACAGGAAGAAGTCGGTATCGTTCAAGAAAAACATGATTTTCATGCAGAACAATGCTCCATCACATGCATCCAACTACTCCACACCGTGGCTGGCCAGTAAAGGTCTAAAAGATAAAAAAAAAATGACATGGCCCCCTTGTTCACCTGATCTGAACCCCATAGAGAACCTGTGGTCCCTCATAAAATATGAGATCTACAGGGAGGGAAAACAGTACACCTCTTGGAGCAGTGTCTGGGAGGCTGTGGTGGCTGCTGTACGCAATGTTGATCGTAAACAGATCAAGCAACTGACAGAATCTAAGGATGGTAGGCTGTTGAGTGTCATCAGAAAGAAAGGTGGCTATATTGGTCACTAATTTTTTGGGGTTTTGTTTTTACATGTCAGAAATGTTTGTTTCTAAATTTTGTGCAGTTATATTGGTTTACCTGGTGAAAATAAACAAGTGAGATGGAAATATATTTGTTTTTTATTAAGTTGCCTAATAATTCTGCACAGTAATAGTTACCTGCAAAAACAGATATCCTCCTAAGATAGCCAAATCTAAAAAAAACCCACTCCAACTTCCAAAAATATTAAGCTTTGATATTTATGAGTCTTTTGGGTTGATTGAGAACATAGTTGTTGATCAATAATAAAAAAATCCTCTAAAATACAACTTGCCTAATAATTCTGCACACGGTGTAATCTCTCGGTGCTGCTATATAGTGTGGTAATGACCACTAATGTTGTAAATGGTTGCTATGTGTCGCAGTGGAGAAGGTCCCCTGCGATGTTAAACTTAGGCCGGTTTCACATTTGCGTTGTCTGACGGAAACGGAATCCAGCACAGATGCAGTACAGTTCATTTATTTACAGTGGAAGCGCGACACCATGCGATTGTGTGTGCTTCATACACTACCGCATGTGTCCACATGGTGTCACGCTTCCACTGCAACTAAATGAACTTAACTGCATCTGTGCTGGATTCCGTTTCCGTAAAACCGACACAAATGTGAAACCGGCCTTAATGGGACCTGTAGTTCTACAAGACTTTGGTATAGTATGTGTGGGTTAGGTTCCCTTTAACAATAGACAGGTGTGGAGAATCACATACCTCCACCTATGGGAGTGTCCGGGGTTAGTTTAGAGACAGACAGAAGTCTGAGAGTGTGCTACACATGGAGATTGTGTGCTGGAGGTCTCAGTCTGTTCTGAAGACTGGATAGAGACTTCTGGAAATCAATCAAGGTGAGGACTGGGAAAAGACTACAGCCTGGCTGGAGAGTGCTGGAGGCTGCAGGAAGCAACCACAGTGAGTGGTGTTCACTGGCAGGAGCCAGAGTGTGGAGACAGCCATACCTCCACTATGGACATTTAAATGGACTGGAAGCCCACGGTATGTGGATGTGTTAAAGGTGGGAGAGACTTTGTAACATTTGTTTAGCAGTTTATGCTGAGTCTATTAAATAAACTGCTGGATTTATAAAGAGACTGTGATACCTGTGTTGCCTAAGTCAATGCAGCCCCCCAAATAATTTTTCTATGTGAGGCCCTTATACCCAGCCGAGTTTGAGACCCCTGATTTAAGCCTTGTGTGTTTGACTCTAAAACACTGCAGCATTTCAGAAACGAACATACATTAAAAAGGGAACCCGTCACCAGTTGTTTGCCCAATAAGCAGCGGCCACCACCAGTGGGCTCTTATATACAACATTCTAACACGCTGTATATAAGAGCCCAGGCTGCTGTGTAGAACATAAAAAACACTTTATAATACTCACCTAGAAGGTCGCTCCGATGCACAATGGTCAGATGGGTGGTGCCGTTCTCCAGGACCGGCGCCTCCCCTTTTGGCCATCGTGGTCTTCCTTATTCTGAAGCCGCGGTACATGACGCGTCCTATGTCATTGTACACAAGCCGGCATTGAGGTCCTGCACAGTCTGCACAAATTAGACTGTATCTGGCTTTTGTGTGCCTCAAAAAACATGGGCACCGTCACAATAGAGGCCACACAGAGACAAAAGTGACTCCATCTGTCTCATTATAAAGAATGACATGATTTCCATGAGTCGGCATCACTACCAGTTCCTGGAAATGTTGTGCATGCACACGGCTCATTTCCCAGCGTGAGTGGGCATATGAAGCAGGGTGTACGCTTCCCAGCTTCAATAAGCTCACTGCGCATGACTGGGGGTTTAGAAGTTGGCTCGCGTACACATCTTCAGAATGTCCGGTCATGCGCACTGTGCCGAAGGAGGCGGAGCAGCGTGCATGAGCAAGATTTCAAAAAGCTGGCGGTGACACTGACTCGTGGAAATCATGTGATCACGCCCACAGAGGCATGATAACATGGAGAGCGGACTGACTAGTCTGAGGAAATAAAGCCACATCAACTAGTCACAGGCCTAATTAGCATAGGAACAGTGCAGTTTATAAGTAAGTCTTCTTTTAAACATTCATATCCATGAGCAACATTATACAGGGCTGGTTAGGCAGGGAATTAGGGCATACAGGTATGAATGCTGCTGGATTGGAGGGCATAGGGCTCCTGACAGGTTCCCTTTAAAAGTGATCCAAAATGTTATGTACCCCAAAATGGTACAAATAAACATATCAAGACTCAATCTACAAAAAACTCCACTTAGGTCAATTGTTAGTCAATATAAATGTAGTGCATTTTCATGTTACAGGCAGCAAAAGGACACAGAAAAATCAAGAAGTGCTTGTACCTTCCGAGACCTGCTATGTTCCCATACGGTAATGTATGACCACTTATGGGGTATTTCCTCATTCGCAAATTGCAGCTCAATTTATTCTATTACCTCCTGTGAAAATGAAAAATCTGGGGCTAAAAAAAACATTTTGGTGTTAAAAACGTAAAACAAATTTCACGGCCCTATGGTAAAATATTCTATACTCTAAAAGTTTATAAAATGTGGATACTTTTTAGGGTTTTTCTTTTCTAACACCTTTGGGACTCTTGATAATGTGGCATGGCACTCGAAAAATCTGTATACCAAACTGGTGCTCGTTCCCTTCAGAGCACTGCAGTGTGCCGTAACACGTTTCTGACCACATATTGAAAATTTGCATGCTCAGCATAAATTGCTTTCAAAAGTTTAGACAACCATTTTCTCCCCCCTGTAAAAATGAAAAAATTGGGGCTAAACCAACATTTTAGCCGTAGAAATAAAATTGTGGGGTTTCACATCTAAATGTTATAAAATCCAGTGAAGCACTTGTGGTTGGGAAACTGGGGTTTGACACACAGGACTCTCAAAGTCACTTGAAAATGAAAATGAGGCTTTCTACACATATATGAGAATATGCCACTTGACAGTGTCCGTGACCAGATCCACTTCATTTCCCAACCTTACCCCATTTGAGAATCTCTGTGGGCAGAGTCCTTCGACAAAGGAAGTAATTTTATGCTTATATGGCATACTCATTTCTCACGTAGAAGTACAGCATACATATATGACAAAATGGGAGACATATTTAGGGAAGGAGATATTGAAACCGATGTGGCGGGTCATATGGGAGCGAACAGCAAAGACCTCTTTATGCACTACGCAAAAAGAAAACCGGTATAAAATTTTAATACATTGGTATCATACCCCAGAGGTCCTCGGCAGGCTCTTCCCCGGCACGTCGGATCGGTGTTGGAGGTGTACAAACGATAAGGGATCTCTTACTCATATTTTCTGGGATTGTGAGACTCTTGCTCCCTTTTGGGAAGAGGTGAGAGAGCTGACCCATGGAGTTTTGGGGTATAGGATCCCATTGGACCCATTTAACTATCTTCTCAATGTCCCTCCACCCGGGATTGCAAAAGATTCAGCCAGGTTGCTCCTTCATATATGGACTTCGGCAAAGTGTTTAATAGCCTCATTCTGGAAACAAACTAGTCCCCCGACCCTCCAGGACCTGGAATCAAGGATCAGGGAAACAAGGAAGATGGAGTATCCTATAGCCTGCATTAATAATCAGTTGGATAAATTTTTGCATATATGGACTCCTTGGGACCTTTTTGTAGACGGACAATAACAGATTATCGGAGCAGAAAGATGTCATGCCTTAGAGCCTTGTTCAGATGTTTGAAGCACATCCCATGTTTGTCATCCCCCCTTCATATCTCCCCTTGCCCTGTCTTTCCCTCTGTCTTATCCCTGTCTGATGTCATGTTGATACTTTGTCAAAGCACCATGAATATACAGTTTGAATGAAAAAGTTTAATAAACAGTTTACAAATAAAAAAAATGAAATTGTACCCTAAAAAAATAAATTTCAATTGCGTTGAATGAAATATGAAAAATCATTTCCAAACTTTGAAACCTTCTAACACCGGACAAATTATTTTTTTTAAAAAGTGATGCTGTTGCAACTGACTGTGTAAAAAATATAAAAAAAATCCAAGTTTGAAAATCGCAGTTTTCAAAATTGTCACCAAATTTCAGATATTTTCATAAATGCAAATTTTAGTATAATACACAATGTGTCACAAAAAATATAATTTTAGAATCACTGGGATATATATGTAAATGTGGCGCCCCTGACCTGGTCAGGCACCACTGAGTACTGCACCCATGCTGGGGCAGTGCTTCCAGGTAATCCTAAAGGCTGGAATAGGGTGTGTACACACAGACACATAGCAACCAGGTCTCCCACACCTTGAGATGGGACCCTTGGGCAGACCCAAGAGTGGGCTTGCCTCCACATCTCATCAAGGGGTGTAGTGGAGGGGCTGGGAACTAAAGTTGCAGAGGCTGTCAGGAAAGAAGGGGAGTGAGCCAGTCTGTTAATGGAGCGCAGCGATTGCTAGGAGACGCAGGCGCGTGCAGACACTAGTCAGACCCTGCACTAGAGTTGAGCGCGGTTCGTGGTTCTCCAGTTCGCGGTTCGAGTGATTTTGGGGGGTGTTCTAGATCGAACTAGAACTCAACCTTTTTGCTAAAACCTCGATAGCTCGAGTTACGTTCGAGAACGGTTCTAGCAGCAAAAAGCCAAGCTAATTAGTAGCTGGCTTTTCGCTGTAATAGTGTAAGTCACTCTGTGACTCACACTGTTATGAAATTTCAGCGTATAGTGTGCGGGGACTGCGCGTTCAGATCACTGCTGCTGGGATTATGGCGATCGCCATTTTTTTTTTTCTTGTCTTCTTTCCCTAAGCGCGCGTGTAGTGGGGTGGGACAGCATGTCAACCAATCCCAGACACACACACAGCTAAGTGTACTTTTTGCCAGACAAGCAAGGGCATGTGTCATAGGCTGTCCATGTCACATGTCCCTGCATTATAAAAACGGGTATCTGCCCGTCTGGACGCCATTATCTGCCTTCTGCGTCTGGGTGTCAGTCACCGCTAGCACAGCTCCTGTCGCTGATCCTGTTGTGTACGCTCTAGACACAGCGCTATATAGGATAGGGATAGAAGTTTCTTTCAGCCCTTGTAAGGGCTAATTAAAGCAGGCTCAGAGCCAAAGGTGACAGTCAGGTCCGTGGAAACAGATTTTAACAGCTACAGATAACAACGTCTGTGTAGCTAAGCTCAGGGACTTCCTCGCTGCATTTCACCATTAAAAGGGATAGAAAGTGAGGCTTCCTTTCCTCTACACTGACCCACAACCCGGCCACTGTACCCTCCTGCCCTTTTTAGCAAAGCCATTTTAATTGCAGAGTGCTGCCAGTTAGTGACATCCTAAAAGTGGCTGTTGGACTTCCATTAGTGTCCCACTGGTGCAAAGCTATTTGCAGCACCTCTGCATTGCACTCTCAAGCTCATTGTTACTAAGCCATTATACTAGCAAACACTGAGGAAACTTAGTGGCATCCTAAAAGTGGCTGTTGGACTTCATTAGTGTCCCACTGGTGCAAAGATATTTGCAGCACCTCTGCATTGCACACTCAAACTCATTTTTACTAAGCTATTAGAATAGCAAACTGTGCTGCCAGTTTAAGGGCCATAGTTGCATTGTCCGGGAAAGTTATTGTTGTTTATTCTGCTGTCAATAAAGGTAGACCACCGCTGCAATCTACACCACCTCTCAATTTTTACTACCACATTTTAAGTGCACAATCTTGTCGCAATATAAATGAGTGGCAAAATGACAGATGCTGGTGGAAAGGGGAACAGGCGTGTTGGAAAAGGAAAAAAAGGGTTTGTCCGTGGGAAAGGTGGCAAAGCTCCATTAACATCTGCTGAAGATAGGCCATCTTCCAGCAAAAGTAAGATGTCTACTACTTTCCGTGGACAATCAGATGTGCTCCCTTTTTTACAAACACGAACAACTGGAACAAAGGTAGATGATGGCCAAAAAAAGAAAATGCTTGAATGGATCTCAAGTGGTCCAACAAGTGCCCTCTCCGCCACCTCAACTACCGCATCCAAAAAACACCAGTCCTCTGAGTTGTCATCCCATACACACTTGCTTTCTCCCAGCTCTGAAGTCTCCATCCGCCCTGCACAGTATGGTGGAACAGAGATGGCTGAGTCTGCAGAGCTGTTCAGTCACACTATGGCCTGGGAATCAGAGGTCTGCTCCCAAGCTACAGTGAGTACAGACCAGGAAATGGTCTGCAGTGATGCACAGAACCTTTGTGACTCAGATTCAGGCCGTGATGACCAAGTTTCTGAGCATAATGTTGACCCTTATTCACAAACTGAAATAGCTGTTGTAATAGACAATGAGGGACATACTGATGACGATGAGACGCAGATACCAGATTGGGATGACAACTTAAATATTCGGTCAGGGCAAGAAGAGGCTCGGTCTGAGGGGGAGGGGAGTGCAAGCACAACGCTTGATGAGGAAGTTCTAGATCCCACCTACTGTCAACCCACAGTCAGGCACTCGAGGAGGTCAACAGAGGCGGTGGAGGAGGATGCTACTGACGACGAAGTTACCTTTCGCCTTCCTGGACAGAGGAGGAGTACTGGTAGCACGTCTACAACTGCATCCTCAGCCACCACTCTGCCTCTGAGCACTAGTCGGGGTGGCTCAGCAGGTCGCTAAGCCTTGCCTAGCCTGGTCCTTTTTTGACCTTGCAAAGGATCGCCCAAATCATGTGATCTGTAAAATTTGTCGCGTATCTGTTAGTAGAGGCCAAAACCTCAGCAGTTTGACAACTTCTTCCATGAATCGTCACATGAATAAATATCATATGTCCCAGTGGGAAGCTCACCATGCTGCAATGCGGCCTAGCGGAGCGAACCATCCACCGCCTGCCCCTTCCAGTGCATCCGCGCGCTCTTCATCTTCTAGGACTGTGGGGACCGCTGTCACACCTGGTTTTCCACGCACAACTTCCACCACTGTACCCGCAACAGGCAGTTTGCTTGTTAGGTCGTCAGTTGGTTTGGAACGGGAAAAAAGTGTGTGTGTACAGCTCTCTCAGACATCGATAGCATCAACGTTGGATGAAGGCAACATCATGTCTACGCCTGCACTTTCCTCACAAACCTGCATTTTTTCAGGGACACCCTACTCAACACAGTCTACACACAGCAACCAGATCTCGGTCCCTCAGATGTGGACAAATAAAAGGCCATTTCCTGCGACCCATGACAAAGCTAAGAGGTTGATTTTATCCCTCTAAGCTCTTGGCTACCGAAATGCTGCCTTTCCGCCTGGTGGACACACAGGATTTTAGAGACCTTATGTCTGTCGCTGTGCCCCAGTACCAGATGCCCAGTCGCCACTACTTCTCTAAGAAAGGTATGCCTGCGCTACACCAGCATGTCGCACACAACATCATCGCTTCCTTGAGAAACTCTGTGTGTGAATGAGTGCATTTCACCACCGATACTTGGACCAGTAAGCATGGACAGGGACGTTACATGTCGCTGACTGGGCACTGGGTAACTATGGTGATAGATGGTGAAGGGTCTGCTGCACAAGTCTTGCCGTCCCTTACGACTTGTGTGTCAATCCTCTGTCTGTCCAAGTTCCTCCACTGCTTCTGCCTCCTCAACCTCATCTGGGTCCTCCACCTCCGCCCCAAGCCTGCCTGGTCAGGCCACCAGCATTTTAACTGAGCAGAAGGAATCACGCACCCCTCATTACTATGCTGGCAGCAGAGCGCAACGGCATCAGGCGGTCTTTATCTTGAAATGTCTTGGAACTAAGAGTCACACAGCGGCTGAGTTGTGGGCAGCTCTGGAGACTGAGTTTGGTAAATGGTTGTCTCCACTCAACCTGCAGCCTGGTAAGGCCGTGTGCGACAATGCTGCAAACCTGGGTGCATCCCTTCGCCTGGGCAAGGTGACACACGTGCCTTGTATGGCTCACATGTTGAACCTTGTTGTTCAGCAATTTTTAACACACTATCCCGGCCTAGATGGCCTTCTGAACAGGGCACGAAAACTGTCTGCTCACTTCCGCCGTTCAACCGCCGCAGCTGAGCGACTTGCATCGCTCCAGAAGTCTTTTGGCCTGCCGGTTCATCGCCTGAAATACGATGTGCCGACACGCTGGAATTCGACTCTCCACATGTTACAGCAACTGTGGCTGCACCGCCGAGCCCTGGTGCAATACGTCATGACGTATAGCCTGGGCCAACGAGATGCACAGGTGGGGCAGATCACCCTGATGGAGTGGTCTCAGATCAAGGACCTATGCACCCTTCTGCACAGTTTCGACATGGCGATGAATATATTTAGCGGACAATGCCATTATCAGCATGACAATTCCAGTCATTTACATGCTGGAGCACACGCTAAACACTATTCGGACTCAGGGGGTGGGACAACAGGAAGGGGAGGAACTACAGGAGGATTCATATGCGCAAGGGACAACATCACCAAGGTCCAGACGTTCCTCATCACCAAGGCGGCAGGCATGGGGACCATGGGGGACAGGGATCAACAAGGGCGCATGGTAGCAGGCAAAATGTTGAGGAAGGTGCAGGAGAACATGAAGAAATGGAGGACGAACTGTCCATGGACATGGAAGACTCAGCGGATGAGGGAGACCTTGGTCAAATTTCAGTTGAAAGAGGTTGGGGGGAGATGTCAGAGGAAGAAAGAACGGGTAGCACCTCTATGCCACAAACACAGCGTGGACTTGGTCCGCATGGCTGCGCAAGACACATGAGTGCCTTCTTGCTGCACTACCTCCAACATGACCCTCATATTGTCAAAATTAGAAGTGATGATGACTACTGGCTTGTCACACTATTAGATCCCCGGTACAAGTCCAAATTTTGTGACATAATTCCAGCCATAGAAAGGGATGCACGTATGCAGGAGTATCAGCAAAAGCTGTTACTCGATCTTAACTCGGCTTTTCCACCAAACAACCGTGATGCACGGAGTGAATCTCCCAGTTGTAACTTGAGAAACATGGGACGGTCTCGTCATCTTCAACAGTCTACCCGTACCAGCAGCACCGTATCTGGTGCTGGTAACAGCAATTTTATTGAATCTTTTCATAATTTTTTTAGGCCATCCTTTGCAAGGCCACCAGAGACAACAAGTCTGACACATAGTCAACGGCTGGAGAGGATGATACAGGAGTATCTCCAAATGAACATCGATGCCATGACTTTGCAAATGGAGCCTTGCTCATTTTGGGCTTCAAATCTTGAAAAATGGCCAGAGCTCTCCACTTACGCCTTGGAGATCTTGTCGTGTCCAGCTGCCAGCGTTGTCTCTGAACGTGTCTTCAGTGCTGCTGGGTGTGTGCTGACAGATAAGCGCACGCGTCTGTCAAGTGACAATGTGGACAGACTAACGTTCATCAAAATGAACAAGTCATGGATCCACAAGGAATTTACTACCCCTGTGTCATCCTGGGGAGAGTAAATGCTTGTGGATTTGGAATGTGCTTGATGCAAATCAAAACATCCTGTTTGCAACTAAGGCACAAGTGCTGCCACTGATGGGGTGTCTGTGTGGCCCAATTTTTGGGAAAAAGGGAAACTCCACTGGAGTAACACTTGCTCGAAGTGTTTTTAAAAAGGAGCCAAGATGAACAAGTCATGGTTCAGCAAAGACTTTGATACCTACCCCGGTGCCATCCTGGGGACGGTTAAGGATGGCGTATTTTTGAATGTGCTTGATGCAAATCTACCTGTGAAGTGTACAACTGGGGCATAAGTGCTGCCACTGAAGGGGTGGGTGTCTGTGTGGCCCAATTTTTTGAAAAAAGGGAGACTCTGCTTGGAGTAACCTTTGCTGTGTTTTTTAAAAGGAGCCAAGATGAACAAGTCATGTTTCAGCAAAGACTTTGCTACCTACCCCGGTGTCATCCTGGGGACGGTTAAGGATGGCGTATTTTTGATTGTGCTTGATGCAAATCTACCTGTGAAGTGTACAACTGGGGCACAAGTGCTGCCACTGAAGGGGTGTTATCTGTGGCCCAATTTTTGGAAAAAAGGGAGACTCCGCTTTGAGTCACCTTGCGGTGTTTTACATCATTTTAGAAGGGCATGTCATGCCTATATTTGTGTCTTCTCCTCTTTTTCCTTGTCCAGCTGTTTTGTTTTCGCATGAGTATATGTCCTTGTCACTTTCCCATGTGTTTGTGTTGTGTTGTGAGTTGTTTGTCACCTTTTGGACACCTTTGAGGGTGTTTTCTAGGTGTTTTTATGTGTTTGTGATTGCCTTCCATTGTTTCCTATGGGTTCGAGTGGTTCGCCGAACCGAACGCGAACCAGACCTCGGTTTGTCGAACCAAGCTCGAGCCGAACCGTGACCGGTTCGCTCATCTCTACCCTGCACGTGAAGTAGCCGTTAGCGGGGGAGAACGGTGACCAGTCAGTCAGTCAGAAAGACGCTGAGGGAGTCAGTCGGTCGAGTACGGGGACTCCTGGTGACTAGGCACGTTCGGGATACAGGTTCCCAGAGCAGGCTCAAGTTTAACTACCTGCTAAACCTGCCGGATGAACCCCACGGTACTTCAAGTCAGGGGTTATCCGAAACAAGAAGTGCAAGGAAGGCGAGTTAATGGTTACCCTTAGACCGGCCTAAAGGATACCTGGTTTCACCTGGTTTAATCTCAGCATCGCCTGGGTACCTCACAAACAGCTAAAAGTGAGTAAAGATCAGTTGAAAGACTTTCCGGACTGAGACTGAGTTATTCTGGGACCTGTTGTTCCACACACCCGAGCCCCTGGGGCCAGCCTCACTCACGGGAGGCCACACCATCCGACTGCAGACCCCATCAGCCCCAGAAGCTAATTAAACCTGCAGTGGCGGTCACCCAAATCCCTGACCGCAAACCATGAGGTGCGTCACGATAATAAAAACTTACTTACCTGTTGCCAGATATACCAAAGAAGACCCTGTGGTGTCCCTGAAGGTGTATTGATGTCCCTGGGGCGACTACTGCAGGTGGGCTTGACAGACACTTTCCAGAGTTATTACCAACAAGTAATACAGATTTGACAAATTTAGCCTGGTCAGGAAGTAGAATACTAGCTTTGGCGGAAAGGCCGAAAAAGATATACAATACATGGCTTTGATCAGAATTAAGTATATAAATACTTATGCACTTTACAAATACAGTGTTATCTTGGTTTACGAGAACAATCCGTTCTGGGAGTGTGCTTGTAAACCAAATTACTCCTCTAGCAAAGCAAGACTTCCCATAGGAAATCATTGGAATGCAGACAATTTGTTCCACAACTTCTTCAATATCCTATCCTGGTCCCCTATTGTGCCATTCCACACGCACGTACACATTATACTCATCTTACCTTCGATTACCGACCTCCTGGTTCTTGTAGTTCACCACTACAAGATGTATATCGGGTAACCATCGCAACGATGGAGGAACTTCCACTGCCAGCGCGCTGACGTCAAAGGCATGAGACACTTGTCTCTGTTTGGTCAGCGCGCTGTCCTTGAGTAGCAGCTGATAGCGGAAGTTCCTCCCTCGTCGCGATGGTTACCCGATATCCATCCTGTAGCGGCGAGCTACAAGAACCGGGAGGCCGGCGACGGAACGGAAGGTAAGGTGAGCATAATATGTGTGTGTTTGTGTGTGTGGATTGCAAGAGTAGCTTGGAGCGCGGTGAAAGTACGGAACCGGAAGTGTGTGCGGTGAGTATTTGCTCGTACAACAAAGCTTGCTCGTAAACTGAGTTACAAATTAACAGCAAGCTTTGCTCGTATAGCGAAATACTCGCAAATCGGGTTACTCGTTAACCGAGGTTCCACTGTAATACACAAGCAGTTTGCTTCAAACTATTGTCAGATTTTAACGTCTATAGCGGTCGAACATCACATACTTTACCAATGTACCAATGAGATCTGTGCCATGTGTCCATGCCTGGATTCCGTTACAAATGTTAATATCACACATTATGGTTTACCATTAATAAACTTATTATCTACATACATATAGAAAGCCTTGCACACTTCAAGTGCTCACAATAATGAAAATAAGAATACCACAACTCATCTGACTATTCTGCAATCTTTTACTCAGTGCTGATGTCTTCCAATTACGGTATATAGAAAGTAAAGCACAAAACAGAGAATAAAACTTACACTCACAAAAAATAAACCAGAAAAACACCAAACTGTAGAACATGAATATTTTTTTTTTCTTTCAACTTAGTAGCACCATATCTATGTAATCGGCAACGGCTGTCTTGTATAAATTCAGTTACTGACTCACATGTTAATCTAAGATTCATATCAAAAGCCACTTTGTAGTCTGTAAAACAGTGAAAAAAGTCTATTCCACAAACTGCCAACAAATCTAAGGGGTACTTTTCACATAGCGAGATCGCTACTGAGTCATGGTTTTTGTGACGCACCAGTGACCTCATCAGCGATCTCGCTGTGTTTCGCACTGAGCAGCGATCTGGCCCCTGCTGTGAAATCGCTGCTCGTTACACACACTGCTGGTTCATTTTTTGGACGTTGCTCTCCCGCTGATAAGCACACATCGCTGTGTCTGACAGCGAGAGAGCAACGATCTGAATGTGCAGGGAGCAGGGAGCCGGCGTATAGCAGTCTGCGGTAAGCTGTAACCAAGGTAAATATCGGGTAACCAAGTGAAGTGCTTTGCTTGGTTACCCGATATTTACCTTGGTTATTAGCGTCTGCCGCTCTCAAGCTGCCAGTGCCGGCTCCCAGCTCACGTAGCCGGAGTACACATTGGGTAAATAAGCACAACGGTTTGCTTATTAACTCGATGTGTACTCTGGCTACACGTGCAGGGAGCCAGCGCTAAGCGGTGTGCGCTGGTAACCAAGGTAACTATCTGGTAACCAAGCGCTCGGTTATCCGATATTTACCTTAGTTACCAAGCGCAGCATCGCTTCCACGCGTAGCTGGGGGCTGGTCACTGGTGAGATCTGCCTGATTGACAGCTCACCAGCGACTATGTAGCGACGCACCAGTGATCCTGACCAGGTCAGATCGCTGGTGGGAATCGCTGGAGCATCGCTAAAGTGTGACGGTACCCTAAGACCCAAGTCTCTGTAGTGCAATATGTAATATTGGGTTTAAAGGGAATCTGTCATCAGGATTTTCACCCTATACTATTTATATGAGCATGTACAGAGTTTCCCCTAAAATAAAACAGGGTCTTGTATTATTTTTTGCTCCGATAGACGGGCTAGGACTTATTTTCAGGGGCTGTCTTATTTTTTTTCCCCATGAACAACTCTTGAAAAAAAAAAAAAAAATTAGCATTTATTCTAACATAGCCATGTCACATTCTGGAACGTCAACATACAGTGGGGAAAATAAGTACCGTATTTTTCGTTTTATAAGACGCACCTGATTATAAGACGCACCCCCAAATTTGGTGAAGGAAAAGAAAATGTATTTTTTTAATGTTAAATGGGGTTCATCTTATAATGCCAGTGTCCGTCTAACAAATCATATAGGGTATATGTCTCTTATAGCCCCCCATCCTATAATTAGCCCCCTTAATCTGGATATGGCCCCCTTATATTGAATATAGCCCCCTTGTGCTGGCACACATCCCATACAGCTGGCACAGGTCTCCTATAGCTGGCACACATGCAATACAGCTGGTAGAGGTCTCCTATTGCTGGCACATATGCAATACAGCTGGCACAGGTCTCCTATTGCTGGCACATATGCAATACAGCTGGTACAGGTCTCCTATTGCTAGCACATATGCAATACAGCTGGCACAGGTCTCCTATTGCTGGCACATATGCAATACAGCTGGTACAGGTCTATAGCTGGCACACATGCAATACAGCTGGCACAGGTCTCATATTGCTGGCACACATGCAATACAGCTGGCACAGGTCTCATATTGCTGGCACACATGCAATACAGCTGGCACAGGTCTCATATTGCTGGCACACATGCAATACAGCTGGCACAGGTCTCATATTGCTAGCACACATCCAATACAGCTGGCACAGGTCTCATATTGCTGGCACACATCCAATACAGCTGGCACAGGTCTCCTATTGCTGGCACACAAGCAATACAGCTGGCACAGGTCTCATATTGCTGGCACACATGCAATACAGCTGGCTCAGGTCTCATATTGCTGGCACACATGCAATACAGCTGGCACAAGTCTCATATTGCTGGCACACATCCCCCTGTTAGATATCGCCCCCATGCTGCTGCCCATAGTAAAACAAACTATTTCCTTACCTTCTCCAGCGCTGTAATCCGTCGTGTCTTCCTCCGTGGGGTTGAGCTCCTCCACTTACTGGTTCTCGTGTCGGTCATGTGATCGACACAGCAGAGTAACATGATCTCTGCGTGCCTGATCACAGCATCAGCAGTGAGATCGGGGAGACACCGGGAGACACGCTGGAGGATGTAAGGAATGCTTTTTTATTTTAGAATGGCCAGCAGCATGGGGGCCATATCTTACACGGGGGGGGGGCATGTGCGATCAAAGGAGGGCGCAGGCAGATATAATATGTGCCGCTCCCCCAGCCCATCAGCGCGGTGCGGTTTCAGCACCACGGTGATGGACAGCGGCTGTGCATATTATATGAGCGGGAACAGGAGATCAAAGGCTCCCTCCCGCAGCTTCACAAGCCTCTACTAGCCTCCACCAGCAGCCCCCAGCACCGCTCCAGAGTTGCCCCCACCTCCCCTGGACCCGTATATTCAGATTATAAGACGCACCCCCTACTTTCCCCCAAAATTTGGGGGAACAAAAGTGCGTCTTATAAAGCGAAAAATACGATATTTGATACAGTACACTGCCGCTTTTGAACATTTTCCTACCTTTAAAGAATGGAGAGATCTGTAATTTTTATCGTAGGTACACTTCAACTGTGACTGACAGAATTCCCCAAAAAATTCAGAAAAATCACAGTGCATAATTTTTAAACAATTATTTTGCATTTTATTGCATGACCTAAGTATTTGATACAAAAGAAAAACAGAACTTAATATTTGGTGCAGAAACCTTTCTTTGCAATTACAGAGGTCAGACATTGCATGTAGTTCTTGACCAAGTTTGCAGACACTGCAGCAGGGATTTTGGCGAACTCCTCGATACAGATCTTCTCCAGATCTTTCAGGTTTGGGGCGGTCACTGGGGAACATTGAGTTACAGCTACCTCCAAAGATTTTCTATTGGGTTCAGGACTGGAGACTGGCTAGGCCATTCCAGGACCATGAAAAGCTTCTTATGGAGACACGCCTTAGTTGCCCTGGCAGTGTGTTTTGGGTAACTGTCACGCTGGAAGACCCAGCCACAACCCATCTTCAATGCTTTAAGGAAGGTGTTAATTGGCCAAAGTCTCAGAATACATGACCCCATCCATGACTCTCTTCAATATGATGTAGTCGTACTGTCCCCTTTGCCTGTCCCCTTTGCAGAAAACCACCCCCAAAGTATGTTGTTTCCACCCCCATGCTTCACGGCTGGGACGGTGTTCTTAGGATTGTACTTCTCCTTCTTCCAAACAAGGCCAGTAGAATTGATATAAAAAAAAAGTTTTTTACTTTGGTCTCATCTGACCACATGACCAGCTTCCCATGCCTCATTTGGATCATCGAGATGGTCACTGGCAAACTTCAAAAGGTCCTGGACATTTGCTGGCATGAGCAGGGGGACCTTGCATACCCTGTAGATTTTAATCCATGATGGTGTAGTGTGTTACATTTTCTAATAATTGCGCCAACAGTTTTTTTGCCTTCTCACCAAGCTGCTTGCCTATTGTCCTGTAGCCCAACCCAGCTTTGTGCAGGTCTACAATTTTGACCCTTTTGTTCTTAGACAGCTATTTGGTCTTGGCCATGGTGGAGAGTTTGAGTGTGATTGATTGTGTGGACAGGTGTCCTTTATACGGGTAATGAGTTAAAACAGGTGCAATTAATACAGGTAAGAGGGCTTCTTAAAGAAAAAATAACAGGTCTGTGAGAGCTAGAATTCTTGCTGGCTGGTAGGTGATCATATACTTATTTCATGCAATAAAATGCATATTAATTATTTAAAAATAATACAATGTGATTTTTCGGGATTTATTTAAATCTGTCTGGCACAGTTAAAGTGTACTTATGATAAAAATTACAGACCTCTTCATTCTTTGCAGGTGGGAAAACTTGTATTAAATACGGCAGTGTATTAAATACTTATTTTCTCCACTGTAACTCTCCAAACCCTCTGTGTATCTATCCATCTATCTCTTATCAATCACCTAATCTATCCATCCCACCACCACCAGATACACTGCATATACAAACTAAGCTGCCTTCTCTTCAGCTTTAGACTGCTACAATTAAGACCTTTTGGTGACGACCTAGTCACAAGACATGATATCACAAAGGTCCTTAAGCAGCCTTATCATCAAGATATAAACGCTGAGGCCTCAAGGAGGTGGGGTCCCTATGAAATTGGCCAGTTTGCTCTCCCTTCCCTCTAATGCCAGTCCTGCTAGGAGACTAGCCTGTCTCCTGTTCAGTTCTTTTACACTCCTGTAATTAAGAGACCTTTGGTTACATCATGTCTCATTATTGTGAAGTCATCACAGGTCCTTAACTCCTTCACACCCGACCGATTTTCCGTTTTCTTTTTTTGCTCCCCTTCTTCCGAGGGCCGTAACTTTTTTATTTTTCCATCAATCTTGCCATATAAGAGCTTGTTTTTTTGCGGGACGAGTTCTACTTTTAAATAAAATCATAAGATTTACCATATAGTGTAGTGGAAAACAGCACTAAAATTCCAAGTGCGGAAAAGTTGCAAAAAAAAGTGCGATTGCATGATTGTTTTGGGGATATTTTATTCAGAGCGTTCACAATATGGTCGGTATGAATCGTCAGTCAATAGGAGTTTGTAGATACGAAACTTGTATAGGCTTACTTTTATCTAAGGAGTTAAAAAAAAATTCAGAAGTTTGTCTTAAAAGAAGTGGCGCACTTTTTGTACCATTTTCCGAAATCCGTAGCGTTTTAATTTTTCGGGATCTATGGCTCAGTGAGGACTTATTTTTTGTGTCTCATGCTGATGTTTTTAATGGTACCATTTTTGGGCAGAAGCTCCATTTTGATTGCCTGTTATTGCATTTTGTGCAAAAATTGTGGCGACCAAAAACATAATTTTAGCTTTTGGAATTTTTTTGCCACTACACCGTTTATTGAACAGATCAACTGATTTTATATTGTGATAGATCGGGCATTTCTGAATGCGGCAATACCAAATGTGTGTATATTTATTTTTTTAACCCTTTCATTTTCAATGGAGTGAATGGGAGGCAATTAGAATTTTAGGGGTTTTTTTTTACATTTTTTTATTTTACTAGTCCCCCTAGGGGACTATAAAGGATCAGCACTCTTATCGCTTGTGCATTTCTGATGATCACAGCTACACACAGCTGAGATCACCAGAAATACTCACCTTTTGTCACTGGCAGCACTCGGCTGGGTTAAACAGGAAGTGACTCATGATCGCTAGAGGAGTCATCACAGGACCCTGTGCTACCATGGCAACCATCGGCTCACAGTGATCACATCACAGCGCCGCCGATGGAATCGGGTAAGCGACGATTTACTGCGGCAGGGATTTAAATCGTGATGTCACATTTTGACACTGCAGTTTAAGGGGTTAACAGGTGCAAGTAGTTTGCAGAGCCATCCGTGCCTGTGAGGCACACGTCAGCTGTTCATATCAGCAGCAGCAAGTGATTACACTATGACCGCTTAGGACGTACCATTACGGCCCGTGGTCGTTAAGAGGTTAAACAATCTTAACCTTGGAATACAATTGCTGGGGTTCTCTAAGAGAGTGGGAGCCCTGATAAACTGCACAGTTTGACTCTCCCTAAGGCTGAGGCCACACGGGGATTTGTGTGAGTGCTCACATGAAACTCGGCACACGCTTGCAGGACAGTGGGAGCCAAGTGTCATGCAAGTGTCATGCGACTGTGGTCCGATCGTGCGAACAGACCACAGCTGCACAGGGGAGGGCCGATGCTGCGTAGGGGATAGAGGGATTTATCTCCCTATCTCCTCCGTTGCCGGCAGATGCGAGAATCGCACTGCTCTCACGTTACAACGGTGTAATGCGAGAGCAATGCGATGTTTCTCTCACCCCATAGACTTGTGTGAGTGAAACAAACGCATTGTACCCGCCGCATGCTGCGACTGTTTTCTTGGTCCGATTAGGGCTGAGAAAATAATCGCTCATGGGAGCTGCCCCATAAAGTAATATTGGTCTGAGTGGAATGTGATTTTATCGCATTCTACTCGCTCTGTATTACTTGCCGTGCGTGTTGACCCTAATACTGGCCCTGACTATAACTAGGAACTATTTTGGAGTAGGGTTTATATTTCAAGCACACAAATCCTGTAAAATCATGAAAGGGCTTCTTTTCGGGATAGGTCTTATTTTTGGGGAAACACGGTAAAGCGGGCTTTACACGCTACGATATATCTAACGAGATGTCGGCGGGGTCATGTCATAAGTGACGCACATTCGGCCTCGTTAGTGATATCGTAGCATGTGACAGCTATGAACGTGCAGAAATACTCACCTTCTCGTTCATCGCTGACACGTCGCTCATTTTCTAAAAATCGCACGTCCTGTTGTTAATTGTACCCGGGGTAGCTCACATCGCTCCGTGTGACACCCTGGGAACGATGAACACAGCTTACCTGCGCCCCGCCGGCAATGCTGAAAGAAGGAGGTAGGCGCGATGATTATGTCCCGCTCATCTCCGCCCCTCCGCTTCTATTGGCCGGCCGCTGTGTGACGTCGCTGTGACGCCGAACGTCCCTCCCCCTTCAGGAAGTGGATGTTTGCCACCCACGGCGAGGTCGTTGGAGAGGTAAGTACGTGTGACGGGGGGTTACAGAAATGTGCGCCACGGGCAACAAATTGCCCGTGCCGCACAAACGATGAGGGCGGGTGCGATTGCAAATGCGATTGCACGATTAATTGAAGCATGTAAAGCAGCCTTTACTCTTTAAGAAACATGTCCAGCAATATCTTCACATGAACAGTCCGTTCTCCCGTTACTGAGAAATTGGCATTTGAATTGATATGCAAATAAGGCTGAAGTTCTGAAGCCTCTGTCACTCCACCTTTATTCCATCTCCTATAGCTCGACTGACAGATCCTTTGCTTGAAGTCATACAGCATTGAGGCTGTTAGTAAAAATGGAGATGGCGCTGTGTATGGTATTACTGCCAAGTGCTGTTTAATTTCATTGGTTAGGAACTCTAATTTGTGGAAGGGTATTTGTCAGCTCACCAGCCCAGTCACCTCCTCCGGCATGCACGGAAGACCTGTCCTAATCAGACGACAGCAATCCAGAAAATAGGAAAAGTGACTCCAGAGAGAGGTCAAACTTTTTCTTTTATTTAAATGTCACATATAAAAATATAGATATGAAAAAACATGGGGGGTTTGGGGTAGAGAGAAACCAGTGACGCAACTGCGTTCTTTCTCAAAGCCTTCCTCAAGTGGCTTTGAGAAAGAACGCAGTTGCATTCGAAATGCGTCGCTTGTTTCTCTCTACCCCCTCCCCCCATGTTTTTTCGTATCTATATTTTTATATGTGAAATTTAAAGAAAAGAAAAAGTGTTACTTACCTCTCACTGGAGCTGAAGCCACTTTTTTTCAAATTTTTAGAAACTCTAATATCACACACAAACCTCTAAATAGGTGTGACATTGTTTTTACAAGAAAGCAGCCCCCCTAACGCTCAAGAAGAAGTGTAAGGTTTGAATAATGGCAAAAATATAATAACAATATCCAAATTCTGTTTTAATAAAACAAACAAAACAAAAATTGACGAATTGTTACCCACTAGGAATGATACGAATTACTACATAATATTCGGTTTGTCAAATAAGTAAAGGCTTTGTCTGAATTTTCAGCAGTCTCACATATAATCAATTGATAGGAGTTTGGGCATGCGTATCTCCGATCCATTCAAGATGGGGCTCTTCAGAGTTGCAGTCTTACCAAGTTTCAGCGCCTCATTCTCTGGTTCTTTAACCCCTTCAGCCCCGGGGCACTTTCCGTTTTTGCATTTTTGTTTTTTTACTCCCCTTCTTCCGAGAGCCGTAACTTTTTTATTTTTCCGTCAATCTTGCCATATGAGGGCTTGTTTTTTGCGGGACAAGTTGTACTTTTAAATGAAACCATACGTTTTACCATATGGTGTACTGGAAAACAGCAAAAAATTTCCAAATGCGGAAAAATTGCAAAAAAAAGTGTGATGGCACAATAGTTTTTGGGATGTTTTATTCACGGTGTTCACTATATGGTAAAACTGATGTGTGGGTATGATGCCTGAGGTCGGTGCGAGTTTGTAGACACCAAACATGTATAGGTTTACTTGTATATAAGGGGTTAAAAAAAATTCACAAGTTTGTCCAATAAAAGTGGCGCACGTTTTGCGCCATTTTCCGAAACACGTAGCGTTCTTCTTTTTTGGGATCTATGGCTCAGTGACGACTTATTTTTTGCGTCTCGAGCTGACGTTTCTAATGATACCATTTTTGCGCAGATGCTATGTTTTGATCGCCTGTTATGGCATTTTGCGTAAAGCTTGCGGCGACCAAAAAACGTAATTTTGGAGTTTGGAATTATTTTGCCACTACGCCGTTTACCAATCAGATTAATTGACTTTATATTTTAATAGATCGGGCATTTCTGAACGCGGCGATACCAAATATGTGTATATTTATTTATTTTTTAACCCTTTCATTTTCAATGGGGGGAAAGGGGGGTGATTTGAACTTATAGGTGTTTTTTTTTTTTTTTTTTTTTAAACTTTTTTTTTATTTTACTAGTCCCCCTAGGGGGCTATAGCGATCAGTAATCCGATCGCTCTTATCTATCTGCTGTATCTGCTGATCACAGCTATACAGCTGTAAACAGCAGATTCAGTCACTTTCTGTTTCTCTCTGCTCGCGGCTGAGGGAAAACGAAAGTGAAACTTCATAGCTGCAGGCGTCATCACATGACCCTGTGCTACGATGGCAACGACCAATAGTCACGTGATCACGCACGTGACTTCCGCTGGGGGCGGCGGTAAGTAAAAAACATGGCCGCACGCATATAGATCTTGCTGCCAGACTTTGGCAGCAAGACTTAAGGGGTTAATGGCCGCGGGTGGAAGCGATTCCACCCGCGGCTAGCAGGCACACATGTCAGCTGTGAAAACAGCTGATATGTGTGCCAACCGCCGCCGCCTGCCCGCGGCAGGGGGCGGGGCTTAACGGGACACGCTCCATGACGGATATATCCGTCCATGGTCGTGAAGGGGTTAAGGGTGCTGGCGGTCAAACGTCTAGGAACTAGTAATTATCCCTATGTAGAAGGGATAACTTTTTATCTTGAGGATTACACAGGACAAGTAGGTATGTAGGTCAAATTTATAATCTTTCAAAAATAAAACAAAAATGTCAGAGGATTCAAAATCCTTTACACTAAAATGATTTTTTTTTACGAAAGCTGAAAAATAACATTTTAGAATTTGCAGTTTCACCCATATTCTCCTAGGCTCATGGTGAACTTCTATGTAGTGGCGTTTCCTTTATATACAGATACTGAAATGTGAAACTATGAAAAAAAAAAAAACATCTGAAAGCAAAAGGTGCAAAATTACTTGTTTGTGTTTCCGTAGAAAAACCACAGCATGTAAGCGAAAAAAGAAATGTCAACAGTAAAGGACGCCAGACATAAAAATGACCTTTGGTAAGAGATGCACTTAGAATATTAGTGCAATCAATCACAGAATATCTCCATATTATCTCCAAGAATAGTATTAGCCAACGCCATGTATTTAAAAAGTAAGCATTAAAATATAGACCTAAATTCAGTTTATGCTTTTTTTTAAGTCACTTTTCTTTTTTATCTTGTCGTTTTAATTGGTTTTTTTTTGTACCTCACTCTTCAAAATGATGCATGTGGTTCATGAATTTTGCGCAAGGTCAAAAATTGTGTTATTGTTTGTCAGTACCTTTTTGTCAACATTTTAGTCCAGAAAGTCACACATTTTGCTTGGACACTACTTTGACAAGCTCTTGTAATTCCCCATGTGCACCCGCATAAAAATAAAAAAGTCAATACTCAACTCCGGTGCGGTTCCAGCGGTGGCGGTTCCACGCGATCCCCACATCCAATCACCGCAGGCTTCTCTCTCTTCGCCTTCGGACGAAGGAGCAATCAACAGGAAGTAAACAGCAGCTGCAGCCCTCACTTCCTGTTAATTACTTAATGAGCAGTAGGGAGACAGAAGCCAGCGGTAAATGGACGCCGGGCTCGTATGGTATAATGTCATGTGAGCCGCAGAAATGTGAGTTCAGACACCCCCAGAACCACGTCAGCTCAGGAAGGGAATATAAGCTTTTTTATTTTTATGGGGGCACAAGTGGGAAAAAAGGCCGCTTTCACACTGGGATCCTCTTCCCGTTTAGTGGTCCCGTCGGGGCTTCTATCCAAAACCCCGACAAAATGGGTATCAGACGTATGCACCAACGGGGCCATTGACTATAATGGTGCAGACGGAGACTCCATGTGCTCTGTTGTGCACCATTTTCGAAAGTATACGCCTATTGGAGGCGGACATCGAGACATAGTAGATTGCGTCTGGGTCTCAGTCTCCAGTAAGCGTATACTTCTGAAAATGGTGCACGATAGAGCACATGGTGTCTTCGTCTGCACCATTATAGTCAGTGGCCCCGTTGGTGCATACGTCCAAAACCCATTTTGTGGGGGGTTCGGAAGCAATGGGGAGAGAAATGCAGTGTGAAAGCGGCCTAAGAAAAGCTTGTCCAAGTAGTGGACAACCTCCTTAAAAAGGGGAGCAAATTTAAAGAAAAATTAGGCACAAATGACAACCAGGCATGAAACGCCAAAAATTCAACAACAAAGGTACAAATGTAATAATGAATAGGATCCATAGTTGGCAAACCATTTACATGGTAGCATTCATCTAGCCAAGATCTGTCTTAGCAGAAAAAGCTAGACTGCACAGCTTGGTTTTAGTCAGGTCATCTTTTTTCGTGTCTGCTCAAAGATCACCTCCCCTTCCCTTGCCCTTTTCACTAAGTCAAGTGCGTATGTTTTTAAGGCAGCAAGGAAAGAAATCTGCTGCATGACTATCATTTTAGTGCATATCGTGTATGCATGTTACATCTTCTGTTCACGGTACTTCTCACATGGCCTCATGGCTGGTAAGGCGTGCGGTGTAAAAAAGTAAAATCAAACTTGATTATTACAAAATTCTTACAATGCCATTTATGGTTTCACAAAGGATTAATGAGTACTGTAGTTAGATGCACAGCCAGCAAAGAATGGGGTTTGCCTTTTTGCTCGTCACCGCACATACACTTTTCATAACCGTCAGATAATCAGGCATAGCGAGAAGGGAATAAGCCACTGCCAGACATCTGTGGTGGCAGCTCATCTCCTGCCACTGTGGAATAGTCAACACACCCCAAAATACAAAAGATAGTCAGCTTCTCCTACCTCTGTTGGGAACATGAGATGTGAAAGCTTCATACATAGGATTCTGTATAAATGTACTTGGATATTACACCTTTAGAAACAATTTTAAGCCATACTCCAATTTTGCAGTCAATGTAAAGGCAATTAATTTCACAAAACGCTTGACATTCCATTGACAGGTTCCAGAGGTTGAGGGCACTGGTCATCCACATGCTGAGACTCCCATCGCTTGTTACAATTAATGGGCAGAAGCATCCAACCACAAGTGCTGCTTCCCTCCGAGACCAAAGACTGGGTTATTTTTTTGGTAATCTGTTATTGTATTGTCAAATAATGGATGAACGGGTACAAAATGTCATAGTAAACAGGTCAAACTGTCAAATCTCTTGTAGAAAGTCTCTCCGTAGTAGCGCGATTATTTCTCGGAATAGAAATCTTAGGAATCTGAATAATATCTGATATGTCACATTTTGGTCCTAGTTAAGAAATTCCCCTGTCTTCTCTATGTAGCTATGGCAGGGCATTATGATTAGATCTTTATTCTACCGTTTCGCCTACCAAGAGTGGCTTTGATCTATTGATTCCCTACACCTGCCCTTCCCTTTTAATTATCATACATACTTATTTAGTCTAACTTTACCTTTATTGGTATTATAACCTATGGATTTACGAATTCTACATGTATAAGGCTAGAGGACTTTGCTCTCACTTTGGCCTTTCTGTACACCTATGTCTTGTTCTCTAAACTGTTCATAAAAACTTTTAAATCCCCAAATCTTTAAAGTTGACTGGTGAAACACCAGCATGGAAGTCGTCCAAAGGTAGACGAAACACTGACTAACGCCAGCTCTGTTCTCTTCTCGTCACTCACCTGTGACTGGTGCATCAATGTCCAGCAAATTTTTTTCCAAGCGAAGAATTGAAGCTCCTTCTGTGATTATTCGAAGAGCGACACTTTCCTCAAGTCTTCCTTCTTTCATTAAGTGGGCTTTTAATATGTCTACCCGAGGCTTGCCATCATTATCAAATACTTCTTTTGCTGTAAGCCTATGACTTGGCGGAAACGGTACAGCTAGAAGACAAAAAACAGGACAAACATGTTACTTTAACCTGTACAACATGATTGTCAGATTTTATTTCCTTTTACAAATACAACCTTTTTTTTAGGCATTTGGTCACATTTATTAAGCAGTAAGCAAAAATCTATGTCAATAGCCTGCAGTCTAGTAGTGCAGACTTATGCAGATCACTTCTGCCAGATCACTGTCTGCTTTCTTGGGCGTAACTTAATGACACCCCGCGGTTAGTGTAAGTGTACCGTCTCACTAAACGACATACCAGCGATTCCGACCACGATGTGACCTGGTCAGGATTGCTGGTGCATCGCTACATGGTCGCTGGTGAGCTGTCAATCAGGCAGATCTCACCAGCGACCAGTGACCAGCCACCAGCCACCAGCGACTCGTGGAAACGATGCTGCGTTTGGTTAACAAGGTAAATATCAGGTAACTAAGCAAAATGCTTTCCTTGGTTACCTGATATTTACCCTGGTTACCAGCGCACACCGCTGAGCCTGGCTCCCTGCACTCGTAGCCAGGGTACACTTCGGGTTACTAAGCAAAGCATAGTTAACCGATGTGTACTCTGGCTACGTGTGCAGGGAGTAGGGAGCCCGCACTGGCAGCCTGAGAGCGGCGTACGCTGGTAACCAAGGTAAATATCGGGTAACCAAGCAAAGTTCTTCGCTTAGTTACCCGATGTGTACCTTGGTTACCAGCGTCCGCAGCTTCCAGATGCCAGCTCCCTGCTCCAAGCACATTCAGATCGTTGCTCTCTCGCTGTCAGACACAGCGATGTGTGCTTCACAGCGGGAGAGCAACGAGCAAAAAATGAACCAGCACTGTGTGTAACGATCAGCGATTTCACAGCAGGGGCTGCTTAGTGTCACACACAGCGAAATCGCTGATGAAGTCACTGGTGCATCACAAAACCTGTGACTCAGCAGCGATCTCGCTAGTGATCTCGCTATGTAAGTACCCCTAAGGCTCTGTTCATACCACATTTAGTTTATTTTTACAACATACACATTGGGAAATTCATAATCTACAGACTTAACCATCTTAAGCTAAACTGTTTGCCAAAGGAGTGTCCCTTTTGTCATACGTTCAGTTGGTATACGTCACATTATATGTTATATCAGCTACTGAATGCTACGCTTAGATATAAGGGAGAAGGTCACAAGTGAACGTAAGCCATGACATATGTGAGAAGACTATCTTGTTATGAAGTCCTCGAAATGTAACACACCACAGGATCATGGTGCCTACAACACTCCCACCTTCGATCAAACAACAAGCCATTTTCAGTGTAGACATTATCTCCCTCCAACCTCGTCCTAAGCACTGGATGCACTTTAGGTTAACATGATATTTATATGGGTCTCAAGTGGCCCTTATCCCTACGAGCTTATATTTCATGTAAGAAAGTTTCAGATCATAGGAGATTGCAGACCGTAAATGAATTGCTTGCGCAGCAGAACACAGGTCTCTACTGTAAAAAATATTCTTTTCGTTGGGAGTCCATGTGAGCCTATTTACTCTATTTGAGGAAAACATGCTTTGGAACATTAAAAAGGCAAGCGAGACCATAAAAAAGACAAAAAGGTTGAAAACACTTGAGCCTGGATATACATCTGACATTTTAAATCCAGCCTAGGGGTTTAAAGAACAGATATGACACAAGGTGGTTAAGAATGCAACCTACAAGAGCAATCGAGAGCTTCTGGTGAATAGAACAGGATTCTCAAAGTAAAGCACAATTTATCTTCCTGGTAAAGAGCTTGTGATCTACGTAAAATATTGAATGTACGCACCGAAGGAACGTTATTTGAGGATCTGCATTTAGGCATGTTCCTCTTAATGAGGTTCTCAGCTCATAAACAGGAGGGATAAAGATCTAGGAAGCTGAAGATGCATCACAGCACGATTCTACAAGATAATCCTCCTAATTCCCACTTCAAATGCCTGGCCACACAATATTGAGATGTGTTTGTTGATGTCATATCAACATAAGACCCGAGCTTAGACATGACCTTAGCTTTAATTGGACTGTCAAAGATCATGTCACCTTTAATTAGTCATTTCTCTAATCTTATGTCCTCCAAGAAGTAACTATTTGCTGAATACTACACTATTTCTATGGCTTCGACAGATGTACAATGTATACAGCTAATGATAGTCACGATGATCTGTTTATCCTGGCACAAAAACCCACATGGCACAAAAAAACCACAATGTACACATGTTACCTTCACTTTGGTGCTTCAGGGTTTGCCAAGAGTAAAAACTTTATCTTGAGGACACGTTTGATAAAATGGTATTTACGTACTTAAAATCAGGCTAGGTCAAATCGGCACATAAAAAGGAATCAAAGCAACAGCGGCACCAAGTTCTCTCTGTACCGTACATAATGTGAAAGCGCGTCTATTTACTTAGTAATTGGAATAAGTGTCCTTCAATGTAAAAAAAAACAGAGGAACAGTATAAAGGCTGCTTGTGCATTCTCCTTAGTTATTTGTAAGCCATAATTATACCAAAAACTCAAAACAAGGGAATAAATAATGAATTTAAAATAAACTGAAATTAAGAAAATTATTTCAAAATTCTAAAGGAAAAGAACCTAAAAAAAACCCACGTCCGTTGTATTATCAGGGTTTTACTTCTACATGGGTAATATTTTGCAGTTAGTGTATTAAAAAACAAGCTTAGAAGTGATGATGATAGAAAAACACATATGCATCTGATATATGTGCATATATATGTTATACACATACATACATACATACATACGCTTCAAAAATTGAGTTGAGGAAAACGACTAGTTCTTTAAAGACTGATGTTATGGATTAGTTTACAGGGATGTCTAACTCAAATACACAAAGCCATAATTAAAAGCTTGGACAAAGTTACGGGCCCCACATAGTCCTCCATACAGAATAATGGGCCCCACATAGTCCTCCATACAGAATAATGGGCCCCACATAGTCCTCCATACAGAATAATGGGCCCCACATAGTCCTCCATACAGAATAATGGGCCCCACATAGTCCTCCATACAGAATAATGGGCCCCACATAGTCCTCCTTAATGGTTCTCACAGAGTCCTCCATACAGACTAATGTGCCCACACAGTCCTCCATACAAAATAAAGGGCTCCACATAGTCCTCCATACAGCGCCCCCACATAGTTCTCCATACAGATGAATGGGACCCCCCATGGTCCTCTATATACAACAGCATTGTGGGCCAAATAAAATTGGCCTGCAGGCTATATTTGGCCCACGTGTCAGAGTTTGATATATGTGGATTAATATAAACTTTAAATGAATAAGTCATGGCAATAATGGAAGGATTTAAATAGTTTTTAGAACCGCAATCTGTATTTTTTTAATTACATTTAGATTGTCTTCACACATCCATGCAAATCGGTGTGAGCACGGACTGGCCATGGCTCTCCTGAGTGGAGCATCACCGCTTCATAGGGATACATGACATTGTGATGCACAGGTCGGGAGAGCTATGGCCAGTCAGTGCAAGGTGGGCAGCTTTCAGACCTCATTTGTTTTTTTTGGGGTTTTTTTTAACACCCATGAAAAAACCTACCAGTACACATAATGCAATTAAAGTGTAAACTAAATGCAGTATAATTCAAAAATACCAAATTAAAAAAAAAATCTAACTGCTCCCATTAGACATTTATTACGTTTTTACAATCAATACATTTTTTTGATGGGAAAATTAAAAAAAAAAAAACTAAAAAAACAAACAAACCAAAACGTACTAGAATGTACCCTATACCATACCCACACAGTTTATGGTCAGATTGACACATAAGGTATCTTTTTGTGTTCCTAAGGGCTCTTCTCCACTTGCGATTTCCATGTGCGAGTGCGATCCGATAAAAAAAATCGGATCGCACTCGCACCAGTGTTAATCAATGAGGTGTCCTCTTGCTAAATTTTTAACGGCACGACTCGTGCTCTCGGTGAAATCGCAGCATGTTGCGATTTCACCGAGTCTCAGCTCTTGCACCCCCATGCAATCCTATGGGAGCAAGAAAAAAAAATATGGGTGGCATGCGCATGTCATACAGATGGCATACGCATGTCACACGGATCCTTGACACCTGCATACCGCGTCAGACTGGCTACCAGAGGAATCTCCAGTAATACCAGGCCTGGCCGCGATTACATGCACTGAACTCCGGAGCTGTCACCTGAGCTCCAGAGGGCAGCCTGAACAGCGAGCGCTGAGTGATTGATTCCCCAGCGATTGCAGTTCAGTTCATGACAGCTGCAGAAAGACCGGGCAGATCTCTGGAGCTCAGGTGACACCTCCAGAGTTCAAGGCAGGTAACCGCGGCCAGGCCTGGTATTACTGGAGATTCCTCCGGTAGCCAGTCTGACGCGGTATGCATAAACATTCACGTAAAACTCGCATGACGCTCGCATGTCATACAGATGCTATGTGAGGAAAAAACACACACCGTACGCAGACCACACGCAGGACATACACAGGACACTTGACTCATATTTGTAGCCGAGTGTCGCTGAGAATTTGTAAACGCAAGTGGAGAAGAGCCCTTATTGTGTTCCAAGCATGTTTTGACTTTTCAGCCGTAAATTAAAAGAATAATGGGTGACTGGAAGGACCTATAATTTGGTGGTGGGGGGCAACCAACGAGACAGTGGTGTTGAACCTGGTGGCATTGGTTTGGGGGAAAACCACGCAGCGGTGCTTCTGGTGGTGAGCAGATAATGACAACGTCCCCCAAAAAACTGGTGCGAGCCCAGTGTAACTAGCCGGACAGCACAAACTGATAACTACATATTCAGATACATATAGAGGCTTTTAGTGGATGTAGAAAAGTTGTGTTTTATCTTTAAGAATAAAAATAGAGTCTAAAAGTAACTATCAAGCGCCTACAGACCGTTTCCTGGGCATGCCCTTAGGATTATATATAGCTGAAAAGCTCGCTATTTTTACATTAAGGTAAGTGACGACAAATGAGGTAACAAAAGGGAAAAAAAAGACTGGAAAAACACACAGATCCATTTCCAGTGCATTATTCCTGCTGCTGTAACACAGATTTCCTTACAGCGTACTCATGCCGTCACACCCAAGCTTTGACTCATTCTTTTCCCTCTATGGATGATTTGGGGAAAACCTTCATAAAGCAGCTCTTATATAATAACAGTGCCTGGAACATGGATGGACAATATGCTGCTCCTGGTCTCCGCCAGGCTGGAAAGCTCAGTGTCAGCCTTAAAGTGTTCGGGGACAAGAATAATGACATTACGTATGTACACCACACATTTCCATTGGGTCTTAAAAGAAATTTATATCCATTGTCTTTGTTCTATCTTGCTAAAATATTAGACGCCTCTGTTTATTAGTTTATTACCTTGTGTTCCCTAGCCCCTCAGCAGGATACAGGGCATGATAGAAATCCTTGTACCCAATGTATACTGTTCTAAAGCCATGAGCAAATATTTTAGTGTAGAGCAAATAAAGCCAGAAAAGTTATTCCGGTCACACTTTACATCTCGATTATTCATTAACTCATGGAAGCACAACCTTATTTATAGGAATACATTACTGATCTGCATTATGGGCTACCACATGTTACCACCAAGTGAAAAAAGACATAGTGAGCATGCAACTAAACATATCCTATAAAAGATACGTTCATTAAGCTTGCATTATGTAATATTCTTTTCAGCAAGGTTTCTTGCCGTCAAAAATAGCTGATGGCTCCTATACAAAGTCAATGGAACCCAGCATTCATATAAAATTGGATGAAGTATAGATGTCATTGAGTGATTTTTACATAGTACTGCTCATACAAAATATTGTTCTCCAGCTAGTGTCCCTAGGCCCTCGGTATTTAGCTCCAAAACTATTGCTGGCTACAGAAACTATTGTAAATTTGTAGCACCATTGTGGTCCTAACATTATTAAAATTTACAATTAGGCTAGGTGCAGACAACTGTTTTTTTCTCATCTAAGAAAATTAGATCAAGTATGCCAATCACAGTCTGTCCAACGCGTGTCCAAAGAGAGTCCTGCGCGTGTCCAAAGAGAGTCCAAAGCGTGTCCAAAGAGAGTCCAAAGCGAGTCCAAAGCGAGTCCAAAGCGAGTCCAAAGAGAGTCCAAAGAGAGTCCAAAGAGCGTCCAAAGAGCGTCCAAAGAGCGTCCAAAGAGCGTCCAAAGAGCGTCCAAAGAGCGTCCAAAGAGCGTCCAAAGAGCGTCCAAAGAGCGTCCAAAGAGCGTCCAAAGAGAGTCCAAAGAGAGTCCAAAGCGCAAGCTTGCTTTCAAAAATAGCTTTCTTCTTAACACTCTTCCATGAAGGCCAGATTTGTGCAGTATATAACAAATAGTTGTCCTGTGGATAGATTCTTCCACCTGAGGTGTTGATCTCTGTAACCCCTCCATAGTGACCATGGCCCTCTTGGAAGAGCACTCATTAGAAAAGCAGCCATTTTGTGCATGATGTATCCAATAGTGCTCTGAGATGTTCAGAGCATGGGCTAGTTTTTTGTTTGTTTTTTTATGGCCTAACTTTGATTTACTCTTCTCCACAACTTTATCCCTGACCTGTCTGGTGTGTTACTTGGCTTTTATGATGCTGTGTGATCTCTAATGTTATCAAACAAACATCTGAAGCCTTTACAGAACAGATGTAGTTATACTGAGAATAAATTACATATAGGCAGACTCAATTTACTAATTAGTTAATTTCTGAAGGCAATTGGTAACTCAGGATTTTATTTAGGGATATCTGACTACAGGGGGTTGAACAATTTTCAGATTTGGATTTTAAACATATTTATAAAACTATATTATTTCCTTTACACTTTACAAATACTTGATACCTCCTGTTGGTATATCACATAAAATACATTTAAAGGGGCTTGTCACACGAACAAAGTAAATTTTAATTAATAGATCTTAGAATAAAAATAAGTTCCATAATTGGATGTGTTTTTTAAAAAAAAAAAAAAGTTCCTGTCCCAAGATAATCTTATCCTTATGTGGCGCCCCTGACCTGGTCAGGCACCACTGAGTACTGCACCCATGCTGGGGACAGTACAATACAGGTAATCCAGAAGGCTGACCGAGGTGTGACTACACAGGCGCATAGTGATCAGGTCTCACACATGTACCTATGAGAGGACCCCTGGGGATCCCAGGAGGGGGAAAAGCCTTCACCTTCACTGGAATAGTGGAGGGGGCCAAAAGCCTCCATCTCCTCTCAAGGGGTGTGGTAAGAGAGTCTGGTTGCTAGGTGGCGTAGGCAGGCACAAAAAGGGAAAAGGGAAAGGAGGAGTAAACAGTCTAGAGTCTGCAGCAGAGTGTGGAGGAGTGAGGAGCAGGAAAGTGGAGCTCAGACAGGAGCAGCGGTGAAGGTCCCAGATGTGAGCCGGTTCAGAGCAGAGTCCAGGGAGCCCCGAGAGGAGCTGACCCCTTCCCCTGGGCTGCTGGAGTCTGACAGCGTCCGCGCAGTGGCTACCGACGGGGGAGAACGGTCACCTAGGAGTGCTACCCGAAACCCATCTCCAGCTAGAGAGAGAGCACAGAGTGGGAAGTAAGGAGACTGCTAGGGAGAACCAGGCCCAAACGGGCGGCAGATCCCGGAGCGGGGATAGATCCACCTTTCCCTGCTAAACCTGCCGGTGTGGGGCCCTCAAAGCCCACACCACAACACCTAAAAGCCGCAGCCACGTAGCCACAGTTAGGGCCCACAGTTCACAGGAGGCAAGCAGCTGGAGTGATCTGGCCCAGGCAACAAGCAAACGGCAAACGAAGGGGAGAGAGGCTTCAGCAACTTCCCTGGGTGACCCCCATAGGGACTAAAAGTCGGGGTTACCCCAAACCACCAAGGGCTAAGGAAGGCGAGTTGGTAGTCACCATCAGAAGTCAGCCTGAAGGATACCTGGTTCCCGCCTGGTTCATCCCAGCTACGCCCGGGTTACTCACCCTGCCACCTGAAGTGAGTAAAACCCCTGAAAGACATCCTGCGTGTGTGGAGTTATTCTGCGCCTTGTGGTACTACGCACCTACACAGGGCCCTGGGGCTTGCCTCACTCTCAGGAGGCTATTCCAACTAACTGCACTCACCATCAGCCCCAGGCGTCCCCTAACCTGCAGTGGCGGTCCCCACTGACCGCAATACTGAGAGTGGCGTCACGACAATCCTAAAAGAAGATCTCCTACCTGTGACAAGATCCAGCCGAGTGGAGTCCCTGAAGGTAATGCACCGACACAACACCTGTGGGGCTTCACATCTGGCGCTGTGAACAGGATAAGGACTAGACCTGTCCAGACAGGTGACCATGTGCCTGGGCGGTCCGCTTGAAAAATTGGAAGCGCCGCCATATTGCCACCATGAAAAGCGCGCTGAAAAACAACAGCAGCCCGCGCTGGGAGAAGTTACCGCCCACGAAGAGGTGTGGCTACCCAGAGATCCCCTGCAGAGTTCTGACCTCGCTTGTGAAGAGAGCGGAAGCGTTCAGAGACGTCGGGACAGAAAGGGAGCCAGAAGCCTGCTGCTGGGAGGGGAGCTGCTGAAAGAGGCAGAGCGGAAACTGAACAGCTTGCTACTAGAGGCAACGGCAAGTCCACTGCTGGGAAATCGTGCAGGAGAGGGCGCAGAAGAAATGGCGTCTGACCGCAGAAACCCAGAACCGGGCTCCGCTGCCTGGTGGTATCGGGAGCTGGCCCAGTTCTGCGACCGACTGGAGACCCGGGTCGTGGAGCAGATCAGAGAAGAACGCATGGAACTTCTGGAGATGGCTGCCGCGGTTCAGGCCTATGAGAGGGGAACCGCACGACGAGTGCCAGACCGGACGGCGACGACTCAGACCCCGATGCTGCCACCGATGGGTGAGTCCAGTATTACCCCTGCCGACCCGGATGCCCCGACCCCTGCTGCCACGCCCGCGGTCCCTGAAGAGGCGCCCGGCGCGGCGACGCGGAGCCAGGCCGCAGCCACGCCAGGTGCGGCCCGCCAAGCCCAGGCCGCCGCAGCGATGCCCTGCTCGGCCCGTCACGCCCCGGCCGCCGCAGCGATGCCCTGCTCGGCCCGCCAAGCCCCGGCCGCTGCAGCGATGCCCTGCTCGGCCCACCAAGACCCGGTCCCTGCAGCGACGCCCAGCCCAGCCTGCACAGATCCCATCGCAGCTGCGACGCCGATCCAGGCCGCCGCCATACAGGGCGCGGCCCGCCAAGACCAGGCCGCCGCCATACAGGGCGCGGCCCGCCAAGACCAGGCCGCCGCCATGCAGAGCGCGGCCCGCCAAGACCAGGCCGCCGCCATACAGGGCGCGGCCCGCCAAGAGATTGCATCACCACTTACCCCGGCCTGCAAGGCCAGAGCAGACACCGCTCCCCAGTCCAAAGAGGTCCCTGCTGGAAAGCCCACGCTGGGGGAGGACCCCGCATACTGGCAGCTGAAGGCTGACATGGAGGTCAAGTTTCCACAATGGTTGGTGGACCAGTACATGCTCCCTCCGCACACCCCCAAGAGGATTCCGGCAACCCCTGCGGCAACCACGCCGAAGAGTCCACCGCCTGGGCCAGCTGAGGAACACTCATCCCTAGCGCTGCCACGACCAGAGTGCAGCGAAGAACTAAGGGGGAGAGGAGGGCAAGAAGTTGAGGAGTTGCCCCCGGAGCCAGCAGCAGTGCTAGTCCCAGAGCCGGAGATGCTGCCATATTCCCGCTGGGACGAGGAAGACCTGACACCTCCTGCTGAAGAAGACCTGCCCAACCGCCCCACCTGGGAGCTTGTAAGCTGCACTTCGCAGAATCCAGCCCGCAAGACACAGCGCCGCAGTAGAACCCAGTCTTTCCCTGCACCGCCATCCCCAGAGCAGAGAGAAGTCACGGCCAGAGACCTACAAGAAAAAAGGTTCCTGAGAAGAGCCAAAGCACAGGTCCGAGGACCCCTTTGCAGAGGAGTAGTGGAGGACTTCAGCCTCAAGTCAGGATACGGGTTCATCGTAGCACCTGGTATAAAAGAAGGCATTTTTGTCAATAGGAGAGACGTCAGAGCTAATCTGCCCAGAGGACACCCTGGCAGAAACTTAAAGATGGGAGACTCCGTACAGTTCACCATGCACCAAGGAGAAAGAGGGTGGTATGCGCTAGATGTAGTACCATGTCCTAAAGAAGAAGAAAGGAAAGACAGCCATAAAGAAAGAAAAGACCAAAGACCTAATGAAGAGACAACTACAGATGAGGAAAAAGGTCAAGAAAGCAACAGGTGCCGCAGCCCTACAGGCCCAAGCCCTGGTGAAGAGGAGTCTGCATAAGTTCAAGTAAAGTACCGCAAGTTTTGACCAGTTGGAAAATTTGTTTTGCAACGTTTTAAAAGTTCAAGTATGTGCCCACATAAACTAATGTGAGAAATGAACCTTAAGGCTATGAACTGGCTATAGCCACAAACTCTCGCAGTGTAAATAGTTACACCAGAGGGCACCACCACCACCAGAGTCAGCCTGTTTAGGGGCTTGGCTCGTCTGCAACCAGGGGGGCCCGTCCGTATATAGGGCCTTGGCTTACCTGCAACCAGAGAGCATGCCTGTTTATGGGGCCTGGCTCTCCACCACAAAGAGGGTACCTGGTCAGCACCAACTGTGGAGGCCGCCTCTACACCCTGCCAGAAGAGGCTGAAGGCGCGGATCCACCAGGCCAGGTATACCCTGAAGACCACCAAACCATGAAAGCCGCCTCTACATCCTGCCAGAAGTGGCTGAAGGCGCGGCCAACGTGAGAGGGTTTTGGGTGGGTTAACGGACTTGTGGGTGGAGGGTGGTGATGTATGGTACCTGGTGCTTTTAAAAATGTTTTACATGTTTTAATGTTTTATGCATTTTAAAATGTTGTCTTGCAGCCCGAGGACGTGCTGGTGATAACTAAGGGGGAATGTGGCGCCCCTGACCTGGTCAGGCACCACTGAGTACTGCACCCATGCTGGGGACAGTACAATACAGGTAATCCAGAAGGCTGACCGAGGTGTGACTACACAGGCGCATAGTGATCAGGTCTCACACATGTACCTATGAGAGGACCCCTGGGGATCCCAGGAGGGGGAAAAGCCTTCACCTTCACTGGAATAGTGGAGGGGGCCAAAAGCCTCCATCTCCTCTCAAGGGGTGTGGTAAGAGAGTCTGGTTGCTAGGTGGCGTAGGCAGGCACAAAAAGGGAAAAGGGAAAGGAGGAGTAAACAGTCTAGAGTCTGCAGCAGAGTGTGGAGGAGTGAGGAGCAGGAAAGTGGAGCTCAGACAGGAGCAGCGGTGAAGGTCCCAGATGTGAGCCGGTTCAGAGCAGAGTCCAGGGAGCCCCGAGAGGAGCTGACCCCTTCCCCTGGGCTGCTGGAGTCTGACAGCGTCCGCGCAGTGGCTACCGACGGGGGAGAACGGTCACCTAGGAGTGCTACCTGAAACCCATCTCCAGCTAGAGAGAGAGCACAGAGTGGGAAGTAAGGAGACTGCTAGGGAGAACCAGGCCCAAACGGGCGGCAGATCCCGGAGCGGGGATAGATCCACCTTTCCCTGCTAAACCTGCCGGTGTGGGGCCCTCAAAGCCCACACCACAACACCTAAAAGCCGCAGCCACGTAGCCACAGTTAGGGCCCACAGTTCACAGGAGGCAAGCAGCTGGAGTGATCTGGCCCAGGCAACAAGCAAACGGCAAACGAAGGGGAGAGAGGCTTCAGCAACTTCCCTGGGTGACCCCCATAGGGACTAAAAGTCGGGGTTACCCCAAACCACCAAGGGCTAAGGAAGGCGAGTTGGTAGTCACCATCAGAAGTCAGCCTGAAGGATACCTGGTTCCCGCCTGGTTCATCCCAGCTACGCCCGGGTTACTCACCCTGCCACCTGAAGTGAGTAAAACCCCTGAAAGACATCCTGCGTGTGTGGAGTTATTCTGCGCCTTGTGGTACTACGCACCTACACAGGGCCCTGGGGCTTGCCTCACTCTCAGGAGGCTATTCCAACTAACTGCACTCACCATCAGCCCCAGGCGTCCCCTAACCTGCAGTGGCGGTCCCCACTGACCGCAATACTGAGAGTGGCGTCACGACAATCCTAAAAGAAGATCTCCTACCTGTGACAAGATCCAGCCGAGTGGAGTCCCTGAAGGTAATGCACCGACACAACACCTGTGGGGCTTCACACTTACACTACATAGCAGGCGCAGATTTATATGTGCAACCATGCAGGAACACGGTCGGATATACCACTGCTGGGTCATTCCATGGTAACTTACGTTACAATCCGAGGCCAAAAACTGAGCTAATAATGGCTACAGACTGTTCTCTGAAGGCAGGCACAAAAATGAGTGAATGTATATTGTACATTGAACTATTCTCAATAGATTTCAACACAGTTTGATTTTTCAACAATACAACTTAAATACAAAATACAATGTCATTACTTGGTAACTTACGTTTCTTTTTGTGTAACGTAAGTTACCAAGTAATAACATTGTATTTTGCATTTAATTTGTATTGTTCAAAAATCAAACTGTGTTGAAATCTATTGAGAATAGTTCAATGTACAATATACATTCACTCATTTTTGTGCCTGCCGTCAGAGAACAGTCTGTAGCCATTATTAACTCCGTTTTTGGCCTCTGAATGTACCGCAAGTTACCATGGAATGACCCTGCTCCTGGGCAGGGGAGGAAGAAAGACTATACAGACTTTATAGCATGGAATCATAGATGATTCTTTCTGTGAGGTAAAACAAATTTTTAAACAGGCAGTTAATACAAAAAACAGCAGTTGTGATCCAGTGCTGTCCTGTCTGTATACTCTCTTTTGCTTCTACCTCTGGCCTGGTACGATCAGACTATGACCCTGTACGATCAGACACATCCATTACACAGTACATAGCGGGGACACATTTATAACATTATCTCAGCACATCTCAACTTTTTTAAGAAAATCAATTGTGAAACGTATTTCTATTCCAAGATCCATAGATTAAAGTGTATTTTGTTCATGGGAAAACCCCTTTAAGTTTGAGGATGTAATGTGGAAAGGTTCACAGGGTATAAATTATTTTAAGGCAAAAAAAACAAAACAATGCAATATCATGACTAAAGTCCCCGCAGATCATCTGATACTGTCGAGAGAAGCTGCAGGCGAGCACACATTTCACTGTTTGAAAACTGCAGTCTTCCATTGCATCATTGACTCTGACCATGTCATGCATAGTCCACCACTGCAGGGCCAATCTATGCCGAGGCGCTCTATCTATCCTATGTGATGTGGCACACCTTGTCTGCAGAAGTCTGATTTGGGAAGCTAGATTCCAGTAAAAATTAATGGCAGCCGCCTTCCTACGCAATTTAGAATCTTATTTCTTTATTTTCCTCTTAAATGTATTCAGTCGTAATCTGGAAAGGCGCACAGACAAATAGACAGGCGCCGGTGACTTATGGAAGATGACAAAGGCACTGCGGCATCCCTGATTTAGATGCTCTGGTTGTGATGGCAGCTTGAATTCAATGTTACCAGCAGGAATCTGCTACGACTAATCCATTATTCATGCTCCGTGCAGCAGGTTGTTGTGGGGAATCCTCTCAGCATTTGCAGTACAATTAAAAAGTTGCAGTACTGGCGTCAATCCTAACCACAGTATACAGCGACCGCTGCAGTGATTCCCACTATACAACCCATACAGCGAACTGAGCAACATTGTGCAGCCCTTCTACAGTAATCCAGCTGTCAGGGTACCTTTCTAAGTGAATATTAGCCTTAGAATATTGTTCTTTAATGATATCCGTCTTATCCCTAAATGCTACTTTAGTGTATTTAAAAAAATTTGGCTTTATCACGCCACTGTGAGTGATACCAGTGCATTGTTTGACGGGGATCCCAGACTAGTCCGGTACAAGCACGCAGGGAGGACTAAACACACTACCGTTCAGTTTAGGGACAATATAGGGATCATTAAAAAGAAAACAGATTATGATGTGTATAAAGGGCTAATAACGCCTTTTATTGGTAAATCCATATAAAAACATCATAAAATGTTCAATTTTCCAGTTGGACAATCGCTTTAAGCGAATATCCTAAACATTTATTAATATGTTCTGTCTGCCCATGGAAAAACCCATTTTTTGGGTAGCCTATTAATGTTTGATCAATGTAGGGTCTGGAGCTGATGATAAACCCCTGGAAACGTAAAGCCTACTTTGTATACACAGACACAGTTGCTCATATATACTGTATAATCAGCTGTGCCTGGGGCTTTCTAGTTATAAGCTGCTCAACATGGACCAGCCATGGTGCCTACATGGACAATCAAGGGGACAATGGTGCCTACATGGACAATCAAGGGGACAATGGTGCCTACATGGACAATCAAGGGGACAATAGTGCCTACATAAACATTGAAGAGGACAATGGTACCTTCATAAGCAATCAAGGGGACAAGAGTGCCTACCTAAACATTGAAGAGAACAATGTTGCATACATAGACAATCAATGGGACAATGGTGCCTACATAAACATTGAAGAGGACAATGTTGCCTACATGGACAATCAAGGGGGCACTGGTGCCTACACTGAAGAGGAAAATGGTGCCTACATGGACAAATCAAAGGTACAATGGTGCCTACATGGACAACCAAGTGGACAATGGTGCCAACATGGACAATCAAGGGGACAACAGTGCCTACACAAATAATCAAGAGGACAATGGTGCCTACACAAGCACTGTGTAAGAGAAAATATTGCCTACATGGATAATCAAGGGGACACTGCAATCAGGTTGCCACTTCATTGGCTTGATTGCTGGGGTTTCTGGGCTTGGAATCACTGTACTGTAAATATATTGGGTGTCATAGCCAAAAGTACAAGATAATCAAACTGAGGTCCCAGGGAACCACTTTAAATGTCTCTCGAATAATAAAAGTGCCACTTAATTGTATATAGCCACAAAAGTGTTGACAGCTGAGGTTACAAGACCAGAAGTTCTATACCTATAAACTAAAAAAAAAAAAAAAATGTTTCCACTAAAGAAAAATGTCAGAGAATGTCAGCATTTTTTATCTAGCCGGCCATATTGTACACAGATGTGGTGTTTTGGATCAATACCAAGGAGCCTTTTTGCCACATTTTCTTCCTTTACGGAGTATTTTTTGCACTATTAGTTGTATATTTGGACAGCGCCCATTATCTAACATAAGTAGCAATGTAAAAGGCCTAGCACATACAATTTACCGTAATGGCAAATTGAGAGAAGTGACCATAGATGGTGCAGAGAAATCCCTGAAGAGCTGAGCATGTCTCGGTACCGGCCACACTTGAACACTGCAGACTTTAATATAAAAACACGATTGTCAGTGTTAAGTGTCTTTTTCATAAAGCATATAGCAAAAAAAATCCCTCTCTTGCCCCCGGCATTAATATTACCTGGCATACATTGTTAAGCATGTCATGTCTACTTTTCACTGTCAGTGCCATAGAAGGAGCGATCTGTAATTCGCACTGCGGTTGTTATCAGAGTGGGCATTAGTCTGTGCCATGCCGGAGTGGCACCACACAATCACTTTGGCTGGATTACAGTACGAAAAGTGGTTGTAAAGCGCCAATAAAGATATAGTGTTCATGAATTATTCAAAAGTAAAAGTGACAGATTTCTCCAATATTTTCCATCCTCTAAGTATCCAAAATTCTATTAAATATTACTATTCATGCCTAAGAAGCTTAAAACTCAAATTTTACATTTAAAGTTTTGCTGAAAGTGTCTAGAGCTGAAAGTAAAGCGGGCTTTACATGCTACAATATATCTTATGATGTGTCGGCGGGGTCACGTCGTAAGTGACGCACATCCGGCATTGTAAGTTATATTGTAGCGTGAGACAGCTACGTGCGATTGCGATTGAACGCTAAAACATTCATCGCACGCACATCGTTCAATTGCTAAATATTGAACGTGAGGTTGTTCAATGTTCCCGAGGTACCACACATCGCAGTGTGTGACAACCCGGGAACGATGAACACAGCTTACCTGTGTCCCGCGGCTTCCGCCGGCAATGCGGAAGGAAGGAGGTGGGCGGGATGTTTACGTCCCGCTCATCTCCGCCCCTCCGCTTTTATTGGCTGGCTGCCGTGTGATGTCGATGTGACGCTGAACGTCCCTCCCACTCCAGGAAGTGGATGTTCGCAGCCCACATCAAGGTCGTATGGAAGGGTAAGTATGTGTGACAGCAAATAATCGTTTCTGCAAAACGTTCAACAAATTGAACGTGCCACACATACAATGGGGGCGGTTATGATCGCATACGATATCGTATGCTTAATCGTAACGTGCAAAGCAGGCTTAAGATTCTCGCCTTACAAATACTAAACAAGACTAAAATTCATTACACTTCTCCCAAGTCAGTACAAGGATTCTTTATTATTGCATGTCCACTAAAGTCTAAAGGAAAGGGATGCGGCTTTAGGACTTGAGTAACGCAAGATTGTTACTCAATCACCGGGAGAGAGAGTTCAGACACCACTGGAACGGCGCCTGCCCCAGAGGGGAGTATATGCATTACTATTCTAAAAGTGGGAAACATATGGTTTGAGAATGGGTTGGACGAGTAGTGGACAACCCCTTTAAAGTAGTACTCTTAAGCGGGGTTTACATGCTACGATATCGTTAATGAATTATCGTCGGGGTCACGGTGTTTGTGACGCACATCCGGCGTCATTAACGAGATCGCAGTGTGTGACACTTTTGAGCGACCTTAAACGATCGCAAAAGCGGTCAAAATAGTTTGCCGCGGAGAGGTCATCCTGAAACAAAAAAATCGTTTAATACTTATTAGTGCTGTTGTTCGTCGTTCATGCGGCAGCACACATCGCTGTGTGAGACACCTTAGGAGCGACGAACATCTCCTTACCTGCCTCCACCGGCAATGAGGAAGGAAGGAGGTGGGCGGGATATTATGTCCCGCTCATCTCCGCGCCTTCGCTTCTATTGGATGCCTGCCGTGTGACGTCGTTGTGACGCCACACAAACCGGCCCCTTAGAAAGGAGGCGATTCGCCGGCCAGAGCGACGTCAAGGCACAGGTATGTGCGTGTGACGCTGCTGTAGCGATAATGTCCGCTACGGCAGCGATCACACATTATCGCAAGTACGACGGGGGCGGGTGCTATCTCGCTCGACATCGCTGGCCGATGCTAGTGATGTCGCAGCGTGTAAACCTGCTTTAGTCAGTATTTGCTATGTAATATGACAGATGCATGAAGAACATAGACCCCAATTCCAGTTATGTATACACAGTTTCCTAAGCTGCAGATCTAGCAGAGCTCAGTTGTTGAGCTGTGCTGCTAATCAGTGCTTGCAGGAGGAGGTTTGTCCTGTAGTGATAATCTCCTGCTGATAAAACACATTCTGAAACAGAAAAACAAAGTCTGGTAAGTGACACATCTCTATTATCAGGCTCTCTGCTTCTACATTATGCTTATCTCAGCTTACATAGCAAAAACCTGCCTACTAACAGATTCACTACAAAGGGGTTAATTAGACTATTTTCCTTATAAGGGGCCAAGAACTGATCGGTAGGTAGTTGCTAACTCCTTGCTTGTAGTGCCATGAGCCGATCTCTATCAGAGAAGTCACGTGACCGCACCTGGCAGCGATTCCAATATTTCCCGTGACGTCACATCAACAGAACAGATCCTTCTCTTCTGCTCTGCTGATGGGGCGTCACTGCCGACTTTGTTGTAGGACATTGAGCTAGTGCTATTTACAGTACATGAGCTGGTGTATGAGCAATGCAAAGAACTCTATAAAGTGCCTCATTTCCAGCTTCTGGGTATTAGTGTCATTACCAGTTCTCACTACACTACTCAAAGAATGAGGTCAATTAACATGGCATCAGCAGTGATAGCCCGTCAACAGGGCAAAGTGGTAGAGAAGGAACTGCTCATAGCTACAAGAAATGGTCACATGAGGCTTTGCGACAGCTAGGAGAATGGTCATTGCCAGAACAAGCAGGTAATTAGCAAGTGTTTAGCCCCATAGAAGAAAAAGAAATGCCGGATAATCCCTTTAAATTCATTTAAAGGCACACACAATGCTATTTGTGCAATTAAGTAACATCACTAAGAGAAAAGGTGATCGCCATCTGAAATATACCTAAAGAACAAATCTATCAGTAACCTACTGAATAACCATCCATCAAACAAAAATTATAATAATTTAACCCCATAGATAAGACTGGCTACTCCTCAAATATCAACAGAAACCTGGCAGAAACTAATGCAAGTATGAGCATTCGGCGTCTGTGGCTCCCGCTAAACAATCGACTTTTCTAAACTTTATTCTAGTGGCCCACTAAAAAAAACTAGAATGTCTTATCACTCGAAAACCCAAGCCGATCCGCAATGAAACCACTAACATCAAACATCGGTATTTTTTCTCCTGATCATAATGATGAGTCAGCAGCCCCAAGAGACCAAAAATGAAAGTACGCAGGCTTTATCCGGGAGTAAGACAGAAAATCATTTACAGACTGTGAACCCACAGAATACTCAGTACACCTCCACCGTATAACGGAACGATTACTAAAAGGTATAAAAGCCTAAGCTATTCAGTAAAAAATGAGTATTGACATAAACAAACATGTCAGAAGGAAGCTATTGGCAAAAGCGTGTCCTTAAGGTACTTAGCTGCGAGCTGAAGAATCATCTTTAGAGATGGTTAGAAATGATCTTTAGCAGTATGTAAAAATGTCTTTCACCTTGGTCTAATGTTCTTGGAGGATTGTGTCGTGCATGACAGAATGGAAGGTATCATTTGTAGAGGTGTAGAGAATGACGTCTTCCTAGTGCTGCCTAAACCAGCCATAAACAATGCAAGGAGCAACCTCCCGGAAACGTCACCGGCAGCCCTGGACCTTCATTAACACAAATCGCAATCATTTTGTGTAGGGAGATCATCACTATAAAAGTAAAATGGCAGCCACCGTGTTACAGTGAAAGTAAAGCGGGCCTTACACGCAACGACATCGCTAACGAGATGTCGTTGGGGTCACGGAATTTGTGACGCACATCCTGCCTCGTTAGCGACGACGTTGAGTGTGAAACGCAGGAACGACCGTTAACGATCAAAAATACTCACCATATCGTTCATCGTTGACACGTCGTTCTAATCCCAATTATCGTTGCTGTTGCAGGACGCAGGTTGTTTGTCGTTCCTGCGGCAGCACACATCGCTATGTGTGACACCGCAGGAACGAGGATCACCACCGTACCTGCGGCCGCCCGCAATGAGGAAGGAAGGAGGTGGGCGGGATGTTCGGCCCGCTCATCTCCGCCCATCCGCTTCTATTGGGCGGCCGCTTAGTGACGCCACTGTGACGCAGAATGATCCTCCCCCTTAGAAAGGAGGCGCTTCGCCGGCCACAGCGACGTCACTAGGCAGGTAAGTATGTGTGACGGATGTTAGCGATGTTGTGCGCCACGGGCAGCGATTTGCCCGTGACACACAAACAACGGGGGCGGGTGCTTTCACCAGCGACCTCACTAGCGATGTCGCTCTGTGTAAAGCTCGCTGAAGGCTACGTTCTCACCATCAGGATCAGTTGAGCTTCTGAAGCAGCAGAATTTCAGCATCATCTCCACATCTTAGCTTACTTGTGTGTTTTTCATCATGTTTTTGATGCTATGTTTTTATCGCGTTTTTGAAGCTGCGCTTTTTGTCTCTGTATGTCATCCTATAAATAAAGCTGTTTTGGTATTGAACCTTCCTGGTATTGACATTATTCTGTACAGATTACATTAGTTTTTGGTGCGTTTGCGCACATCTGTGTCTTTTACTTGCGTTTTTTTTCGCATTTAACGCAAGTCTATGGGGGCCGCCTATGAGAGCAGGGAATGGAGCACTCCCTGACTGTGAATGTTAAATCCTGGTGTCTGAGATTGACAGCAGGAGTTAACTAATTAAAGAATTATCAGAAGAGTTATCCATGAGCCAAGGACCAACGGTAGATAGCTACAGAAAGACCTGGTATCAGCAGGTACAATAAGTAAAGGCCCCGTCACACTAAGCAACATCGCTAGCAACATCGCTGCTAACGAACAACTTTTGTGACGTTGCTAGCGATGTTGCTGTGTGTGACATCCAGCAACAACCTGGCCCCTGCTGTGAGGTCGTTGGTTGTTGCTGAATGTCCTGGGCCATTTTTTAGTTGTTGCTGTCCCGCTGTGAAGCACAGATCGCTGTGTGTGACAGCGAGACAGCAACAACTAAATGTGCAGGCAGCAGGAGCCGGCTTCTGCGGAGGCAGGTAACCAATGTAAACATCGGGTAACCAAGAAGCCCTGTCCTTGGTTACCCGATATTTACCTTTGTTACCAGCCTCCGCCCCTCTCACTGTCAGTGCCGGCTCCTGCTCTGTGCACATGTAGCTGCAGGACACATCGGGTTAATTAACCCGATGTGTGCTGTAGCTAGGAGAGCAGGGAGCCAGCGCTAAGCATTGTGCGCTGCTCCCTGCTCTGTGCACATTTAGCTGCATTACACATCGGGTAATTAATCCGATGTGTGCTGTAACTAGGAGAGCAGGGAGCCAGCGCTCAGTGTGCGCTGCTCCCTGCTCTCTGCACGTGTAGCTCCGTGCGCTGGTAACCAAGGTAAATATCGGGTTGGTTACCCGATATTTACCTTAGTTACCAAGCGCAGCATCTTCCAAGCGGCGCTGGGGGCTGGTCACTGGTTGCTGGTGAGCTCACCAGCAACTCGTGTAGCGACGCTCCAGCGATCCCTGCCAGGTCAGGTTGCTGGTGGGATCGCTGGAGCGTCGCAGTGTGACATCTCACCAGCAACCTCCTAGCAACTTACCAGCGATCCCTATCGTTGTTGGGATCGCTGGTAAGTTGCTTAGTGTGACTGGACCTTAATGCATTCAACCTCCATATCATGTATGTATGCTCACCTAGCAAAACTCCACTGCTGAAGAAGCATGTTCATGTGCGTTTAAGGTTTACTCAACAACAATCAAGCCTATGAAATAGTGGAAGGATATATTTTATTCAGATGAGGGCAAAATTAAAGGGAACCTGTCATCAGAAATTTGGCTTTCAACCTAAATGTTTCCCCCTCTGCAGCTCCTGGGCTGCATTCTAGTAAGGTTTCTATACTTGTTGTGCCCCCTTTTAAACCAAAATAAATACTTTTTAAAGTTATACCTTTTGGTATGAAAATATTGTAAATTCTCCATGGGGGCGGGCCGTCTGGTGTCCGTTGCTGTCCCTTACGCCGTCCCCCGACGCTCTAAATCATCCCTCAGGACGCTGCCCACTGCGCCCGAGGTCCCGTGCACACCAGGACACCTGGTGACGTGGTCGCAGGCACGAGAGTATGGGCGGCGCTGTGATTGCATCGCAAGTGTCCGCACTCTCCCCTCTGTACGTCGTTCAGATCCTCTCCGCTTCTCCTGTGCTGTGCTGCCCCGCTCCTCCCATCTATTTCCTGCTGCAGGGTACGATGAGAAGGAGGTGACGTCTGGTCATTTGGCCGGCGCAGAACGCTGGAGGCAGAGGGGAAAGGGCGGGCACGAGAGTATGGGCGGGCACTTGCGATGCAATCACAGCGCCGCCCATACTCTCGTGCCCGCGACCACGTCACCAGGTGTCCTGGCCTGCACAGGACCTCGGGCGCAGTGGGCGGTGTCCTGGGATATGAAATGGAGCAATGGGGGACGGCGTCAATCTGCAGGAGGGACAGCAACGGACACCAGAGAGCCCGCCCCTATGGAGAATTTACAAGATTTTCATACCAAAAGGTATAACTTTATAAAGTATTTATTTTGGTTTAAAAGGGGGCACAAAAAGTATAGGAAACTTACTAGAATGCAGCCCAGGAGCTGCAGAGGGGGAAACATTTAGGTTGAAAGCCAAATTTCTGATGACAGGTTCCCTTTAAACTCTTTGGATTCCATAATACATACCATGTTTGGAGGCCAAAAGGCACTGCATATTACCTCAAAGACACCATACCAACAGTGAAGTTTGGAGGTGAGAAGATCTTGATGTGAGGCTGTTTTTGAGCATACAGCACTGGCAAAAAAGTATGTACTGAGACATTCTTGATAAAAATCTGCTGCCATGAACCAGGATGATGAAGATGAAACGAGGGTGGACATTTCAACAAGACAATTATCACAAATGCATAGCTAAGGAACTCCTCAATTGGTTTCAGAGAAAGAAAATAAAGCTGCTAGACTGGTCCAGCCAAACACCTAACCTGAAGCGAATATAAAATTTATGGAAGGAATTAAAGCTCAGACTTCATAGACGGAGCCCACGGAACTTTCAGGACTTGAAGAGTGTTTGTGTGGAAGACTGGGACAAAATCACACTTGAGCAATGCTTGCCACTAGTTTCTCCATACAGGAAACGTCTTGAGCGGTCATCCCCACCAAGGCTTTTGTACAAAGTATTAAATAAATTTCAGTAAGCATATTTAATACTTTTTCCTGGTGTCATTTCTCATCTGGTGATAATTCATGTCAATAGCACCGTTTGAAATATATTTACTTAGAAAATCGGTGACGTGTTCAATACTTATGTCAGCTGTGCCACATTGTCAGCATAGGTTTGGGGGGAATGTTTAGGAGATAGCTCCTGCTCTGGTCACTGATGGGTGGAACTGCAGTCAAACTTTCACAGATCTAGTAGTTATCATCACCTGTCCTGTATATAGGTAACAACATGTAGTAACTTTAATCCCCCTGTTAAGTGTAAACAGCTATACAATCATCCAGGGTCACAACACAAGGCTAGAGCTGTCTATTCCCATGCGTCGTAGCCGCATCAATAAGCTGAATGGGGAGAACCCTGGGAGTCAGACGCCCACTCATCTAAATTTAAATAAAATTACTGAAGTCCTGCTATATTAATAAGACAGACACTTCTGTCAGGGACGTACCTCCTGGCATAAAAAAAGGATCTGACATACTGAACTCCAACATGTCAGATCCTCATTATCCCCAACATCTGCCATCAGAGGAATGTGGAAGGCCCCCACACACATAAGACTTGAAAGTACATCTGCCAACATTAATACAGTATAACACGATCCTAGTATATTGAAGTTAACTGCACATAAATACATTTATTTTTCAGCTTTTCTATTCACAAAAGCAACATAAACTGGACTGCAGTGTAGCTTCTCAATGTCTGGGTCTGATTCACGTTGTGCATGGCTGACTTGACATTGTACATGTCACATCAAACTAATGTAATGTCATACGTTCATCAGTTATTACTGCTTAGAGAGACAAGCTCAACTGTGCTACAAGGATGTTATTCATGTGAAAGGAAAAAAAATTGTCATGATCATGTAGTCTCCGAATAGCAGCATCTTCTCAAGAAAACAACCAGAAATTCTACAAGATATGTCTAAACAAATGGGTTCCCTTTAAAGAAGTAAAAATTGTCATGGAATCATTCTTCCCGAACCACAGGCAGCATGATGCGAGACCGGCTCCTTCATTTTACTCTAATCATGCTCATTGTTTTTCTCCAATATGCTACAATGTTTTGGATTACAAAGTTGAAAATTAGAAGAGAGGAGGAACGACAAGAGGGAGCGCAACAGTTTATCTTGAGATAAACTAAGGGTATGATCACAGGAAAGGCTCACCTTGTAGGGTTGCGAAGAGTCACAACCACTCAAACACATGTAACATGCGACGGCAGCAGCCCCACGTGGAAAGACCAGTGTCTCAGTGGGGAATTGGAAACACCGCGCTGTCATATTGACAAATCCGGATGAAGTTCAAGAGATTTATTGATGTGATTTTTTTTTTTTCCTGAAGGAGGAATTGTTCTCCGAATGCGTTGAAAAATAAATCACTTGAACTTCATTGGGATTCTCCTATATGACAGTGCGGTGCTTATCCCATTCTCCACTGATATACTCTGATTACAAAGTTGAGAAGATGGCAGTTGAAGAGAATACAAGAGGCTCAGGACCCTTCCAGCTTCTCCCCATGTGCTAAGCTAACATGATAGTGAGAGGCCTGTCAGTGTGAGCAGCTGGAGAGAAGCCGGTGAGGACTACCTCCTGGATCAGTCACCTTTTCCTCTAGCAAGATTGTCAACTATTTTGCCACAGAGAGTGTTTCAGAGATAGGCCAGGTGCACAGGTTCAGTATTTGGTAGGTTTTATCTTGGTTTTAGCTTACAAAATGCTAAGAGTGGTTGAAAAATACAGAAGTGGTGCCTGTGTTCCTCCTTATACTTTTCCTCTCACTGTTCCACTCCAGGTTTTGGCTACAAATACTGAGGTAAAATACTGCCCAAATACTCAACGTGTGCACGTGGCCTAAGGAGGAGCTGCTGTACTTAGTGCTACAGTCTTTCAGGCGTCGTGCACATGTTGAGTATTTGGTGAGTTTTTACCTCAGTATTTGTAGCCAAAACCAGGAGTGAAACAATCAGAGGAAAAGTAGAATAGACACACGGGCACCACTTCTTCCTTTTTTAACCACTCCTGGTTTTGGCTTACAAATACTGAGGTAAAAAACTCTCCAAATACTAAACGTGTGCACATGGCCTTCGAGATACACTTTTGCAATGCAGGAGCTGGTTTCCGATTCACGCTGCCCCGGTTACCTAGCCTGTTCTCCTGAAAATACATTTCTTCAGTTAGCATCACTCTTTAGAAGGCAAATCACTAAAAATGATTGTCTACTGATGTGCAGGTACAAATACCCACAAATACTGTAATGTAAGGGGTACTTTACACGTTGCGCCATTGCTAGCATCGGCTAGCTTTGTTAAGCGCGATCGTACCCGCCCCTGTCGCACATGCGATATTTAGTGATCGCTCCCGTAGCGAACATTATCGCTACGGCAGCTTCACACGCACATACCTTGTCAGCGACGTCGTGGTGACTGCCGAACAATCCCTCCTTCAAAGGGGAGGGTCGTTCGGTGTTACCGCGACGTCACTATGCGGCCGGCCAATAGGAGCGGAGGGGTGGAGATGAGCAGGACATAACATCCCGCCCACCCTCTTCCTTCCGCATTGCCGGTGGACGCAGGTAGGAGATGTTTGTCGTTCTTGCGGGTTTACACACAGCGATGTATGGTGGTGCAGGAACGACAAACAACATTGTACCTGTGGCCGAACCGACATTATGGAAATGAACGACGTTACACAGATCAGCGATATTGTACGCTTCTGCGCTCATTCATCGTCGCACCTAGGATTTACACGTTGCAATGTCGCTACCAACGCCGGATGTGCGTCACTAAAGACGTGACCCCGACGATATATCGTTAGCGATGTTGCAACGTGTAAAGCCCGCCTAAGAGTAGAATGGTAAGTGAAGAATCCTTCCCTTTTGCAAAACTAGTGCTTACGCAGTCAATGACCCCCCAAAAATCTATAACATTTTATTGAGGAATATTTAATCAAGTTCAAGGATGACCTGGATGCTTAGTTTGAGATATATTATATACATATATATATATATACACATATATATATATATTATATATATATATATATATATATATATATATATATATATATATATATATATATATATAAAATTACAGGTTATTCATACTTGTTTAAACTCCGCTATAAGACATTGATCGATGGAAATAGCCTGATTGCTCTGTGGAAGGAATTTTTCACATAATATGATGTAATTCGCATCTGACTCATAGGATTTTTGCACATTAAGTTTCAATATGTTAGGTTTTAGGTTGAAATTGATGGACTTAAAGAGGTGGTTCACTATTCTGCATTTGTGGGCCCCATCTCTTTAAATCTGATAGGGAAGGATTTTTCTAAATACCTTGTTTAGCCAATTCTGCCTCCGAGAGGCGCTATTGCAGTCCGCTCATCGCCATGAAGTGGTTCACCCATATGTATTATTGGCCACAACAATATTATGTTGCGAAACAAGGTTTCTCTCAAATACCTTGTGTTGCCAATAGTGCCTGTGAGCGGTGCTAGTGCGGTGCGCTCACCCCCATCGCCTGAACCCCTGGGGTCCGTGACCTCTGAGATCCTGTGATGTCACATTAACTTCCAGTTAACCTGACATCACTGAGGCCAGCCCCAGTATCCCTGTGTGACTGGGTTGTGGATGGAGTTTCACTGCTTGTCACAGCCCAGCATTGCTTCTGCTTGTGGCACTCTGCAGTGAAAGAGAGTGTGACACTGGACTGTGATGAGCGGTGAAACACCACCCACAGCCGAGTCACTCAGGAAGACTGAGGCCGCCTCGGTGATGCCAGGTCAACTGGAAGTTGACGTGACATCACCGGATCTCAGAGGTCACAGAGCCCGGGGAGGACACTTCATGTGGATGAGCGGACCGTAATAGCGCTGTTCAAAGGCAGAATTGGCTGAACAAAGAATTTGAAAAAAGCCTTCCCTATCAGTTTTACTGGATGTGGCCAGTATTGCAGAGTAGTGAAACACCCCTTTAAAACTATGAAGCTATCAGAGGACTGGCTGACAACATATGTGTATGCAGACTTACCACTCTCTGATAACAGATGTCAAATTCAAATGCTCAATATTTTCATCTCCTTGAAGATCAGAAATGTCTAAAAGTGGCTTACTCCACTGTCCCCTCTTAAAAGCAAAGCTTCAGAAGAGCAGTTCGTTGACCAAACAAATGCTCAGCCAAGAGCTACAAAAGGCACGGCAACTTTCGAGACTAGCAGTGTGAACGTCAGTGGTTAATTGTGGAGATTGATACACACAATTAATATTGGCTTTTCAATCTGCTATAGTTACTGACATGGTAGTCATATTTTTATCCTGATACTTTTTATGTTTGCAGATAACAAAGTTGTATGTAAGTGTCCTGAAGAATACGTCACGAATGCATAAAGAATACATGATAATTATTATTATGTTTTACTGTAGAAAATCGTGCTCTGGTAGAATGGCCCTGGCCCACTGGTGAACACTATGTTCTGAGGCCTAAGAATGTGTTTAGAAGGAGACACGTGACCGCCTCAGGTACTTCAGATTCTGAAAGCACAGGAAGAATGTGTTCTTAGTGCAAACAAATACACCTCCATTATTTATGAATTTAGCCAGAGAGAAGGTTTTGTTATCTCGACATAGTTACAGTTTGCAGCAATGCCTAAAGCCGACAAAAGAAATGAAAGCATGCCCAGCCATTGATCCGTAACAGCGCTTAGGACCAGATCCAGCATTGTCCTGATAGCATGGCATTAAGCCATAAAAACACTGGCCCTGATTCCTCAAGACTGGTGATTTTCATGTCGGTCTTATTGAAGACTTGTGCTGGAGTCAGACGCTCCCTCTCTTAATGAATCAGGAGCATTTGACAAGTGGTGTGCACCTCGTCACAAATCTCACATCAGTCCCTGACAAGAGTAAGTCCTGTGGGGTACGGAAAGCTGCTGCTCACCACAAATGTGATGGACGAGGATAGCTGCGCCCCCGTCCTACCCCAGCTTCACCTACGGTACTTTGGCAGAGATAGACGGAAATGGAGTGAGAATGTCAAACCTCCTGTTAAGACAAGTCATTACCTATTCAAAGAATATGTGATAACCACAGCTGGGCAACACATTGATCGGCAGTTCGGGGGAACGTTTATCTCCATTACTGCCGATAAATTAAAGAGGTTATCCACTACTTTTATACTGATGGCCTATCCTATCATCAATGTCTGACTGGCGGGGGTGCAAGGTGTCGGAGCCCAGCCAATCAGCTGTTCTCGGTGCTGGCGGCCGGAAATGCTCACTTCAGGAGCTGCCACGTTATCGGATAGCAGCTGCGGCTAGGTTCTACTCATCTGCCTTCTATTGATTTGAATGGAAGGCGGATGTGTCTGCTGCTGCCGCTAGCACCGAAAACAGCTGATCGGCGAGTGTGCGGACCCCGATCATTTATGATAGAAAAGGCCATTAATATAAATGTAGTGGATAACTGCTTTATTTTTTTTTAAGGGGCTGCTGTGAAACGGGCAGGCCCCTAAGGAATGAATGCAGCCGCGGTCAAGCATGCACACTGGCGCTCCATTCTAAAGGGGACAAAAGTCCAAGGAGTCAGACCCTCACTAATCAACAATTTATCAGGAATCCTGATAAAGGGGTTGTTAAGTGTGGTAATATTCTTTGAGTTTAGTTTCCAATATTGGTTTTGCTTCAAAATGAAGTTTAAAGGATAAATTGTATTACGACCAGAGGCAGATGTACGCTATTATAGTAGTTAGGGAGGGAAACAACACCTCAAATACCGTATATCTTCCTCTTCTCTATTGACTTGCATTTAATATACGCTTATTGAATTTCATAGTTCACAGTAACTGGTGGACTGCTGGAGACACAAAGGGCATATTATATGATAAACTAACAGAGCTTGGGACCCATATAGCTTTCTCGCACATAGGCACTATGTCTTGTGTGTCCCTCTAGTTAAAAAATGGATTCCCTGTGTGCTTAGAATTTGCTAGGAGCGCTTTATCAGCCTCCAGAATGGATTGAACGATCACTGTTTGATCACTAGGGCATCTGTAGTATGTATAACAACAACTACTCCATTCACTGGTATAGGATTTCAAGACGACAAAAGATCTAACACTCTTGCACCCCTCCAATCTATCCTAAACTCTGTGGCCCGACTAATCCACCTCTCCCTCCGCTATTCAGCGACCTCGTCACTCTATCAAACCCTTCACTGGCTTCCCATTGCACAAAGACTCCAGTTCAAAACACTAACCATGACATACAAAGCCATCCACAACCTGTCTCCTCCATACATCTGTGACCTAGTCTCTCAGGTCCTACCCACACGCAACCTCAGATCCTCACAAGATCTCCTTCTCTACTTCCCTCTTATTTCCTCTTCCCACAAATCGCATACAAGATTTCTCCCGTGCCTCCGCCATACTCTGGAACTCTCTACCCCAGCATATCAGACTCTCAGCTACCATGGAAAGCTTCAAAAGAAACCTGAATACCCACCTCTTCCAACAAGCCTACAACCTACAATAACCCTCAGACTAGTACACCACTGCGCAACCAGCTCTGTCCTCACCTATTGTACCATCACCCATCCCCTGTAGACTGTGAGCCCTCGGGGGCAGGGTCCTCTCTCCTCCTGTACCCGTCTGTGCCTTGTATTGTTCATGATTATTGTACTTTATTTTATGTATACCCTTTTCACTTGTAAAGTGCCATGTAATAAATGGTGCTATAATAATAAATAATAATAATAATAAATAATAATAATATATCAGACATTAATAGTATATCCTGTGCATAAGAATAACTGTGCTTTTATTTTAAAAATAAATAGTATATGTGAAAATAAAAAGCTTTGTAATAAATCTTATCGGAGAAATCAGCTTCTTTACCCTCCTGGATTGATATTTCACTTTAAAATTAATAGGTAAGAGCTGTAAAATCTGTATTCAGAGAAGACATATTTCCCAATTACTGAGAATTTTAAGTGCAGACTGTCATTTCCGAGAGGAGGAGGGAGGCCCTTGAGTCTGACACCGACATTCTGCTGCCAGTCCTCCTGAAATGATAGTCACCGCTCTCCATAGAACCTTACGAGTACCAACTGGCACCTGCAATCTCAGTAATGGCAAAATTTGTATTCACTGAACACAGCTTTTACCAGTGATCTGAGAATTTTGGGAATGAAAGATCAGTCCGGGAGGAGAAAAAACGCACAATTGTCTGATAAGATACTGTATATTGCAAAGTTTCTTATTTTAATATGTTATGTTGATTAAGAAAAAAAAAGTAAAATGATAGTTAGCCTTTAAAGGGTTTATCTCTTCTTCAATGTTTAAAAATGATTTCTTTTTTTTTTAAATATATATTCCCATCAATCCCGCCTGCTGCACTATTTATGGATATACTTTGCAGCTATCCGCAGCTTGTAAAAGCTGTTTTTCTTAGCAGTACAGTAACATTTATTGTGGTTTGCTTTTAGGATACATTTCAAAAGCCTTGGCATACTCTCGTCCTCTATAGATCTGTCTACACATACTTCCGACTTTCTGGCACGTGAACTAGCTTGATGTCTTAACAGCCAAAATCTGCAAGCCAAGTGCCTAGTGAAGAAGGAAGAAAAACTGCTCAGCATAAAGATTCTCCTGCTCCTTGGCCTCCGTAGTTAAGTATTGCATGAGGTAGGTATGAAGATACTTTGTCAATAGATCTGATCTAGATCTCTACTTGCACTATTTCATGACTGCTCCTGAGCCAGGTGTGTGGTCCCATCACTTCCTATAGCAGAGAATAGGGACGTGTGTTGAACTGTGCATATAAATGTTAGTTTTAAGGGTCAAATTCTCATCAAAAGTTAAAATACCGAGCAGTAGAGCATCATTGTAATGTCAGAAAATGCATTTTACAAGAGAATTTCAAGAAGCACAAATTCTCGACTTTCCCCCATAATGTTAAAATGGCAGCAGGATTAAAAATATTCAAAATATAATAGAAAAAAATAAATGTTTTTGAGAACTGGCTCAAGTATGTCTGATTAGGTCAACTAATATATAAGAGTCACATGGCAATACGAGGACTCTAAAGTCAGAATTTTCAAATCTACAATAAAAAGGAGCAAATTCGGGTTTCAAATTGATTTTAACTAATATGAACAACAACAACAACAACAACAACAACAACCACCTAAACAAAGGAAAAAATAAAACTGCACACCATAAACAGCAAAAGAACATATTGAATCCTTTACAACCATAAAACCTGCTAATATTATCACTAATGTGAGATCATTTCTAGAGATGAGCGGATCAGGCAAAATTTGAAGTCGCCTGTTGATGCTTTTTTTTTTCCCCCTGGGAAGTTCAATTAATGAAGAATATATTCTATACAAATGTAATATCCCTTATGGAAAAACTCCCGATCATAAAACCATAAAATGTAAAAAAAAAAATAAAAAAAATATCCACACTCAAATCATCGCTCACCTCTCTGGCCTCTTCACTTCTCATTGCCACCTGTCTGGTCCTCGGTGTATCCTTGGACCAACGTCAGCTGCACTGAAATCCCTAGGACCTCGTTCACAAGGCCCGGGAGCGATCTCCGCATGCTCCTGCAAAGGTCACGGTGCACACCATGACGTCCTAAGCCGCAACCTTTGCAGGCGCATGCTCATAACCCTTCTGAGCCTAGCAAACCCCGAAGCCTTGGCTTAGCAACTTAGGTCCCAGGGATCTCAGCGTTTCAGACACCGTTCCAAGAATGAGGACCAGACAAGTAGCTGTAAGTAGAAGAGGGGCTCGCACAGTCGGACCTCAGTTGCAGGAACACTAGCATGACACTCAGCCCTAATTGACTTCTATTTCCAATTCTGACACTGAGCGGCACTATCCTCCTCGCTCAGTGCAGATTACATGACCCCCGGGTGCTGTGGCCTCTGGTATTCGCTGAGGTCACGTCAACTTACGGGCTAGTTGATGTTACATCAGCAGCAGCAGCTGCCTCTGATCCTTAGTGGCTAGGCTGTGGACGGTGATCACCGCCCATCACAGCCCAGAATGAGAAGGAAAGGAGGGTTTACTTACCATCCTGCAGCTGTGTGCAGGGCCGGCATTAGGAGCGAGAGGAGAGGAGGGGTCATGTCGGGTGAGTATATTATCGCATGGGAGTGGGGGTGGGAAGATGAGCAGAGCGCAGTGTGCCACTGCAAAAGATTATGGGAGTTGTAGGAACTGAACTTTGGATATCAGGAGAGAGATTAACCCCATTAGAGCTGGAGACAGCAATGAGGAAGTGCTCCTAGAGCACGATAAAAGGTAATATTGCTGAAATAACATAATAGATGTGTGGAGAGGCACATACAGTGCTGGCCAAAAGTATTGGCACCCCTGCAATTCTGTCAGATAATACTCAGTTTCTTCTTGAAAATGATTGCAATCACAAATTCTTTGGTATTATTATCTTCATTTATTTTGCTTGCAATGAAAAAACAGAAAAGAGAATGAAACAAAAATCAAATCATTGATTATTTCACACAAAACTCCAAAAATGGGCCAGAAAAGTATTGGCACCCTTAGCCTAATACTTGGTTGCACAACCTTTAGCAAAATAACTGCGAACAACCGCTTCTGGTAACCATCAATGAGTTTCTTACAATGCTCTCCTGGAATTTTAGACTATTCTTCTTTGGCAAACTGCTCCAGGTCCCTGAGATTTGAAGGGTGCCTTCTCCAAACTGCCATTTTGAGATCTCTCCACAGGTGTTCTATGGGATTCAGGTCTGGACTCATTGCTGGCCACTTTAGTAGTCTCCAGTGCTTTCTATCAAACCATTTTCTAGTGCTTTTTGAAGTGTGTTTTGGGTCATTGTCCTGCTGGAAGACCCATGACCTCTGAGGAAGACCCAGCTTTCTCACACTGGACCCTACATTATGCTGCAAAATTTGTTGGTAGTCTTCAGACTTCATAATGCCATGCACACGGTCAAGCAGTCTAGTGCCAGAGGCAGCAAAGCAACCCCAAAACATCAGGGAACCTCCGCCATGTTTGACTGTAGGGACCGTGTTCTTATCTTTGAATGCCTTTTTTTTTTTTCCTGTAAACTCTATGTTGATGGATTTTTTCAAAAAACTCTACTTTTGTCTCATCTGACCAGAGAACATTCTTCCAAAACGTTTTAGGCTTTCTCAGGTAAGTTTTGGCAAACTCCAGCCTGGCTTTTTTTATGTCTCGGGGTAAGAAGTGGGGCCTTCCTGGGTATCCTACCATACAGTCCCTTTTCATTCAGATGCCGACGGCTAGTACGGGTTGACACTGTTGTACCCTCGGACTGCTGGGCAGCTTGAATTTGTTTGGATGTTAGTCGAGGTTCTTTATCCACCATCCGCACAATCTTGCGTTGAAATCTCTCGTCAATTTTTCTTTTCTTTCCACATCTAGGGAGGTTAGCCACAGTGCCATGGGCTTTAAACTTCTTGATGACACTGCGCACCGTAGACACAGGAACTTTCAGGTCTTTGGAGATGGACTTGTAGCCTTGAGATTGCTCATGCTTCCTCGCAATTTGGATTCTCAAGTCCTCAGACAGTTCTTTGGTCTTCTTTCTTTTCTCCATGCTCAATGTGGTACACACAAGGACACAGGACAGAGGTTGAGTCAACTTTAATCCATGTCAACTGGCTGCAAGTGTGATTTAGTTATTGCCAACACCCGTTAGGTGCCACAGGTAAGTTACAGGTGCTGTTAATTACACAAATTAGAGAAGCATCACATTATTTTTCAAACAGTGCCAATACTTTTGTCCACCCCTTTTTTATGTTTGGTGTGGAATTATATCCAATTTGGCTTTATGACAATTTTTTTTATTTTTTTTCATTGAAGACAAATTAAATGAAGATAATAATACCAAAGAATTTGTGATTGCAATCATTTTCAAGAAGAAACTGAGTATTATCTGACAGAATTGCAGGGGTGCCAATACGTTTGGCCAGCCACCAACTGTATTAGCAAGATTTAGGAGGAAAAAAATAATAAGTTTTGGTAACTGGACAATGAATTTGGAGCATCTTCTGTGTGGTGCCCCTCAGCAGAAATGCTACTCTATTTAGGGACTGGAGTAATATATTGGCCATAGAAAACACCGACACTTTTGCACGCCTGTCCCAACGAAGCTCCTCCACAATGTTGCCCATTTTGGACCGGCTTCTACAAGCTGATGTGGAAAAGCCAAAAGTTGCTAAATTTTTAGCACAACTTTGTATTGTATTTCCAGTGTAAAAGCTTGATAGATCGACTTCAGTAACTAATTCCCAAATCCAAAAACTCACAAATTGACGTTGAGTAATAGGACTTTGGGACTGGTGTTCTTGTGTTCACTAGGGGGGATCTCAGCAGTGAATTTTACATACTTTCATATATGACTACAAAAACCTATACCATGCTAGCTACAACCAAACACAGAGCAGCCATCCTTAACCCAAAACTATTTTCATGCTCATTTTACATTCATGCTTCTAAAATAAGGATACCAATTTTATACTTCTACATATATAAAATCCTGGGCTTGTTTATATGTGACACATAGTTGACAAATTAGACTGTTCAGCAAAGAGATTTTATCTTATTGTTAATAACCCCTCTTCTAAAAAGGGTCTGACATTTTTTGGAAACAGTGGTCACATTTATAATAGAGTCAATATCTGTATCAAGGGATTGATAAATATATTGGAGCTCCAGAAACCAGAGATCTCACAGCAGACATACATGATTCAGCTATGTAATACAAAGTGCTCCGTTTCTGAAGCGGGTGCACGGGGACCAGTATTCGGGACACAAACATACATAAGAATAATTAGCGGCTTGCACTCCAGAGTATATTGGAAATCAATTAAAATGGCATCTCTTATACAAGATAAAATGGTTACAAGCTGAGATTTTTGTTGTTTTTTAATGGATTTACAATAAACCACGGATTTCTACTATAGTATAGTCCCTCAGTATTTCCGCTGGGTATAAATGACAAGCAAAAACATTTTTTGAATTGTGGTCCGTGAGTGAAATCAAGCAGAAGAATATCCATTTATAATTGTATTTGAGGCTCTGATACTTCAGACTCGTAACTAAAATGTGAATATCTGAAAACGCCAACCTAAAAAAAAAGTGCCAGTGCAGCAGTTATTGACGAATTTGCCTTCATTAATAAAGAAAATCTGTCACCAAGTATATACTACTCCATCTCAGAGCAGTATAATGTAGCCACTGAGACCCTGATTCCAGTGTTTGATAACTTACTGGTCTGAATTTTCACAAAATCACTGTATTCTTGGCAGCAGATCCAGCAGTTCTCAGAATGCAGAGCTTTATATAACCCTTCGTATACCACTTACTTACCTTTCTGTGTACAATGCGCACAGGCAGAAGCTGCCATGACATGACGCTGGGCATTGTAAACAGGTTATTACACCCACAGGGGCGTGATAACATGCTAAGTGGGAGTCTAACCAGGGAGTTAACGTTTCTGCAACTAGTTACTGCCTCTTTAGCAGCTCATAAACGATCTTTAGAAATACTTTATCTAAAGATATGTTTATGTGTGCTACTATATGCTCAGACAGTTAGGCATGGATTCCAGGATTCCTACTAATGGGAATAATAAAGCACTGTCACCGGATGCCAGGCATTTCTCAAAAGAACCTCCATGGACAGGCTTTGTGGAAGCCACTCCATCTAGAAGGTGCCAAGGGAACACTACCCTTCACCCTTTAATCCCTATACAAAGATATGGACTTTGGATGCATGTACAGGATAGTGGCCGGTGGAGAGGGCTGGAAAAGAAAAATCAGAATGTCGGATCAAAACCAGGATGTCAAGGCCAGGAACAAAATCGAGAGGCATTCAGATAGTCAATACAAAAACTAATGGAAATAAACATGTTGAGTCACCCCACAGAAGCAGGTGTGAACAAGATTAAGTGCAACCTATAACTAGAGCCCCCGTCACACTTAATGACTTACCAGCAATCCCGAAAGCGACCTGATAAGGATCGCTGGTAAGTCGCTGGGAGGTCGCTGGTGACATGTCACACAGCCAGACCTTACCAACGACGCAGTAACGATCAGCGACCTGTATAACGATGAGCGACCTGTATAGGAGGTCGTTGGTAGGCGTCAAACACAGCGATTCGTCCTGCTCAGCAGGACATCACCTTTGAAGAAAATGGTCCAGACCATTCGGCAACGACTAATGTTCAGACAATGAGCTTAGCACCGTGTTCATATCATAGACAATAGTAGCACTCAATTTTTGCAGTATCCAAAAATGATTTTATTTCATTTCATCAACAGCAATGGTGACCTTTTACCAAAAGTAATGCAGTACTGTCAAAAGTTTGGATACATATTATTGGAATGTGGCTGGTGTAGATTCAGACTAAAAGCAGCAAACCCACAAATTAAAACAGGGAGCAAAGAAACACATGTGAAACAAACCAGAATGTGGATTAACCCTGAGATTCCTCAAAATACCTTCTTTGTACTCTAATGACAGCTTGGCATTTTCTCAAGAATTTTCATTATGTAGTTATTTGAAATGGCTTATAATGAATGGGTATGCTTTTTCGATAGTGAAATCATTTGTGGAATCACTGTCCTTGCCCTAAAGGAAGTGACTGTGACCATCACGTGTGTTTTGCACAGGGAGTGTTGGAACACACTTAAACTACTTAAACCACAACTATTCTGAGCTAGAATATGGGAAGAATCACTCAACTAAGTAAGAGAATCAACAGTCCATCATAATTTTAAGGCATGATGGTTAGCTAATCTGGAAAATTACTAGAACCTTGATGGTATCTTCAAATGCAATAATGAAAACCATTAATCCATACGATGAAAACAGCTCTCATAAAGACAGGCCCAGAAAAGGAAGAACAAGAACTGCCACTGCTGCAAAGGATAAGCTCATCATAGTTACCAGCCTCAAAACACAAATTGATGGCATCTCAGAAAACAAAACTCAAGAACAATACACAGATGTATCTCTACATCAACTGTCCAGAGGAGACTGCAATAAACTTGCCTTCATGGCTGAATTGCTGCAATAATAGCACAGCATTCTGCAACATTTTGTCATCCAATCTTAGTAGGAACATCATTTGTGATTTGTGCTGCAACAGAACAATTAAACAACACACACTTGGAGGGTACGTAGGGGTTATATTACCAACAAAAAAAAAAGTGATGGAGTGCTGTATCAGAAGACATCCGCAATCACCGAACCTCAATCCAATTGATATAGTCTGGAAACTGGACTACAAAGTTAAGGCAAAACAGCAGAACTCAGAAACACCTTAAAGACTAATGGAAATAATTTCAGGGGACTACCTGATAAAGCTACTTGAGAGAATGTGAAGAAGGTGAATAGGTACAGTTTCAATAAGAATAAAAGGAGGGTACTTTTGAGGAATATCAGATTTAACACATCTTGTAGTTTGTTTCACACATTTCTTTACTCATTATATCCCCATATGTGTACCTTTGTGGTTTTGCTGTCTTTTGTCTGAATCTACAACAGGGGTGGGGAACTTCCGCCCGTGGGCCGCATGCGGCCCGCCATGACCTTTTCTGCGGTCCCCGAGCAGATTCCCAAGGGTGGCAGTGCTCTGGCCACCGCCGCAGTCTTACCGGCCACCGGCCCTTTAAATCCTCACATGCTTGCACACACCAAAGAGCTCTCTCGCTCTCGCTGGCAGGTGCTAGTGTGCTCAGGACTTTGTGCTTTGTGGGCGAGTTTAGCGCTCTGAACTTCCATCCCACAGCAGCTTCACTGCTTCCAGCGCTGTGTGGCGCCCGCTTTCCAGCGCTGTGTGGCACCCGCTTTCCAGCGCTGTGGGCCGCGCGCTTTCCGCCCCTTCTCTGCTGCAGCGTGATCCCTCCAGTGCTTTGTGCAGCCCCCAGTGATGTGTATCACCCAGAATGCTGTGCTCCCTCCAATGCTGTGTACCCCTTAGTAATGTTTGTTTTCTGCAATTGCTGTCCGTGCCCCCCAGTCTCCTCCTAGTGATGTCTGTGTGCCCCACAGTAATGTCTGTGCCCCCCAGTGATGCCAAAGTCTGCCTAGTGATGCCAGAGGCTGCCCAATACTGCCTGTGCCCCTCTAGTGATGTCTGTGCCCCCCAGTGATGTCTGTGCCCCCCTAGTGATAAATGTGCCTCCCAGTGATGAATGTGTCCCCCCCAGTGATGCCTGTGGCTGCCCAGTACTGTCTGTGCCCTCCTAGTGATGTGCATCCCCTCCTAGTGATGCCTGTGCCCCCCTATTGATGCCTGTGCCCCCCTAGTGAGGTCTGTGCTCTGTGCCACCCTGTAATGCTTATACCTCCCAGTGACCTAGTAATGTCTGTTCCCCAGCCCCTCCTGTCATGTATATGCCCCCAGTGTTTCCTGTCATGTATTTGACCCCAGCCCCACCTGTCTTGTATATACTCCCAGCCATATACATCACATTTGCAGTAGTAACAAGAAGGATTTGCGGAGCACTACTTTCACTGAGGACTGTCCACATCAAACAATCAGCAGCTAGTTATAGAAAGCACACGCGGTGCTATTGATCTCTGCTGCGACCAGAGGAGACTTCCAGGTCGGACTATACTGAATACAGCTGCGGGTGCTTGTTCCAAAAGCATCAGAGCATAGAACATTAAGCAAAGGAAGAAAAAAGGAACGGCACTCACCGGTAATTGCTGTGAAGTGTTCAGGTTTATTTCATGGTCAGAGGATACATGCTTCGGCGTTACAGGGAGGGAATGAGGATGGTTAGCACAAAAAGACTACGGCCGTTTCGCCCCTGTAGGTGGGGCTTCAACAGGTCTTACAGCATCTGTAAGACCTGTTGAAGCCCCACCTACAGGGGCGAAACGGCCGTAGTCTTTTTGTGCTAACCATCCTCATTCCCTCCCTGTAACGCCGAAGCATGTATCCTCTGACCATGAAATAAACCTGAACACTTCACAGCAATTACCGGTGAGTGCCGTTCCTTTTTTCTTCCTTTGCTTAATATACATCACATTGGAGACGCTGGGGGCATATACATCACATGATGGGGAATATACATCACATTGGAGATGCTGGGGCCATATATATCAAAGGAGGGGCTGCGAGCATATACCTCACAGGAGGGGCTGCGAACATATACCTCACAGGAGGGGCTGCGAGCATATACCTCACAGGAGGGGCTGGAAGCACATACATCACAGGAGGGGCTGGGGGCATATACATGTCCCCAGCCCCTCGTGTGATGTATGTGCCCCCAGTGTCTCCTGTGATGTATATACAACAGTCCCAGCGTCTCCTATGTGATGTACATGCCAACAGCCTCTTCAGTCATGTATGTGTCTCCTGTGATTTATATACACCAGTATAACATCTGTTATGTGATGTATGTGGTCTACCAATCTCATTATGACAAAGAATTGACTGCGCTCCAGACAGAGACAAATCTGGAAAAGCAGTTGTGAAAAGCAACATAAGTATCACCGAACATCACAGCCGCACCAAACAGAAGCTGCTCCGGCTGCCACAGTAGGGGTGAGTTAGTTAATTGTTTGACCAAATATAGCCGGTTCATTTTCACATTGAAAATTTTGTGCGGCCTCCGAAGGTTGGCAGAAATTTCCAAATGGCCCCCGGCAGAAAAAAGGTTCCCCACCCCTGATCTACAATGTGCTCATTCCAATAAGGCCTGTCACACTAGCATATAACATACGATGCCTGAGCTAATGACACGGCTTACACTCTGCGACGAGCAAGTGCAGAGTGTCATGTAAGTGTGCTTAAGTTCTCTTGCATGTGAGTATCGGAGCACGGTGTGTGCCTGTCTCTGCATATATCAGACTGCATTCGGATGAAGTCAGTGCAGCCCGATGTTTCACATACACCCATAGACTTTTATGGGTGCCAGTGATCTAAGAAACGCTGCCAATCACATCATGCTGCTATTTTTTTTTTTCCTCAGTCTATTTAGAGTTGAGAAAACTCAAAGTGCAATACGAGATTTTCTAGCATTTCACTCCTCTGTGTTATACACGAACAATAAGAAAAACACTGCATGAGCTGGTGTGTCCAAACTTTTGACTGGTATTGTATATGAGAATTCATTTTAAAAAAGTTGATTTCGGAAAATATAAAAATGTTGATTTTTGCGATGGATTTGTTTACGTTTTGCTGCAAATAATGACATTTGGTCATTTGATGTCCAGCGTTGACCACTATATGCTATTCTACAGAATGTTGCTACGCAGGATACAAAAAGGGAAGGAAAACATTTCTGATTGAATCCCCTATTACTGTCATTTTCTTGTTACTCTACAAAGCCTAACAAAAAAGAAACAATGGACATAACAATTTGATGATATGTGTTCCCCGCAGGGGGCAGGGAAACTCAACCCTTATTTATACAGCCACCAGATGGCTCAGCGTGACATTAATGCAAATCTAGGCACCATAATTATTAGCTGAAAATGCAAAAAAAGAGTCACGCTAAAATAACAGCTATAATACCGAGTAATAGGATAGAACAGATCGTAACTGCATAATGAAGACAATAGCTTACCTAATCACTTCTACCTGGTTCTGTCAAAGCTATTTAAGTCACCAATCTTTCGGTCCATAGCTCAAAGGGGTTTTTCCATGAATAATTATTTTTCACTCCCGTGCATGCCCAATTTAAAAATAACTACACACCCAGAGCAAGTCCAGACTTACCTCTCCACCAATGCCCATAGTTGTTGACAGGCTCCAGTGGTGACATAACTACAGTGAACTTTATCACTGGACTTTACGCTGATACTAAGGCAGTCAGCACAAGACAGCAAAGCCTAGTGATTGACTGCAGAAGGCACGGTAACTGGTCTCATGACTTCACTAGTGTAGTCTGTGAACAGACACTGCAGAACTGGTGCAAAAGCAATGCTGTGTATTAATTACTCCTTTACTTAAAGAGAACCAACCAGCAGGATTTTAATATATAAAGTAAAGTCAGTGTCAATGTGGCGCCCCTGAGTGTCAGGTACTATTCTAAGATAGAATATGGGAAGAATCACTCAACTGAGTAAAGAGAATCAAGAGTCCATCATGATTTTAAGACATGATGGTTAGCTAATCTGGAAAATTACTAGAACCTTGATGGTATCCTCAAGTGCAATCATGAAAACCATCAATCCATATGATGAAAACAGCTCTACATCTAACCACAGTACTACATCTAACCACGGATTCCTGGAAGATCGGTGCTGATAAACACCACAACACACACAAAAATCTACATCCTTTTTCCCCAGACTGAGTAACAGGCTAGGGATGGACCTGATGGATGGCCACCTATTTGCTTGGCACGCATCTAATTCACTATAATCAGAAACCTGGGAGGAGGAGGGGCTAGTCAGTGGAGTGGACGGAAGACTGACATCTTGTCAGATAGTGAAAAGTCAGACAGTCAGTCAGAAGTTAACATGCTGACAGGAAAGTGTAAAGTGACTATTGAGTAAAAGGAAGTACGGTTGCCAGGGAGAGTACGGCGAGAGTACTCACTGGACCGAGCACCGGCGGGGTACAGAGCCCTAGTTCAGGAAGACGCTTCAGGCTCACCTGATAACAATATGCCCGGTGAGGGGAAAATCAAGGACATTACCGATGTTGGTGTCCGAGTCACAGCAGCAGAGAGGGAACCTGGGAATGGGGACAGAGGTCCGACCCAAGAGAGGTTCAAGGTGCCTGCCGTATGGGCCAGGACGGAGACAACAGGAAGGGACCCTACAATGCTCCAAGCCACGGGGACCCTCCAACTACTACAGGCTGCAAGGTGAATGGAAGTAAAGCTCACCAGTTCACTACACCGGCACTGGAACAAAAGGAATACCGGATTGGTAGAAACCAGCACCAGCCGGGTTGCAGCAACTCCAAACCAGTGAGTAAAGCACAAGTTAAACCGCAGCCACTGTGTTGTCTGAATTCCTCCTACACCTCTGCATCTATATACTACAACCACCATCATCCTCCCCTGGGGCGTAGCTCTACTTTTGGAGAGCCATCACACCTAAGCTGCCCAATACCACCAGCCCCAGCAGTGAGAGACTTTGCAGCGGCGGCTTTACACATGTAGCCGCATACCGCAAGTGGTGTCACGAAAAGCACTGTATTTTATTTTTTCCCCCTTGTACAAAACCCCTTTTCAAGCGCCTCCTAGGGCAACAGCCACCCAGTGATACGTCCCAGTGAATACAAGGCCCGGGACCGAGCACCTCAAAGCCCTGGGGTGCATCGCTTTACTGTCCCTAGGATGCTGAATGTAAGCATACCTTCTGTTCTGAGTTTAGATGTTTTATATCAGAAATATGTGCAAGTTTCAGCAATGCATTGCTATTTGATTGATAGGTGCCACAGAGGTAGGAAAATGTGGGTTGGGTTTTACTATCTACTCCAGCCCCTGTCTGCTGCCTGGCCTTGGTAGATGCTACACTGTATGGGCTCCTTCCAGGTAGGAGTAATTTCTGTCACATGATAGAGGCGTGTTAGTAATGCAGCAATACAGTCTAAGGCTATGTGCGCACGTTGCGTAATTACATGCAGTTACGCTGCGCTTTGTAGCGCAGCGTAACTGCATGTGTCCTGCGACCTCTATGAAGATTATGCAGGAGCCGTGCGCACGTGGCGTCTTAGAGCACAGCGCTTCAGCTGCTGCCCGAAGCGCGCGTTCTAAGAAGTGACATGTCACTTCTTCCGTGCGCTTTGCCGGCAGCCCCCGCTCTGTCTATGGGAGGAGCTGCAGTCAGAGTGCATGGAATCGGCCTTTTTTTTTTTCTTCACTACGGACATTTTCTGCAGCGATTTCAAGTGCACGTGTGCTCTTCAGATCGCTGCAGAAATTTCTGCAGTGACTGTACGCAACGTGCGCACATAGCCTAACATCTACTGGGGCCAGGCAGACAGACAGGCAGGAGTAGAAAGCAAAACCTGACCCACATATTCCTGCCCTTTTTGCACCTGTCAATCAAATAACAGTGCATTGCTGGAACATTACTTGCAGATATTTCTTAAATAAAACCTCCACTCTCGGAAGAAAAGGTATGGTTACATTCAGCATCCTAGTGCCAGTATAGCACTGACTTTACTTTATATATGAAAATCCTGCTGGTTGGTTCTCTTTAATTTTACACTGGGTAGGGAAGAGAATGAATGTAATTATTCCTGGAAACCCCGGTTATGTGCGCACTAGGCCGTTTTACCCGCGGATTTACCCATGGATTTGCTGCGGAAATTTCTTGAGAAACGTCTGCAATCTTTGTGCAGACATTTCCCAGCAAATCCTATGAGAAAAAAAAATAGCTGTGCGCACACTGCGGATTTTCTCAAGAAATTTCCTTGAGAAGATTTTCTTGAGAAAAATTTCTTGAGAAAATGAGCATGTCAATTCTTTTCCGCAGGTACCTGCGGATTTCTGCAGTACAGTCTGCAAAATCCGCAGGGAACAACCTGCGGGAAAATCGCGACAAATTTGAGGCTAATCTGTGGGAAATCCGTATGCGGATTTACCGCGGATTTTTTCCGGAGGTCCGGAAATCTTCCATTTCCAGAAGTTTCTCAAGAAATTTTCTTGAGAAACTTCACATTTCTAGTGCGCACAAAGCCTAACAGTCTCTAATGAAAGTCAGTACTGATCATTGCTGCCCTTTGAGGAGACTCCAAGCAAACAAAGTGTGTATTAAGACATATAGAACTGAATCAGAAAAAAGGCATCAAATGTTTGATTAATTGGGCAGGTGTATCTTCCAATGTTAAAAAGCATTTGGATGCCGGAATGCCACACCATTTTCCTTTTTGGGATGCAAAGGGTGGTAAGAGACCTAGATAAATTAATTGTGAACACTAGGACACGGTCTATGATTTATTGTTAAGTAGAAATAGCACAAAAGAATATATCTGACAAGCTGGAAAGAATAAAATCAAATGGTAGAACTCTGAAAAAAAAGCTTTGTTTAACTCATTATTGTAAAATTTGTACATCTCCAAAAGGAGAACACCAACCTATCTCCTATTTGCAGTAGAAAAACAGGTCCTTAGTTATTTCATAGGGTAAAGTTACGGTAGTATGCAGCAATGAAGAAAAAAAAAATTAGTTTTGATGATGCTGTTAAAAAGAACATACCACAATAAAAATATACCTAAACACACGTGAGATATGTTGAAACTATGTATAAAAAGTGCTCAGGAAAGCCGTGCAGGTGAGTAAATGATTAAAGATGTCAATGAAGACCATCCAGTAATGAATCAGAATCCATGAATGAAGCATAGGCACTAATGAAGCTCCTGTAGTGCCCCATGTATTGCCGCCTGTCCTGAAAAGGACAGTACCCAAGCTACTCCCCTCTCTCAAATACACTCCCCTGAAGAGTTCCCTAGTACCAGGGATGAAATGCGTCAGGAGAAATATTGGGACAGGATCACACTTTGGTACTGTCATTGACAAGACAGGAGACAATAAATGGGGAACGACGGGAGACAATAAATGGGGAACGACAGGAGACAATAATTTCTTCCTGGATTCAGATTCATAAATGGATGGTAGTCATTGACATCTTGGGGTTCACATCGAAGCATTTAAGGGTACTTTACACGCTGAGATATCGGTATCGATATCGCTAGCGAGCGTACCCGCCCCCGTCAGTTGTGCGACACGGGCAAATCGCTGCCCATGGCGCACAACATCGCTAACACCCGTCACACGAACTTACCTTCCACTCTGGCCGGCGAACCACCTCCTTTCTAAGGGGGCAGTTTGTGCGGCGTCACACGGCAGCTGTCCAATAGCAGAGGAGGGGCGGAGATGAACGGCCGGAACATGCCGCCCACCTCCTTCCTTCCTCATTGCCGGTGGGCGCAGGTAAGGAGATGTTCGTCGCTCCTGCGGTGTCACAGACAGCGATGTGTGCTGCTGCAGGAGCGACGAACAACATCGTACCTGCAGCAGCAACGATATTAAGGAAAGAAGAGACGTGTCTACGAGCAACGATTTTTCACATTTTTGTGCTCGTTGATCGTCGCTCATTGGTGTCGGATGTGCGTCACTAACGACGTAACCCCGAAGATATATCGTTAGCGATGTCGCAGCGTGTAAAGCACTCTTTACTCAACTGCAGTTTCCCTGAACACTTTGTACATCATGTCGATATATCTCAAGTGTGCCTAGGTATATATATTTTTATTGGGTATGTTCCTTTTAACAACATAATAAAAGCTAAGTTTTATCTTCTCCTTGCTACATACATCCATTAATTGGAGATCATGTGTAACCCACATTAAAAGGGTTTTTTCTGGTTTCCATGGGATCAAGTTACAGCAAAGAAAAACGCCTTTGGAAAACGATCGTAAAGAACCTAGGGAAGTACTAGGAAATACCGGTCAAGCACATAATCCATTGTATACATTCAGCATGGAGGACACTGAGCAGAAGTCAGTATTCGGCCATTTACAGTGCTAGGGTTTCCTACAGCAGGAATGCTCTACTAAGGGATTTATCAGACTCTCCATTTTCTGTCAAAACACATTAATAAATCAGCTGCTAAATCCAGTTTTGACAAGTATGTGACAGATGAAAAAGCGTCCATGTTAATGAGGGAAATAAGTGACAACTCAGACCATAGTATGCCGCAACTAAGAAGAGAAATGTCTCTGCTCTGCCCTCTGGGACATAGGAGCTTTCAAAATGGCATACATATAGAATAACACAGAAGTTGGAAAGAGTGTGGTAAGATGCTAGAAAATGTCTTATCCACTGTGCTGTAATATCACAATGAGACAGATCGCTGACTGTAACACAACCAAGTCCTCCAGGACGTAGGAGTTCTTCTGTGCAGGCTGCGACCCCGCATAGTAAGTCATCTATAGTATGACCTAATATTGGAGACTGAAGAAAAGCTCGAAATAAGCTATCGTATATTCACCTTTTTAAGGCCCTGTGCCCACGGAAGAAAATACCTGTGGATTTTTCTGCAGGTATTTCCTCAGGGTCACCCAGCAGCTTCCCGGAATGCGCAGCTATCCATTTATGCAGATTTCATGCGGAATTGCTGTGGAAAACCTACGTAAAATGTGAGGAATTCGTGCGTTTCTCCTGCAGATTTCCCCCACTGTATCTCCATAGTAGAGAGGCAGGGAATCTGCAGGAATAATTGACATGCAGTTTTTTGCGGCAGCGGAAATTCCACAGTATTTTCCGCAGGTGCAAAATCCGCAGCAATGAAACACCACTCCCCAAATCCCATGGGATAACATGGGGAGTCTGTGTACTTGCGCAAACCTGCGGATTTATCTGGAAAATCTAGAAAATACACACGTTTTCCGTAGCAAAATTTACAAGTATTTTCTCCCGTGGGCACAGGGCCTAAGGGATTCACTACAGGAACATGGATTAGGTTTTTTTTCCTTACCTCAGATAATATTGAGAACTCTTCACTTGCTTCTGGTCTGCCATGTGCATTGGTTAAGAAAAAGTCTTAAAGGGGTTGTCCATTAAAAAAAAACAAGTTATCTTTCTACAAGAGGGAACTGAAGCGATTGGTAAATCAGGAAATTTTTATTTCCAACTGGGAACTTTTATCCTCATTACAAAATGGCGCTTCACGTCGTCCACCTGACCACAGCTCCTTTCATTCTCTATAAGGCTGCCGGAAAGGGTCAAAGTGTTCTGGCTCTCCAAAGGAAAAGAATGGAGCAGTGCTTGAGCATGTCTAGCAGTGTGACCACCATCAATCAACAATTTATCACCTATCCTGCCAATAGAGGATAACTTTTCATTGGGCAACCCCTTTTACAGCTCACTAAAGCATATTATTAAAGGGAGCTATAGTCTGCCCAAACCAATCAGCATGTATCAGGAACTGGCTGTATGATTTCCCTCATGTACGATTCTGAAAGGCCGGTGTCATGCTTGCCAGTGACTTGCTCGAGAATGGAGTCGCATCAATTGGCACTGCCTGCAGCTGTCTGGACAGGAGTGTGCAGCCGCATAGAAATACATGCAGCTGCACAATCCTGTCCGGAGGGCAGTAGGCCTTGCCAGTCATGCAACTTGATACTCGCAAATGTGACACTGGCCAAATACTGAGGCTGGGTACTAAGCCGCTTAGGAGACTAATCAGAGAGCAGGTCCCCGGCGGCTTTTCTCCATACAGTCCCCAAGAGTAATAAGTCTCTGGCTGCGCGCGCGTGCGAATGCGTGCGTGCGTGTGTATATATACAGTTACGTCCAGAAATATTTGGACAGTGACACAATTTTCGCGAGTTGGGCTCTGCATGCCACCACATTGGATTTGAAATGAAACCTCTACAACAGAATTCAAGTGCAGATTGTAACGTTTAATTTGAAGGTTTGAACAAAAATATCTGATAGAAATTGTAGGAATTGTACACATTTCTTTACAAACACTCCACATTTTAGGAGGTCAAAAGTAATTGGACAAATAAACCAAACCCAAACAAAATATTTTTATTTTCACTATTTTGTTGCGAATCCTTTGGAGGCAATCACTGCCTTAAGTCTGGAACCCATGGACATCACCAAACGCTGGGTTTCCTCCTTCTTAATGCTTTGCCAGGCCTTTACAGCCGCAGCCTTCAGGTCTTGCTTGTTTGTGGGTCTTTCCGTCTTAAGTCTGGATTTGAGCAAGTGAAATGCATGCTCAATTGGGTTAAGATCTGGTGATTGACTTGGCCATTGCAGAATGTTCCACTTTTTTGCACTCATGAACTCCTGGGTAGCTTTGGCTGTATGCTTGGGGTCATTGTCCATCTGTACTATGAAGCGCCGTCCGATCAACTTTGCGGCATTTGGCTGAATCTGGGCTGAAAGTATATCCCGGTACACTTCAGAATTCATCCGGCTACTCTTGTCTGCTGTTATGTCATCAATAAACACAAGTGACCCAGTGCCATTGAAAGCCATGCATGCCCATGCCATCACGTTGCCTCCACCATGTTTTACAGAGGATGTGGTGTGCCTTGGATCATGTGCCGTTCCCTTTCTTCTCCAAACTTTTTTCTTCCCATCATTCTGGTACAGGTTGATCTTTGTCTCATCTGTCCATAGAATACTTTTCCAGAACTGAGCTGGCTTCATGAGGTGTTTTTCAGCAAATTTAACTCTGGCCTGTCTATTTTTGGAATTGATGAATAGATCTGATCTAGATGTGAACCCTTTGTATTTACTTTCATGGAGTCTTCTCTTTACTGTTGACTTAGAGACAGATACACCTACTTCACTGAGAGTGTTCTGGACTTCAGTTGATGTTGTGAACGGGTTCTTCTTCACCAAAGAAAGTATGCGGCGATCATCCACCACTGCTGTCATCCGTGGACGCCCAGGCCTTTTTGAGTTCCCAAGCTCACCAGTCAATTCCTTTTTTCTCAGAATGTACCCGACTGTTGATTTTGCTACTCTAAGCATGTCTGCTATCTCTCTGATGGATTTTTTCTTTTTTTTCAGCCTCAGGATGTTCTGCTTCACCTCAATTGAGAGTTCCTTAGACCGCATGTTGTCTGGTCACAGCAACAGCTTCCAAATGCAAAACCACACACCTGTAATCAACCCCAGACCTTTTAACTACTTCATTGATTACAGGTTAACGAGGGAGACGCCTTCAGAGTTAATTGCAGCCCTTAGAGTCCCTTGTCCAATTACTTTTGGTCCCTTGAAAAAGAGGAGGCTATGCATTACAGAGCTATGATTCCTAAACCCTTTCTCCGATTTGGATGTGAAAACTCTCATATTGCAGCTGGGAGTGTGCACTTTCAGCCCACATTATATATATAATTGTATTTCTGAACATGTTTTTGTAAACAGCTAAAATAACAAAACTTGTGTCACTGTCCAAATATTTCTGGCCTGACTGTATATAAAACACCAAAGCGTTTCAGAATCAGATATACTTGGTTGACATCATAGTCAGTATCTGACATGCTGCTCGTGGATTGGGAAGCATTTATCACCTATCAGGTTCCCTTTAAGTACTTCTAATTGTAAAGTACATACTTTATGTAAGTGTTAAACGTTGACTTTGGGAGATCCGCTTTAAATATAGAACATCCATCTACAAGATAAGTGAAAAATCACAGATTGCATGCAGATCCATAGCCCCGTAGCCCAAATTGCTCTAAAAGGGATTGTCATCCGTTGTGAATAAAGAAGGGCATATCTACGGTAGATGTATAGCAATTTATAAAAGAGTGAACATTTAATTTTTTACCTAAAATAAAAGCTATATAAAAGAAAGAAAAAAAAAAAAAAATCACATGGAGCCCAAAATCTCATTTTTCAGCATGTCCAATATACTATAAATATAAGACCATTTTTTCGCTTTAACCCCTTCAGCCCCGGGGCACTTTCCGTTTTTGTTTTTTGCACCCCTTCTTCCGAGAGCCGTAACTTTTTTATTTTCCCGTCAATCTTGCCATATGAGGGCTTGTTTTTTGCGGGACAAGTTGTACTTTTAAATGAAACCATAAGTTTTACCATATGGTGTACTGGAAAACAGCAAAAAAATTCCAAATGCGGAGAAATTGCAAAAAAAGTGTGATGGCACAATAGTTTTTGGGATGTTTTATTCACGGTGTTCACTATATGGTAAAACTTGTGTGGATATGATGCCTGAGGTCGGTGCGAGTTTGTAGACACCAAACATGTATAGGTTTACTTGTATCTAAGCGAGTAAAAAAAATTCACAAGTTTGTCCAATAAAAGTGGCGCACGTTTTGCGCCATTTTCCGAAACACGTAGCGTTCTTATTTTTTGGGATCTATGGCTCAGTGATGGCTTATCTTTTGCGTCTCGAGCTGACGTTTATAATTGTACTATTTTTGCGCACATGCTACGTTTTGATCGCCTGTTATTGCATTTTGCGTAAAACTTGCGGAGACCAAAAAACATAATTTTGGCGTTTGGTAAACGGCGTAGTGGCAAAAAAATTCCAATCAGATTAATTGATTTTATATTTTGATAGATCGGGCATTTGTGAACGCGGCGATACCAAATATGTGTATATTTATTTATTTTTTAACCCTTTAATTTTCAATGGGGGGAAAAGGGGGTGATTTGAACTTTTAGGTTTTTTTTTTTTTATTATTTTTTAAAACTTTTTTTTAACTTATTTTTTATTTTACTAGTCCCCCTAGGGGGCTATAGCGATCAGCAATCCGATCGCTGATCGCTATCTGCTGATCACAGCTATACAGCTGTAAACAGCAGAAATAGTCACTTTCTTTTTCCCTCTGCTCCCGGCCGAGGAAAAACGAAAGTGAAACTTCGTAGCTGCAGGCGTCATCACATGACCCTGTGCTACGATGGCAACCACCGATAGTCACGTGATCACGCACGTGACTTCCGGTGGGGGCGGCGGTAAGTAAAAAACATGGCCGCGTGTATTTAGATCTTGCTGCCAGACTTTGGCAGCAAGATTTAAGGGGTTAATGGCCGCAGGTGGAAGCGATTCCACCCGCGGCTAGCAGGCACACATGTCAGCTGTTGAAAACCGCTCATATGTGTGCCGACCGCCGCCGCCTGCCCGCGGCAGGGGGCGGGGCTTAACGGGACACGCTCCATGACGGATATATCCGTCCATGGTCGTGAAGGGGTTAAAAGTATAGTCAGGAGTTCTGATGAGGAAACATTGCAGAAAAATAGTATATGTGATCCCATACTTTCCCAGTGCCTACAATTTACACGACTTTACAAAAACCTGGCAGATCCAAACATCTGGCACCTTCACTTCCCAATTCTTACACTTGCGTAAAAAATGTAATCTGGGGAGTGTGTGGGAAAGTCACTAGGGCAAAATAAGTGAGGGGACGCTAGTTCTGTCGGCATGTGATGTGAAATAAACATGTGGAATCCAAATTTTAAGAGCATTTGTAGTTCTGGTTAAAATATTAAAAGTTTTCAAGGCTGTTGAAAAAAAAATAAAGTGAAGGGCGCACACTCCCCAACAACTGGGTGGTCTCAGACTGTCTTCATATACAATGCTGCATTTAAGTCATAGTCTCAACACATGTCCGCAGCAGTCAGTCACTGGCTACAGTGTAAGATTATACTCAAACACACAATATGTAAAAACTGGAAAACCCACTCAACTACGTTCAATCCATTACTCTGTTACATTGAGATATGGCTTCACCGCTTATTCAGGCAAACCATGGCCCAAAAGACCTTTCCACGTAGGGTTTGTCGGACATTTCATTGGCATCACAGTATCGGCATTTGACCCAGAAAGTGCAGTGAAGAGAATTGCTCCACTTCTCAACCTGAGAGACGGGGCGGGGGAGCATAACTTTCTTCTCATGGATGACACCATCGTGGCATTGTCAGAGTTGAGCGGTTCTGTCGAGGCTCGTTTCGCTGGCAGCAAATGAGCCTATCTCCACAAGCTCGAACTTGACCCGAACCCCGGATAAAGTAACTGATTGGCTGTTTGAGTCTCCGCCACATACAGACAGCCATAAGCAGAATACTTCAGGAGGAGGGTGGACGGGCTATTTCAAACTAATTTTTTGTTGCACACTACATCCAAGTATACTGTTGTTACCCCCAGTGTGCATCGTTCAAACACTGCAAGTGGCTCGCACAGGGCTGAGCACCGAGTGTACCTGAGCACAGCGTTGCTTGCACGAGTTTTGTTCACACATACAGCATCCGATCCACGAACCCGAACCTTGATTTTAAAATATGGTGTTCGGTTTGAAAACTGAACCTCAGGAACAGTCATCTCTAATTATCATAATCAAGAGGCAAGGGGGCATGTGGAGCTATGCACATTTTTTTTTATGTTGCATCCCATATTAGTCTGACAATATAAAAAAAAACTGATTCATTGTATGCCATATCTATGGAGACAATGCATTATTTCCAAGGGAGCATATCTCAGTATTAGTATCTGACAGCTTCATGCACCGTCATAAGGCCTCGGGCTTACAGCATTGCTTTAGGAGGTGATCATCCTAAAATGTGTGGGAGTGTAAGTACCGAACTGATGTCACACCGGCAGTGTTAACCCTCCGTCACATACAATAGGCCTGACAGGCACATCTCTTTTAATTTCATTTCTCCTTCCTCACCAGATTGTGAGGAAATCCCCTCCCTCCAGGTAGTCTCCTGTCTCTAGCAGCTCTGTGAAACCTCATACCACAGTTGGATTGCAGAGCTTCAGGAGGACAGATATAACTGCGCTAATCTCTCAGGCACATTGTATGTGAACACGTCACACTCAATAAGGTTGGTATTTTATGTTTTTATTCATCACATGCTCTGCAAGTGTAATTTTTCTGGGGAAACTTCAGGATCTAATTCTGATTGAATATGTGTTTAATAGTACTTAAGGTACCTTAAAATTAAGTTTGTTTCCATAAATTTTCTTTGTAGAGTTTTTTGACAGAGTTGAACTGGGGACTATTTGCCGGGAGTTTTGAAATGTTTGTATTTCAGAGTTATCAGTTTTATGTTAAGTAAATGGGGGTTTTTTTGCACCTGATTATGTGTAGTCTCTTTTATTACATTCCTATGAAGGTCACTGATCACTTTTAGAGCACTGAAATTGCAAACATTAGATATTATAGGTATTTTTCTAGCCTGCGCCTGACAGTCACATCGTATGAGAACTCGTTAGAACCGATATTGTATGTGACGGAGGGTTAAGGAGTGAAAGGTACTGAAGTTGCCCATCTTTATGTGCGAGCCATTCAGAGAGAAAACCACAACAATTTGGTTTTAGAAGTCTAAGCTCACAGAAGCTTCTGAAAAATTGTCCTTTTACATCCCGAAACAGTGGAAGATCGTGGCTGTGATCAAGTCCTATGTGTACTAGATGTAAATATGATGCATATGAGGGGGTCCTGCCCAATCTGGAGTCCTTTTGGAAAGGTGTGTAGGAAATATCAACAGGGTTTATTCAGTCAACATCAATCCCACATGTATTGAGGTATGTATGGCTGATCACGGCAAGACTGTGGTGTCCCACATACTGTTTATGGCCAGGAAAATATTAGCCCAATACCAAATATCAGAGCAGGTATCCACAATCCCAGAACTTAGTTATAGAGCGAGGAGAAAGAAATACCATTACTAAGTTTGAGAAGATAAAGGCTTTGTGGATCGATGGCCTGGGTTTGGTATCGAGAGGATGCAGAGATATCATCTAGGTCTGGAGATCTAGTAGCACCTTGTGCAAAGCATTAAATATGGTCTCCTCTTATGGGTCCCTCTTAAAAAAAAATTGTAATAATCTGAAATTTAATGAAAGCATATTCTGTTCATGTGCATACAATTGTTTTTGGATATTGTACTGTGAAATACTTCTTGGGAATTGATATATCTTGTTGTATTATGGGAGGGATAACCCTTTTGGTTCTTGTGTCTTTGTATGTACTCTCTTTAATTTTTGAAAATCTCAATAAAAAAACACTTAACTTAAAAAAAAAATAATGGATGTGTCTTTTTTAAACCGCAATATGTAACCATAGAAGTCCAAATGCGGTTTAGTTTAATAAACAGGAGGATGCCCATATTGCATTATTTTTGTTTGTGTGCACCCATTGAAATATATAGGCTAATCATAAGAAAAAACGAATTAGACTAGTGCACGCAATTTCAGTCCATATAGAAAAACGATCATGTGAACTAACACATTGAATAACATTAGTCTGTGCGCTGTTTGCCACACGGACACCACTCGGACCAGAAATATACTTGTGAGAATATACCCCAACAGGGTTAACAGCTGGACTGCCAACTATCCATAAATTTACACAGTCCCCAAAAAAACCCTAACGTGATGCTGTAGTAATGGGGTATGTATTTGAATGCTGTTCCCAGATTCTTTTCCCCCTTAGGTTCAGGGTTTTTGTGTTTGCAGTGGATTTCGTACAAACACATTCTGAGGACGTTGATTTCAAGGAGTGGTTTTAAAGGTTGGTGATGGGTGTATGTCAGTAACACTTTGTCCTGTGAGTAATTTTTTGTTGCGCTTACCGGAAAAAAAAAAAGAAAATGATGACCGCCCTGTTGAATCACAAAACATTTAAAGGGAATCTGTCAATGGAATGTTTGTTTAAGCAGCAGGATCATTATCATTACTTGATAATTACTTGATAGCCTCCTCTGATTGTAGACATTGTACATGGACAGTGAGGTGCCAAAGAGCCTGCCAAGAACGGGGGCAACACTCTCAGCTCTGCTAGATGACCAAATCTAAAAATTCTGATTGTGCCAGAACAGCTGCACCCAGTAATCAAAGTGATACAACATTGGATTCAGGATCTGTTTGCTCACATCATGCTGCTTTCAGATAAGGTAGCAAAAACCTGCTGACATATTCAGTTTAAAGTAGCCTTTATTATGTATATTCTTGGCCCTTTAGAATAGTTATTATGCGCAAAGTGAATGTATTAATATACTTACCAAACAATGCTTTCTCCTAGTCTCAGCATGTCATCCCAATGGACCCGAAGCTACTTTCTCAATGTAAGCTTTTAAGAATCACATTATGATCCTCATAGTTTTACACTGAGAAAGTGACTTAAGGGTGTGATGTAAAAGGTGACAATTGGCAAGTATAATACATGCACTGTTCACATTATAACTATTGCTAAGGGACAAGAAAATACATTATTTTGCACTGGAGTGTTACTTTTAAGTAACCCACTATGGAAAAAATCTGAAGTTCCAAGTAAAGTTTTTTTTGTTCCATGTAAAAGTGTTTGGCGACTTTTGGTCAACTAGGGATGAACCTACCCCAGTAACGTGTGCACCTATTAATGGCGTTGTCCAAGACAAAGTATTAATGACCTAGCCATGGGATAGGTCATCGATGAGAGCGTTGGAGGGCCATCACCCAGCACTCCCACCAATCAGCTGAAATTCACACTGGTAGAAGCTGAAATGATGTGCTGGAATATTCCATTTTAGAAGCAGGACCGTCTTCTCATATAATGTCTTACACTATTGACCTACATGGAGAGCGGACCCTAACAACATTTCATTCCAATTCAGATTCAGCACATGAAAAGTCTTAAAGGGAACCTGTCACCAGCTAAATGCGCAGGAGCGAGATTATGGGCGAGTATGAGCATGGTGCTGGTGAGGTCGGCGCCTGCGCATTTAGCTCACCGGCGCGAGCGAGGGCAGCTGTTTTCTGCTCTGCCCGCGATATGGCAGAGGAAACTGCGCCTGCGCGAGCGGACATAACTGCACAGGCGCGAGATTTGAAAATGCGAAGGTGATGAGGACGAAGGTGTCATCCTGTCAATCAAGGAAGGACGACGGCGATCAGCGGCAGGAGGGGAGACAGGAGCAGAAAATGAGCCCACCCAACAGAGGTAATTAGCATACCTAACGGACAAGTTTTATAAAGTTATTTGGGGGTCTGGAAGGGGAGTCAGGACCAAGGTGAACCTTCAGAGAATGCAGCCCAGGAGCTGCAGAAGGTGATTCTTTCAGTTTAATAGGGAAAAAACTGGTGAAAGGTTCCCTTTAAGTAAAATTAACGTGGTTCAGTTTCGGATTTAAATGTTAATATGCGCCTCATGAATTACATTCAGGGACCATAGAGAAATGATCACATTTTCAATTTCTGACTTTTCTTTCATCAGGAATTTTTTGTTATCCACATGTAATGTCACGATATCACCTGGATTATTCATCCTTTTCTGCATACAAAATGGTAAAAAAAAAAAACCGCTTCAGGTTAAAGTTTCATTTTACCTTCCATCTCCAATATTATTCTACATCTAGAATTTTTTTCTTAAATAAAGCCTTTCATTTCTTTGCGTAAATGAAGCATTTCACCGAGGCTACAGAAGGAGAATGAATTTCATGGCGAGCTGTGAATCTTAGACAGAATCTGTGAAATATTACAAATACATTTATACTGCTGGAAAACACACTGAATACATGGAAGCCAAGATAACGAAGGTGCTTTATTTCAATGGAATGGCCCCGACTAATCTCAGACTGCAGGTCAATGCTTTTCTATTCTAAGTCCTTAGAAAATGATCTCTAAGACAGTTATCGCACCGCAGCGAATAAAACAGAACATGTACGGTATCATTGTGTGCAAAATTAAAGGAAAGCAACATCCATTTTTCTTTTCGTTAGCTCACGTCTTTTTGTTGCTAATGAGATATCTGTAGATGCGGACGTAAACTTGGCGACTTCTCAGGACTCGGGAGCACTAAAAGTTAACTATTGAAGCTTACAAATTATTGCAATAGTGTTGCAATAAAGAAAAAGCAAGAGCAGAGTCAGGTCCTTCTCTAAGGCTACTTTCACACATCAGGTTTTTTCCATCAGGCACAATCCGGAAAAAAACGGGTAAAACGGATCCTGTACCGCATCCGGTTTTCCCCCATAGACTTGCATTGTTACCGGATTGTACCGGATGGCTTTGCGTTGCATCCGGTTTTTTCCGGATGCGGCAAAATAATTGAATGCGGCGGCCGGATAGAACGTATCATGTAACGTTTTTTGGCCCCTTAAAAAAACCGCATTCTGCCGGATCCGGCGCAATGCGGCATTGTATACAATGGGTGTCTATGCATGCCGGATCCGGCGCAATGCGGTTTAAACCGGATGCGGTGACCGCATCCGGTTTGGTAAACAGAGCATGCGCAAATTTTTTTTTTTCATCATCACAAAACTTATAAAAGGATCCAGCACATTCTACACACCTCCTGCCGGATCCTGACTTCAACTTCTGCTGTCCTCCAGTCCAGTGCTCCAGGGAAGAGGTATGTCCACAGTACTGTCCACAGATCACTGCTGTGAGCTGCGTACATGTACTTAGACATTTTTTTTTCTTTTTTTGCAGGTGCAGTGTTGCCGTTGAATTTGTGGACAGCCAGTTGCTGTGTCCGTTTCCATTGAGTGCCAGTGCGGATTTGGAGGAGAGTGTTCCTGAGGTAATGTCCACAGTACTGTCCACAGATCACTGCTGTGAGCTGCGTACATGTACTTAGACATTTTTTTTTCTTTTTTTGCAGGTGCAGTGTTGCCGTTGAATTTGTGGACAGCCAGTTGCTGTGTCCGTTTCCATTGAGTGCCAGTGCAGATTTGGAGGAGAGTGTTCCTGAGGTAATGTCCACAGTACTGTCCACAGATCACTGCTGTGAGCTGCGTACATGTACTTAGACATTTTTTTTTCTTTTTTTGCAGGTGCAGTGTTGCCGTTAAAGTTTGGCCCATCAAGTTGTTGTGCGTGGCCTGTAATAAAAAAAATATGTCGTCTTCTGGTAGCCCGCCCTTCGGTTCAGAAACTGAGGTATTTTTTTTTTTTTGGTGTTATTTTTTAAAAAAAAAAAAAAAAATTTTTTAAATAAACGACATTTACACAGGTGGCCGAAACATCACAGGAGATGCTGCCAGAAGAGGACGGAAGGGGTGGAGAAATACACGGAGCGGGCGGTCATAGTGTAAGTTTCATACAGGAATTGTTTACCACAGCACACCAAACACATAAGTAAATAATGTTTTTTTTTTTCTTCACTAAAGGCTTCAACTTCTAGGGCTCACGATAGAGCTCCCCCAAGACCGTCCCAGGGTCGTCGTCGAGGTGGCGGTGGTCATAGTGTAAGTTGTTTTTTTTTTTTTTTTTTTTTTTTTTTTTTGTCATGTCAGTGTGAATTTTTGTCTATTTTTTTTTTTAATTTCTTTTTTCTTTCTTTGAACAGGCATCACAGCGTGCTCCCGATTCTGACGGTGAGGAGGCCGGATTTATCAACATCGACCTCCTCATCGATGAAGTTAGAGAAAGGGAGCCGCTGTGGAACATGGCTGACCGCCGCCACGCTGATTCGATCGTAACCCGTCGACTCTGGGACGAGGTATGCCACGCAGCGGTAGAAGGTTGGGGGGAGCTCAATTCTCGTGGCCAGAAGAAACAGCGTAAGTATTCACAGTTCAGTAGGTTATGCTGCATGATGTAATGTGTTGTATACTAACCACTTTCTGCTTTCCACTTTCAGGTGACAAACTTCAGAAGCGGTGGCGGTCTATCAGGGATCGCTTCAAAAAGGAGTTGAATCAAGAGATGCAGGCCCCGAGTGGATCCGGAGGACGCAGATCGAAGTACCGTTACTTTAGAGCGTTGTCGTTCCTCCGGACAACTATGGTGTGCAGAAGGTAAATATTCCCCACAATATGTACAAAGTATAATATTTTATGTCTGATTTTTTTTGCCTTTTTTTTTTTAGTCAGTGCCAATGTATAGCAATTAAATTAATTATTGTTTTGTTTTTCCTCTTTTTAACAGCACCGTCTGCAGCACTCAGGAGCCTGCATCGAACCCGACAGGAGCGATCCCTGAACAGTCCGCCACTGGGGAACACAGGCACAGACCCCACCCATCTGAACCTTCCCTTCCATCGACATCTGTCCCATCCACCTGCGCTGGAGCTTCCCGTGAGACTTCATTACCTGAAGCTGCTGGTGATGAGATAGCTTTTCCCCTACCCCACCCCTCTGACACTGCTGCCCTCAGTAGAACACCTTTGGGTTCTGGGCGTCAGCGTCATAGGGGTCAGGAAAAGAGCTATGCGCCCGAGTTCTTGCATCTAAATGCAGCCTTCCAGAACGCCATTCACTTATTAGCCGAACAAAATCGTTCATCTTTTAGCTTAATAAATGCCAATATGGAAAAAAATACGCACGAATTGTGCACGCGTCTGGACAGGCTGCATTTAGATGCAAGTAAATCACCCAATCATTGTTTTTTTCAAGCCGTACTAGAGCGCATGGAAAAGCTATCTCTTGACCATCAGATGCATGTAATGCAAGCCACACGGCAGGCTCTGGCGCAGGTTGACTCCCAACCACCTCCACCCACCCCTCCAAGACCACCTGCCCCCCCTCCAGCCATTGTCCCTACTCCCCCTACTGCCCAGTACCAGCCTGCTGCCCAGTACCAGCCTGCTGCCCAGTACCAGCCTGCAGCCCAGTACCAGCCTGCAGCCCAGTACCAGCCTGCGGCCCAGTACCAGCTCCCAACCACATCTGCCCCTACACTTCCTACCCACTACCACATCTCGCCTTCCACACCCATCATGACCCCAACTCAAGCCACTAATTCACCAGCCACCTCTTCTGTCTCCCAATCCCTCCACTCCACCCCTCAATCCTTACCAAATCCCATCCCATCTCCTGGTTTCCCTCTTGGTTTCTCAAGCACACCTTCACCTTCTGTTACTTCCCCACCACCACCACCAACACCACTTTCCACCCTCAATACTCCAACTGTGCGTGTGTTCCCACCTGTCAGCCCCTCCAGTACTATCTCCACCCCAAGCCCAAGATATACCAATTTATAATTTATGTTTGTAATAAAAATAAAAGTTTTTTGTTGAAAAGTATTTATTTGTTCTTGTTTTTTTTGGGGGGAATATTATTTTGCAAGTTAAGTAAATAAAAAGGTAATACAAAAACATAACATGTTGTAATTTGACGGTGTAAAAATTACAAATTTTTAAAGCGAGTGAAAGCTTAAAATTAACAAGGTTAACAAGATATTTTTTAATTTATTTTTAACTATTTTTATTTGTTATAAAACTAAACAAAAATCTTACACCATTTGATCTTGCCAATCTACTCTACCTTCTGGGGACACAAAATAGTCAGCATATTTGTCACGGATTGTTGAACAGGCAACACTACTCCTAAATCCAGGACTGGTGTAGTCAGTCAAAGAGGTGGATTCCAAACTCTGGTCATCCAAGGACAAAGGTTCCTTTGTTAAAACAAAATTGTGCAGTACCACACATGCTTTCACAATTTCATCCACAGTTTCAATGTTTAAATTAATGGCTGTTAACAACACTCGCCATTTGCTGGTTAGTATCCCAAAGGAGCATTCCACCATTCTTCTGGCTCTGGATAATCTGTAATTATATATTTTTTGTGTTTGCGTCAATCCACGGCTTGCATATGGCTTCAATAGATGTTGGGAGAGTTGAAAGGCTTCGTCGGCCACAAAAACAAAGGGCATTGGGGGCTCACATGTGCCAGGAAGAGGTCTTGCAGGAGGGAAATCAAAAGTATTCCCATAGATTCGCCGCCCCATTGGGGACATTTTAAAGACCTGAGAGTCATTGGATCTCCCATATGCGCCAATGTCCACTGAGATGAATTTGTAGTCCGCATCCGTTATTGCCATTAGGACAATTGAGAAATATTTTTTAGAATTGTAGTATTCTGACCCCGAAGCAGCAGGTTTCACAATTCTTATATGTTTGCCGTCCACTGAGCCAAGGCAATTTGGAAACTGACAAATGTTATAGTATTGTTCAGCAATTGCAAGCCATCTGTCCCTGGTGGGCTGGGGGATGAAATCATCATGGAGGCAATCCCACAAGGCTTGGCAAGTGTCTCTAATGATTCCCGAGATGGTGGAAATTCCTAGTCGAAACTGGTAGTGGAGGGATGAAAGCGACTCTCCAGTTGCAAGGAATCTGTAAAGGAAAGACAATAATTATCAAAAAATAATAGCAAACACATTACAGTTAAAAGTCAATTTACAGGAGGATACAATTTAAAAAAAAAACTTACCTAAGCGTAACCAGCAAACGCTCCTCGGGTGTTATAGAGAACCGGCTGTAGGTGTCCGTTTTACGTATGTTGTCCGCAACAAGGCCAAGGAGGACGTCAAAATTAATCACTGACATCCGGACATAGCTTGTGAATTTTTCATGGTTTCCACGGAGCTCCAGGTATAGTGTTGAAAACACCCCACGTGTCAGTCTCTGTGCAGTCAGGGGATGGATCCAAAAGCGTCGATGTCGCTGACGCCTCAGTCGCTGTCGCTCCTTTTCTCTGACGATGATAGCCAAGCGATTTGCCTCAAATATAAAATCTGCAGCGATCTTTGTGTAATTTGCAAGAATAGCATCCATGGTTTCTGCTTGCCTCTGTCTTCATTCTGTCATATATGCTTCAAAATACTGTATATATACTATATGTTCCCAATAGCCAATCAGAATACGGAACTCGTTAATTGTTTGTTTAGTGTTTAAAAAACGGATCCGTAAAAAAACGGACATAACGGATGCAAAACGGATGCAAACCGGACCTACCGGATCCGTTTTTTAACGGATCCGTCATGAACGGATCCGCTTAAAAACGGATCCGGTAGGTCCGGTTTGCTCCGGTTTGCACAACAAAACCGGAAACGTTGGATACGGCAAAAAAAAGGACTGTGCCTGAATACAGAAAACTGATGTGTGAAAGTAGCCTAAGGCTACTTTCACACATCAGGTTTTTTCCATCAGGCACAATCCGGAAAAAAACGGGTAAAACGGATCCTGTACCGCATCCGTTTTATCCCCATAGATTTGCATTTTTACCAGATTGTGCCTGATGGCTTTGCGTTGCATCTGTTTTTTTCCGGATGCGACAAAATTAAGTAAAGCGGCGGCCGGAGGCAACGTATCTTGTAACGTTTTTTTGTCCGGCAAAAAAAACGCATCCGGCCGCTGTGGCGCATTTTTCAATGCATGCCTATGGACGCCGGATGCGTCGCGATGCGGGAAAAAACGCATCCGGCCACCGCATGCGGTTTCTTCCACTGTGCATGCTCAGTAGAGCGCCGCAACCGGAAAAAAACGGACGGGCCGCATGTAAAAACTTATGCAAAGGATGCAGTGTTTTCGCCGCATCCGTTGCATAGGTTTCACAGCCGGATTGAGCCGCATTGCTCAAAACGGATGTGTGAAAGTAGCCTAATTCAAACATGCACACAGCTCAGAGTCTAAATGAGTCAAAAAACTAGAAACATTATGAGAAGCAAATAGAGAAAACAACCGTGAGGAGGGATGAGGCTCTCCTAGAAAGACCTGTGGCTGAAGCTTGCAGACAGTTCTTACGAAGTACTGTCACCCATGGTGGTACCTGCCCATTGAGTCACCAAAATGTGGGAGTCTAAGGCTGCTTTCACACATCTGGTTTCTGCCGTTAGGCACAATCCGGCGACTACCGGATAAAACTGATTTTTTCCTCATTGAATTGTATTAGCGCCGGATTGTGCCTGATGCCCTTGCGTTGCATCCGTCGTGCGCCGGATCTGGCAAAATTTCTGTTTCCAGCTGCCGGAAAGGATGCAGCATACACCATTTTTTGTAAACGGAAAAAAAAAAGACAACGCCATGCACAATGAAATGGGCGCCAGATCCATTGTAATGCGGAATACAACGTATTACAGCGACGGATTTCATTTTTTTGCTACTGAGCATGCTAAGTAGCACAACGGATCCATCCAAAAACTGAAGGAACTGATGGAAAAAAACTGATGCAACTGATCCGTTTTTTCGTCTGATCCGTTGTATCAGTTTTTACACCCGGATTGTGCCTGACGGCAAAAAACGGATGTGTGAAAGCACCCTAAGCCAAATTAGGAAAATCTGTATCCAGTGTTTTGTTTATATATTTCCCTCCTGGTTAGCAATGCTACTAAGTGTATGTGCAACATACTCCCTGCCATCTCAAACTGTGCTCTAGCACCAAGTGACTACGCCACAGGTCACTTAAGTAATGTAAGTCTATAAGGCTCAGAGCGGAGCGGTGTGTGAGCTGGAGGGTCACAAATGCGTTCATGTGACACCAGTGCAGAACTGGCAGAACATGGAAACCAGTGAGTAGGGTAATATATTCATTACACAAACATAGAGTAAAGAAAAATGCTGTAGTGTTGAGGGGGCTTTACACGCCGTGATATCGGTAACGATATATCGTCGGGGTCACGTTGGTAGTGACGCACATCCGGCGCCATTATCGACATCGCAGCGTGTAACACAAATGAGCGATGATCAACGATCACAAAAACGTGAAAAATCGTTACTCGTTGAAACATCGCTCATTTCCTTAATATCGTTGCTGCTGCAGGTACAATGTTGTTCGTCGCTCCTGCGGCACCACACCTCGCTGTGTGTGTCCCTGCAGGAACGACGAACATCTCCTTACCTGCGTCCATCGGCAATGAGGAAGGAAGGAGGTGGGCGGCATGTTCCGGCCGCTCATCTCCGCCCCTTCGCTTCTATTGGCCGAACGCACCTCCCCCTTGAGGGAGGGATTGTTTGGCCGTCACAGCGACACCGGTATGTGCGTGTGACGCTGCTGTAGCGATAATGTTCGCTACGGCAGCGATCACCACATATCGTGCCACAGACGGGGGCGGGTGCTATCGCACGCGACATCGCTAGCAATCTCTAGCGATGTCGCAGCGTGTAAAGCACCCTTTACTTAAGGGGCAATTACTTCTTGCTGTGGGTAAGGTGATACCTAAACCATTCCCCAACAAAAAGATGAATAATGAATTTTCTATTTTCTAATGAAATTTTGATTTTTCTCAATGCCCTCTAAGTTAGTCCGATAAATAGTGTGCGGCAAAAAGTGAAACAATGATTGTTTTAAACAGATACAAGGTATAAAGAAGCTTGGGGTTTACACACAAAAATCTTGGATAAAAGCATATTAGATCAGTTACCGTTAAAGTGTAATCGTCATTTTAATTTTTATTTCATAAATCACTAGCACACATGAAAATAAACAACTGTGTAATATATCTTATAAGAGACACAGTATCTGTTTCTTTCTCTGCCAGAATTGATCAGTCATTATCAAACTTCTCAAGTCTGAGGTGCAAATTGCCTCTTATGTACGTGTATTATAGGCACTTGTGAAGGGGATATTATAAGAGAGATCTAAAACTCCATCTCTGATAAAAACAATAACTATATATTTAGTATGTAAAATGTGTTACAAAACCAAAAATGGTCCCAAGTATTCTGCAAAGCCATAATGAAAATCAGATGGCTGTTTTAGCCCATACAGCAAGCCAAGTTTAGGGAACATGGGTCCTGCAGTTGAAATACACACAATAAAAAGCATGGTTTCTAACTTTTTTACTTCCTCCCCGGCCCAGGAGCTGTGGTAAGATCAGATCATGCCCCTGTACGGTCAGACACGGCCATTACACAGTACATAGAAAGGGCACATGTATAACATTATCTCAGCACAGGAATATTTCTTATTTTGAAACATCTAATTGTGGAAATGATTATTATTCCAAGATCTATTGATTAAAATCAACTTTGCTCGCTGGAAAACCCCTTTAATGTGGATATTAACATCTAAAGTGCTGTGGAACATGATGGTGCCATACAAGGAAGTATAATAAATGAATAATTAAAAAGAAAGGCATACAATAAAAATGATGGCCAAGAAAAGAAACCAAAAGTTATATAATATATACAGTTAGGTCCAGAAATATTTGGACAGTGACACAATTTTCGCGAGTTGGGCTCTGCATGCCACCACATTGGATTTGAAATGAAATCTCTACAACAGAATTCAAGTGCAGATTGTAACGTTTAATTTGAAGGTTTGAACAAAAATATCTGATAGAAATTGTAGGAATTGTACACATTTCTTTACAAACACTCCACATTTTAGGAGGTCAAAAGTAATTGGACAAATAAATCAAACCCAAAAAAAATATATTTATTTTCAATATTTTGTTGCGAATCCTTTGGAGGCAATCACTGCCTTAAGTCTGGAACCCATGGACATCACCAAACGCTGGGTTTCCTCCTTCTTAATGCTTTGCCAGGCCTTTACAGCCGCAGCCTTCAGGTCTTGCTTGTTTGTGGGTCTTTCCGTCTTAAGTCTGGATTTGAGCAAGTGAAATGCATGCTCAATTGGGTTAAGATCTGGTGATTGACTTGGCCATTGCAGAATGTTCCACTTTTTTGCACTCATGAACTCCTGGGTAGCTTTGGCTGTATGCTTGGGGTCATTGTCCATCTGTACTATGAAGCGCCGTCCGATCAACTTTGCGGCATTTGGCTGAATCTGGGCTGAAAGTATATCCCGGTACACTTCAGAATTCATCCGGCTACTCTTGTCTGCTGTTATGTCATCAATAAACACAAGTGACCCAGTGCCATTGAAAGCCATGCATGCCCATGCCATCACGTTGCCTCCACCATGTTTTACAGAGGATGTGGTGTGCCTTGGATCATGTGCCGTTCCCTTTCTTCTCCAAACTTTTTTCTTCCCATCATTCTGGAACAGGTTGATCTTTGTCTCATCTGTCCATAGAATACTTTTCCAGAACTGAGCTGGCTTCATGAGGTGTTTTTCAGCAAATTTAACTCTGGTCTGTCTAGTTTTGGAATTGATGAATGGTTTGCATCTAGATGTGAACCCTTTGTATTTACTTTCATGGAGTCTTCTCTTTACTGTTGACTTAGAGACAGATACACCTACTTCACTGAGAGTGTTCTGGACTTCAGTTGATGTTGTGAACGGGTTCTTCTTCACCAAAGAAAGTATGCGGCGATCATCCACCACTGTTGTCATCCGTGGACGCACAGGCCTTTTTGAGTTTTTATAATATTATGTATGATATGTGTTGTCTTATATTGCACTATAGTATACATATTAGCACACACATGAGTGCTTAAACGTACATAGGCACACATGTGAATACAGCAAATGTTGTTTGCTTCTAACGATTATGCAAATCGCTTCATAAGCTTGTTTATATAGAATTGATTCCGGTCTTAAAAGTCCTATCCATCTCTTTTTCAGATGCGCACTTGACATATCCCGCTTTATAATGAAATTCCGGGAGCCGTAGTTCACTTACACCAGATTTTTCTTTTCTGCGCATGCGCGCACTTCCGGGTACACTGTGCATGCGCGGCTTGCGTGTCATCCTTTCTTATGCGTTCCATACACAGAAAATTGTTTAATTATGCCCGCCCCTTCACCACATTTAAACCCCAACGCGGTCACTTCACTTCACACTTCACCGCTGATCCTCGGCTAAACAGGTATGTCACGTTCATTCCCTCGGTTAACCCTTTGTTGGGCGGCACTTTGTTACTCTGGACCTAAAACAACACTTTTTATGAGATTCCTTGTGTTTTCTTTTTGTTTTCACTTGAATATCTTTCTGATATACTGAAAGTATTTTTCCACTTTATTTCTCCAGCCTTATAGCGGCCCAACACCATAATCACCTCCCCCTTGGGAATTATAATCATATATTACTTTTCAAAATGAAGGTAATGAGGTTTTCTATTTTGATCATTCATTTGGTTTATAAGCATGGTTGCTTCTCTTGAGTAAATTATGTGTCGGTGAAGTCTATAGACTGACATTAGTGATATGCTCTATGATGAAAATAATGGATATGATTTTATCCCAATATATATATATATATATATATATATATATATATATATATATATATATATATATATATTGGGGTATTTTTATGATTTCTATGATTCCTGAAATGTGGGCATTATTATTATTTCTCCAGATACAATTGGTCACATGCGTCTGACGTTCTTCTCAGATATTACTCATTACATCATTTAGGTAAAATGATTTATTATGTCAAGCCATGAATTACTTGATAGTTACTAATATGAAATATGAATGAATATTGGTACTGATTCTTTCTTGTTATACTTTATTTCCTTATATGAATTTCAGTTGTGAAGAAGGCATCAACCGAAACGTTACATCTACATCTGATATCAATTTATGAAAATAAAATATTAATTGATACATCATTGTGTGCCAGAGTTCCTGCTGTGAAGTTGTGATCGCTAAAAATCGTTCAGAACCATTCCTAGGTCCTTTGTTTCCCGCTGTGCAGCATGCATCGCTAGAAAGTTTCAGTGTGTAAAGGGGACTTTACAGCGACTTCCCTTTCAAATAGCAGCTTTACAACGTCCCCAACAACCAGCTAGGTCGCTCTGCAGGTCCGGATCGCTGTTGCGTCGTTGGCCAGGTCTGCCTGTTTGACAGCTCACCAGCGACTCAACAGAGACTTGGGCAGGTCGCTATAACGTCACAAAACCGGTGACGTTACAGCGATGTCCTTTGCGATGTTGCAGTGTGTAAACCCAGCTTTAGAGTCCCTTGTCCAATTACTTTTGGTCCCTTGAAAAAGAGGAGGCTATGATACATAGCCAGATGAATCATACAGAGCTATGATTCCTAAACCCTTTCTCCGATTTGGATGTGAAAACTCTCATATTGCAGCTGGGAGTGTGCACTTTCAGCCCATATTATATATACTAGAAGCTGGCCCGATTCTACGCATCGGGTATTCTAGAATTTACGTATTGTGTAGTTCATGTATGATTTTTGTTATATATATATATATATATATATATATATATATATATATATATATATATATATATATAGATGTTGTTGTGTGTAGTTACCAAGTGTTTGTGTAGGGGGTGTACATGTTCTGGGTGTTGTCTGGGTGTGACGGGGGGTGAGAGCGGTGTTGTATGTGTGTTGCGTGTGTTGCGTTGTTTGTGGAGCGCTGTGTGTCTGTAGCGTTGTGTGTGTGTTGCGCGGTTTGTGTGTGTGTGGTGTGTTTTGGGGGAGGTATGTTTTGTGCAATGTGTGTGTTGTGCGGTATGTGCGTATATTTGTGTGTGCCGCGGTGTTTGTGTGTTGGGTGTTGTGTGTGTGCAGCGTTGTCTGTGTGTGTGGGTGTCTGTGTAGGGCAGTTGTTTGTGGTTCCCAGTGTGTGTGTGTGTGGTGTGTGGTGTGTTGTGCAGTGCGCGCGCGTGTGTGTGTGTGTGTGTTGGGGGGAGGTGCGCACTCCCAAACGTGCTCCATCCCCCATGCAGCGCACTCCCCATCGTGCTCCATCCCCCATGCAGCGCACTCCCCATCGTGCTCCATCCCCTATGCTGCGCACCCCCCATCGTGCTCCATCTCCCATGCTGCGCACTCCCAAACGTGCTCCATCCGCCATGCTGCGCACTCCCAAACGTGCTCCATACGCCATGCTGCGCACTCCCAAACGTGCTCCATCCGCCATGCTCCGCACTCCCCATCGTGCTCCATCCCCGATGCTGTGCACCCCCCCATCATGCTCCATCCCCGATGCTGCGCACCCCCCCATCGTGCTCCATCCCCCATGCTGCACCAGCATCAGCCTCTCTGCCCCCAGCATCAGCTTCTCTGCCCCCAGCATCAGCCTCTCTCCTCCCAGCATCAGCCTCTCTCCTCCCAGCATCAGCCTCTCTCATCCTAGCATCAGCCTCTCTCCTCCCAGCATCAGCCTCTCCTCTCTGTCCCCAGCATCAGCCTCTCTCCTCCCAGCCTTCCCCAGCATCAGCCTCTCTCCTCCCAGCCTCCCTCCTCCCACCCTCCCCCAGCATCAGCCTCCCTCTCCCAGCCTCCCCCAGCATCAGCCTCCCCCAGCATCAGCCTCTCTTCTCTCAGCCTACCTCTCCCAGCCTCCCTCCTCCCAGCCTCCCTCAGCATCAGCCTCCCTCTCCCAGCCTCCCCAAGCATCAGCCTCCACCAGCATCAGCCTCTCTCCTTCCAGCCTCCCCCAGCATCAGCCTCCGCCAGCATCAGCCTCTCTCCTTCCAGCCTCCTCCAGCATCAGCCTCCCTCTCCCAGCCTTCCCCAGGATCAGCCTCTCTCCTCCCAGCCTCCGTCCTCCCAGCCTTCCACAGCATCAGCTTTCCCCTCCCAGCCTCCCTCAGCATCAGCCTTCCCCAGCATCAGCCTCTCTCCTCCCAGCCTCAGCCTCTCTCTTTCCAGCCTCCCCCAGCATCAGCCTCTCTCCTTCCAGCCTCCCTCAGCATCAGCCTCCCCTTCCCAGCCTTCCCCAGGATCAGCCTCTCTCCTCCCAGCCTCCTTCCTCCCAGCCTCCCCCTCCCAGCCTCCCTCAGCATCAGCCTTCCACTCCCAGCCTCCCCAAGCATCAGCCTCCACCAGCATCAGCCTCTCTCCTTCCAGCCTCCCCCAGCATCAGCCTCTCTCCTTCCAGCCTCCCTCAGCATCAGCCTCCCGTTCCCAGCCTTCCCCAGGATCAGCCTCTCTCCTCCCAGCCTCCTTCCTCCCAGCCTCCCCCTCCCAGCCTCCCTCAGCATAACCCTTCCCCTCCCAGTCTCCCCAAGCATCAGCCTCCACCAGCATCAGCCTCTCTCCTTCCAGCCTCCCCCAGCATCAGCCTCCCCAAGCATCAGCCTCCACCAGCATCAGCCTCCCTCGTCCCAGCCTCCCCCAGCATCAGCCTCCCCCTCCCAGCCTCCCCCAGCATCAGCCTCTCCTCCCAGCATCAGCCTCTCTCATCCCAGCATCAGCCTCTCTCCTCCCAGCATCAGCCTCTCCTCTCTGTCCCCAGCATCAGCCTCTCTCCTCCCAGCCTTCCCCAGCATCAGCCTCTCTCCTCCCAGCCTCCCCCAGCATCAGCCTCTCTTCTTCCAGCCTCCCCCAGCATCAGCCTCTCTCCTTCCAGCCTCCCCCAGCATCAGACTCCCTCTCCCAGCCTTCCCCAGGATCAGCCTCTCTCCTCCCAGCCTCCGTCCTCCCAGCCTTCCCCAGCATCAGCTTTCCCCTCCCAGCCTCCCTCAGCATCAGCCTTCCCCAGCATCAGCCTCTCTCCTCCCAGCCTCCCCCAGCATCAGCCTCTCTCCTTTCAGCCTCCCCCAGCATCAGCCTCTCTCCTTCCAGCCTCCCTCAGCATCAGCCTCCCCTTCCCAGCCTTCCCCAGGATCAGCCTCTCTCCTCCCAGCCTCCTTCCTCCCAGCCTCCCCCTCCCAGCCTCCTTCAGCATCAGCCTTCCCCTCCCAGTCTCCCCCAGCATCAGCCTCCCCCTCCCAGCCTTCCCCATGATCAGCCTCTCTGCTCCCAGCCTCCTCCAGCACGCCGTGCTCCTCTGCCGACACTCACACACCCGATTGCATCCACTCACACACACCCGATCGCATCCACTCACACACACCCGATCGCATCCACTCACACACACCCGATCGCATCCACTCACACACACCCGATCGCATACACTCACACACACAGACACTGACAATATCGCACATACGCGCTCACACTCACAACATCCGGAGATACCACATGCCTCTGGCCATGTGATCCTCCGTCAGGTCCTGGAAGGTCACAACAGCACAGTATCGAGGCCGAGAAGCAAGCGATATCGCCGGATGCTGTGAGTGTGTGGATGCGATGTGAGGTGTGTGTGAGGTGTGTGTGAGGTGTGTGTGAGAGTGAGTGTGATCTGATGTGTGTGTATGTGTGTGTGTGAGCTGTTATGTGTGTGCGTGTGGATCTTCCGCCGCAGCAGGACCTTGATGCGCTTGTAACCATGGTTACCAACGTATCCACACCACTCCCGTGCGAGCGGGGGCCGTACAGTACTCACCTCCGTGACAGCCATGTCAGTTCGGGGAATGCGCGGGGGGGGAGGGGGGGGGGGGGGGAGTACAGTACTCACCTCCGTGACAGCCGTGTCAGTTCGGGGAATGCGCGGGGGGAGGGAGGAGGCGGGGTCAGAGCTAGAGTTCATTGCGTGAGGGGGGCGGGGCGTGGCGTGGCCGAATTGCCAATGCCTGCAGGGTGCCGGGGCGAGAGGCCAATCTGTGGGGGGGGCGGAGCCTGGGCGAGCGGCTGGCCAATCCGTGTGGGGGCGCAGCCTGGGCGAGCGGCCAATCCGTGTGGGGGGGCGGGGCCATGGCGAGCCCAGCGGCCAATCAGCTTTGTGTCACCGTAAGGACACAATTTTGGAGCATGACAGACAGACAGACAGACAGACAGACAGACAGACAGAATAAGGCAATTATATATATAGATAATTGTTTTTCTGAACATGTTTTTGTAAACAGCTAAAATAACAAAACTTGTGTCACTGTCCAAATATTTCTGGACCTAACTGTATATATATGCGCACGTGTGTGTGTATATATATATATATATATATATTATATATACATACATACATACATACATATATATTATACACACACACACATATACAGTATATCTGTATATATATGCGCATATGTGTGTATATATATATATTATATATATATATATATGTGCGTGTCTATATACAGTGTGTATATATATATATATACAATTATAATAAATATAAATATATATGTGTAATATATATATATATATATATATATATATATATTACATACACATATATATTTATAATTATAATATATATATATATATATATATATATATACACACTGTATATAGACACGCACATATATATATATATAATATATATATACACACATATGCGCATATATATACAGATATACTGTATATTTGTGTGTGTGTGTATGTATGTATGTATGTATATAATATATATATATATATATATATATATATATATATATATATATATATATATATATATATATACACACACACGCGCGCATATATATACAGTTAGGTCCAGAAATATTTGGACAGTGACACAAGTTTTGTTATTTTAGCTGTTTACAAAAACATGTTCAGAAATACAATTATATATATAATATGGGCTGAAAGTGCACACTCCCAGATGCAATATGAGAGTTTTCACATCCAAATCGGAGAAAGGGTTTAGGAATCATAGCTCTGTAATGCATAGCCTCCTCTTTTTCAAGGGACCAAAAGTAATTGGACAAGGGACTCTAAGGGCTGCAATTAACTCTGAAGGCGTCTCCCTCGTTAACCTGTAATCAATGAAGTAGTTAAAAGGTCTGGGGTTGATTACAGGTGTGTGGTTTTGCATTTGGAAGCTGTTGCTGTGACCAGACAACATGCGGTCTAAGGAACTCTCAATTGAGGTGAAGCAGAACATCCTGAGGCTGAAAAAAAAGAAAAAATCCATCAGAGAGATAGCAGACATGCTTGGAGTAGCAAAATCAACAGTCGGGTACATTCTGAGAAAAAGGGAATTGACTGGTGAGCTTGGGAACTCAAAAAGGCCTGGGCGTCCACGGATGACAACAGCGGTGGATGATCGCCGCATACTTTCTTTGGTGAAGAAGAACCCGTTCACAACATCAACTGAAGTCCAGAACACTCTCAGTGAAGTAGGTGTATCTGTCTCTAAGTCAACAGTAAAGAGAAGACTCCATGAAAGTAAATAAAAAAGGGTTCACATCTAGATGCAAACCATTCATCAATTCCAAAAATAGACAGGCCAGAGTTACATTTGCTGAAAAACACCTCATGAAGCCAGCTCAGTTCTGGAAAAGTATTCTATGGACAGATGAGACAAAGATCAACCTGTTCCAGAATGATGGGAAGAAAAAAGTTTGGAGAAGAAAGGGAACGGCACATGATCCAAGGCACACCACATCCTCTGTAAAACATGGTGGAGGCAACGTGATGGCATGGGCATGCATGGCTTTCAATGGCACAGGGTCACTTGTGTTTATTGATGACATAACAGCAGACAAGAGTAGCCGGATGAATTCTGAAGTGTACCGGGATATGCTTTCAGCCCAGATTCAGCCAAATTCTGCAAAGTTGATCGGACGGCGCTTCATAGTACAGATGGACAATGACCCCAAGCATACAGCCAAAGCTACCCAGGAGTTCATGAGTGCAAAAAAGTGGAACATTCTGCAATGGCCAAGTCAATCACCAGATCTTAACCCAATTGAGCATGCATTTCACTTGCTCAAATCCAGACTTAAGACTGAAAGACCCACAAACAAGCAAGACCTGAAGGCTGCGGCTGTAAAGGCCTGGCAAAGCATTAAGAAGGAGGAAACCCAGCGTTTGGTGATGTCCATGGATTCCAGACTTAAGGCAGTGATTGCCTCCAAAGGATTCGCAACAAAATATTAAAAATAAAAATTTTTTTTTTGGGTTTGGTTTATTTGTCCAATTACTTTTGACCTCCTAAAATGTGGAGTGTTTGTAAAGAAATGTGTACAATTCCTACAATTTCTATCAGATATTTTTGTTCAAACCTTCAAATTAAACGTTACAATCTGCACTTGAATTCTGTTGTAGAGGTTTCATTTCAAATCCAATGTGGTGGCATGTAGAGCCCAACTCGCGAAAATTGTGTCACTGTCCAAATATTTCTGGACCTAACTGTATATATATATATATAATTACACACACACACATATATATATACACACACACACAGATATATGCATATGTGTATATATATATATAATTTCCACTCTCTGACAATGGCTGGCTTGTATTCAGCAATTTGTAAAGGATCTTTGTGAAACTCTCCTCCTCTGAGCTAGGGATATATATATATATACACACAAATACACACATCCACTGCAGGGTGAGAGTTCATTTGTACCATAGGAAGAGAGTTCTTCATGAAGCGCCACAGAATACCATAACGGATGTCTGACAAGTTCACACTCATTTTATGTGGTCTGTGATATAAAACCGCCATTCTGACCTTCCTCATGCTTGTCAGCTTTCTTCCCTTATCTGGATTGCTCTCCCTTTCTGTTACATGCAATCATGTAGTCTCAGCCACAATAAAAGGACATTCTTACATAATTTAAAAGTTGTGCGCTATGAAAATAGGTCACACAGCAGAATGGAGATATTTCTTACAGCACAGTGTGTTTAATGGAGGCCCTTATGCCAAAGCCTCCAACAACAAGTTAGTAAATGCAATCTCATTTATATACTGTAGTACGGGTAAAATCCTAGTGCACTTTTAATTCCTCAAACCAAAAAAGTGTTTTCTGAGCCAGTGGGGATGTGGTTTGTAAATGAATGTCAGCGTTGCAATAACTTCCCTTAATGAAGATCTAGAAATTTTGAGTGCCTCAATACACTTCTGCAGAAAGAGCAGGTCTTTGCAGATTATCATAAAACTGGTTCAGTTTCATTTTTCAAGGTGGATGTCTCTAAAGTTAAGAAATTCAGTGCATACAAAAAGTCAGAATAACTGACAAGACGTAATGCCCTTCTGCGTCCTGTGTGAATAGCTCTGGTTGCAGGGACTAATGCCTGAACATCATTGAGGTTGCAATTAATAACTTATGTGGCTCAGGCCTAAGCCACATGGCATGGAATTCGTAGCGAGTGGAATGCGATAAAACAATGCATTCCACTCGGACCAATATTAGCCCTTGTGCCAGCACCGAAGAGCGATAATTTTCTCAGCCTTAATCAAACCGACAAAACAGTTGCAGCATGCACGGCGAGAATGGCAATAGCCGGCTACGGAGGAGATAGGGAGATAAATCCCTCCCTCCCCTCCTCAGCGCCATCACATGATCGGACCTCAGTCGCAGTGACACTCGCATGACACTTGGCTCCCACTGTGCTGCCAGCGTGAGCCGAGTGTCATGCGAGGATCACACTAGTGCCCCGTATGGCCCCGGCCTAATAGTGAAGCTTTATTGACGTGGTTATGTTTTTGTCAACATGGCTTCATACTGAGGCAATTAAAGAATATCTTCTAGAGTGGCCTATAAAAATTGGAGAATAATATCATATATTATCTACCAAGAGCTGACATACAGTATACAAGGGAGAGGAGCATTTAGATTATCTCCACCTGGCCCAGCGTCCACCGCAGACTTCTGTGGTACCCGATCTTCACTTCTGCGGTCGGCATCCTTGGTCTCTCTGGCTGTTACTAGAACACCTGACATAATTTGAGGTTTAGTAAAACAGGCAGAGGAGGCCAGGCACAGTATAGAAGACCGGCTACAATGGGGAATACGATTGGAGAGTGGACGACAGCAGTGGGAATCAAATTGCTCATCTCTAGCATCAAAATTAGTATAAATTACATTGATTATATTCAGAAGAGATCCAGTGGCACTCATTATATTGTATATGGGTGATCGTATCAAAGGGTGGTAATCCTATAAGCATAAAGGAAAAATAAAGATTGGCACTCATTGAATGGATGAGTGGCGATCCTTCTTTTTCCTTTAGATTATAAGTAAGCTGACCTAGCAGGAGTAGACCGCTCTTGGGTCCAGTTGTGTTCCTTTCTGAATGATGAGATCGGGCAGATCCTCAAATGTTTTGACTTTGTCAAATGAAATGAAGAAGTCTCATGCTACCGGACAGCACAAAGGAAAAGGCAAACTGACAGAATGAGTAATGCGAGATTGCTCCAGATAATGGATGTACTTTGATAAAAAGCTTAATTATATGAAAAGCGAAAAGTTAAAAAGCCATCAGAATTATTAACAAGAACCTTTCAAAAGCGAGCACTGGTAACATTTCTAGTGATCCTATACAGGGGCTCCTTTTGTTCCATCAAAGAACAAAAGTATCAAACATTAGGCATAGAAATAATGGCATAATTCACGTGTCTTAAAGGCGTTAAAAAAACAGCCAAATCTGGCTTTAAAGCCATTTACGTAAGAGCCATTTAAAAATATAACAGATAAAGTGGTACTTTTTTTTTCTTATTTTTTTTTACATGTAAGAAAGATCAAGGTCTTGAGTTGGTCGTAATCTTCGGAGCATGGAATGGACAACTGAACAGAGACACGTTGAAGGTTAATTGTGAAAGGTTCACACAAAACCAAATGCAACAACATCAAATTAATGAAAAATTGCTTGAAGATCAGAATCATGTCCCTGACCCTGGGCCATTCTGCTGTTATCTCCCACTGGGTCATTAAATACTCCGGCTGGAAGGATCATACATAGAGGTCTGTCCCTAAGGCTAAGTTCACACATCCTGTGTTTTCAATCCGTCAGGTCCGTCAGCAACGGATCAGTCATTTTCAAGATGTCAACTGATGCAACTGATGTGTTTTTCACAGGATTCCTTTCACAGGAATCCTGTGAAAAAACTGATCAGTTGCGTCCGTTACATCCGCTGTGCGTCCGTTTTTTGACGGATCAGTCATGATCCGTCTGTGTTTGGGACAGCCCAGTGGGCGTGCCAAGCATGCTGGGCATGCTCAGTAGAGCATGACGGAATCCTGCGCAGGATTCCGTTGTAAGACGGATTACAACGGAATCCTGCACCATAGACATGCATTACAAGCTTGGCGGATCGCGACGGATTCCTGCGCGGTGCGTTGTTTTCAACGGCCCGAAAAACGTTACATTCTGCGTTGCTACCCGCTCGGCGGTCAGTCAAAAACGACGGACCGCGACGCAGCGGATGCAACGCAGGGTCATCAGTCGCAATCCGTCGCTAATATAAGTCTATGGGGAAATACAGGATTCCTGCAAAATATTTTGCAGGTTACCGTAATTCCCCAAGGCGACGGATTGTGACTGATGCAAAACACAGGATGTGTGAACTTAGCCTAAGGCTAAGTTCACACATCCTGTGTTTTCAATCCGTCAGGTCCGTCAGCAACGGATCAGTCATTTTCAAGATGTCAACTGATGCAACTGATGTGTTTTTCACAGGATTCCTTTCACAGGAATCCTGTGAAAAAACGGATCAGTTGCGTCCGTTACATCCGCTGTGCGTCCGTTTTTTGACGGATCAGTCATGATCCGTCTGTGTTTGGGACAGCCCAGTGGGCGTGCCAAGCATGCTGGGCATGCTCAGTAGAGCATGACGGAATCCTGCGCTGGATTCCGTTGTAAGACGGATTACGACGGAATCCAGCACCATAGACATGCATTACAAGCTTGACGGATGGCGACGGATTCCTGCGCGGCGCGTTAATTTTGACGGCCCGAAAAACGTTACATTCTGCGTTGCTCCCCGCTCGGCGGTCAGTCAAAAACGACGGACCGCGACGCAGCGGATGCAACGCAGGGTCATCAGTCGCAATCCGTCGCTAATAGAAGTCTATGGGGAAATACAGGATTCCTGCAAAATATTTTGCAGGTTACCGTAATTCCCCAAGGCGACGGATTGTGACTGATGCAAAACACAGGATGTGTGAACTTAGCCTAACAAATGACAGATAATGAGCAGGAGATGAAAACAAAATGCAAAGTAGTGCTCCAACCTCAAATACTGACCGGGAAAATAAGAAACCATAGCCACTCTGTATCAGAAGTAAAGCGGGCTTTACACGCTACGATATATCTAACGAGATGTCGTCGGGGTCACGTCGTAAGTGACGCACATCCGGCATCATTAGTGATATCGTAGCCTGTGACAGCTATGAACGAGAAATACTCACCTTCTCGTTCATCGCTGACACGTCATTCATTTTCTAAAAATCGCACGTCCTGTTGTTCATCATACCCGGGGCAGCACACATCGCTCCGTGTGACACTCCGGGAACGATGAACTGCAGCTTACCTGCGGCCGCCGGCAATCCTGAAGGAAGGAGGTGGGCGGGATGTTTACGTCCCGCTCATCTCCGCCCCTCCGCTTCTATTGGCCGGCCGCTGTGTGACGTCGCTGTGACGCCGAACGTCCCTCCCCCTTCAGGAAGTGGATGTTCGTCGCCCAACAAATTGCCCGTGCCGCACAAACGATGGGGGCGGGTGCGATCGCAAATGCGATAGCACGATTAATTGTAACGTGTAAAGCAGGCTTTAGCCTTTAGCATTTTGTTCACACTCTTGTATGTGTAGAAAAAGCAGCGCTTTGTTTGTACAGGTCCCCACTGGACTAGACCATGAATGAGGAACATGTCTATGGTGTACAGATGCCACCTATAGGATTCACACATGGATTTGCAGTTGGGATTTTGCAAATCTACAGTACCAGTTAATTGTTGTTTTTTTAAAGTCCCACTTGCACATTGCGATAAAAAAAAAAAAAATGCCGGAAAATGAATGCATGGTAGACGTTTAATCTCCAGCATGCAGATTCTTGTGCGGATTCTCACTGTGGATTTCACCTTATTCAGTGCTTTCACACTGTACTCTTCCCGACATTCAGTGGTCCCATCGGGGCTACTTACTATAATCGTGCAGACAGTAACTGTGGCTCTGATGTGCACCATTTTGGGGACATTTTAGAGATATTCTGGAGGCAGACACCAAGACAAAGTCTATTACGTCTGTGTTCGGACGTAAGCCAAGACAGGACCACTGAACACAGGACCACTGAACGAAGGACAACACCCAGTGTGAAAGGGGCCTTAGTAAGCACAGTAGGGTGAAATCCATAGCAAAATCCACGTATAAAATATGTGGATTCTATTTGCAGATTTGTTTTGGATTTGTGACCAAATCTGCAATGAAAATATTCTGCAATGTGTAAACATAGCCTCAGTAGCCGTGAACCCTTCTTCTGAAGGCATATTTTCTGTGCATATATCACTTATGCAACCGCCTGTTGTAAAGGCTGAGCAAGGCCAAGGACTTCTGGGACATGACACAATTTCTTGGTGCCCATTTACAGTGAAGTAATTTGCTGCGATTAGGAGAAATGTAGGGACCAATTTAGAAATGTCACTAGGTTACGATTTTCATAGTGAAATTTGTGGGAAAATCTACAATATTGAAGCTGTATTACCAAAGGGGCCAAGTCAATGCAGTTTACTACAATGGCACATTCATTTTGCATTGACTTATTTTTTTCTTGACCAGTTAGCTGTAAAGTAGGACATTAGGCATAACATAATGGCACTTTTAGTACATCGGGCAGCATAGTGGCTCAGTGGTTAGCGCTGTTGCTTTACAATGCTGGGGTCCTGAGTTCACACTCCACATCTGCAAGGAGTTTGTATGTTGTCCCAGTGTTTGCTTTGGTTTCCTATAGGTTCTCCAGTTTCACCTCACATCTCTAAGACATACTGATCAGGAATTTAGATTGTTAGCCCGTTGAAGATAGTGATGATTACCGTATTTTTCGGACTATAAGACGCGCTTTTTTTCCCCTCAAATGTTGGGGGAAAGTAGGGGGTATGGGGAATGAGGGTGCTGCGGTGGAGCAGGTCATCGGCGGCACAAGCAGGCTGTAGAAGCGCCTGCCGTGACCACGTGGGCCCGCTCATTTCATATGCACACCCATCCTCCCGCCCATCATCTCTAAGCGCTGAAGCCGGTGCTGACAGGTGGGCGGGACGATGGGCGGGGGATGCGCACATAGTAAAGAGCCGGCCCGAGTGATCACCCCTGGCAACTACAGCCTGGAGTGATCATGTGCGGCTATATTCACTGCCCCCCCACGCATCATCATCAGCACGGGGGGCAGTGAATAAGTACGGTATACTCACCGTTCCCCTGCAGCATTGCGATGTGCTCCTGTCTACCGGCCCGCTGATCTGTGTAGAGAACGGTGAGCACAGGCGCTGCTGCTGACAGAGAGGAAGATGATCGATGCTTCTGGAGTGAGGAAAGGTGAGTATAAACGTTTATTTTTTTTTCTGTGCCATAAGATACAGGCCATATAGCAGGATGGGGTATATAGCAGGATGAGGGCATATACCAGGATGTGGGGTATATAGGAGGATGGGGATATATTATAAGCAGGATAGGGGGTATATAGCAGGATGGGGGTATATAGCAGGATTGGGGTATATGGCAGGATGGGGGTATATGGCAGGATGGGGGTATATGGCAGGATGGGGGTATATGGCAGGATGGGGGTATATAGGAGGATGGGGGTATATAGGAGGATGGGGGACATATATCATTACCAGGATGGGGTACCTTAGTAGAGAATTTGGGGACATTACCCCCATAACCGTGTCAGCAGCAGATCCTCGCCCCATAACAGTGTGTCATGACCACATTTTTTGCTTAAAATTTTATTTTCCTATTTTCCTCCTCTAAAACTAGGGTGCGTCTCATAGTCCAAAAAATGCGGTATGTATGTAAAGTGCTGCGGAATATGATGGCGCTATAACAGCATAGCATAATAAATAAATATATGACACACACAGAGTGCAGAACTATTTTAAGGATTAGTCTTACAACTTTTGCTATTTTCTTCATTCCATTTTAAAACCACAAGTGATTATAGGCCACAGCAGTGACTTTCGAGACGCTTCTTATTGTAGGTGATGTACGTATTGCTTTAAGAATGCAGGTAAAATGCAGACAAGTCTACCTACTGTAGATGGCACAGAAGGTGAAGGAGGAAATTTACAAAGCACCCATGCCTCCCGACAGGCTAAGGAAACAATTGGCTGGAATGCAGATTTATTCAGCCAGATGGACAGTTCAATTCCACCTGCTCAAAAACTCCTAAATGAGGAAAACCATCTGTCATAGTGAGCTTGTTACACTGGGATGTTCCAGGACCAAGTAATGCATGTTATTGTCACAGCTAATAGATGGAAAGTGCCAGGATATCCACCAAAAATGAAGAACTCGATTTGTACATGAGAGATTTACAATTTATTTTTGATTATATTTATATTGTAATTTACTTCCTATGAATCAAAAACCCATTATCAGTTAACTGAACGCAGCATAATCTCTGTCTAAGGCTTACATTTGAACAAGGGAGGAATTCTGAAGGGAGAATTGCACACATTTTCCAATTACCGAGGCTTATAATATTCAGAGAGCAATTCCACCCTGAACGAACGGAGCTGGCACAGGGTGATTGAATACAGGCCAGCTCCACAATAGGGGTTATAGGGTTACCATATGAGGCTCAGTGGACAGGATGAGGAGCAATAATGAGCCAATACTTGTGCAATTCACATAAGGTTACTGAAGGTTATTCATCCGGCAAGTATTCCCAATTTTACATTTTACAGGAGTGGTTTCTCAGCTTTGTGAGAGTTCAGTATTCTCTGCTGTAGGTAAGAGATTTGCAATGATACATTCTAACTGTATCTAAGCCTGTGTTAACAGTACTTAAGTCTACGTAGCAGCACCGGGGAGATACTCAAGCTCCTGACGAATAGATATATCTTTATAGCTTTGTAGAAAGTTTAAGGGGCCCTTTGCACACTACGACATTGCAAGCCGATGCTGCAATCCCGAGCGCGATAGTCCCCGCCCCCGTCACAGCAGCGATATCTTGTGATAGGTGCCGTAGCAAATATTATCGCTACGGCAACTTCACATGCACTTACCTGCCCTGCGACGTCGCTCTGGCCGGCGACCCGCCTCCTTTCTAAGGGGGCGGGTCGTGTGGAGTCACAGCGACGTCACACGGCAGGCGGCCAATAGAAGCGGATGGGCGGAGATGAGCGGGACGTAAACATCCCGCCCACCTACTTCTTTCCTCATTGCAGACAGGACGCAGGTAGATGTTCCTCGCTCCAGCGGCTTCACACACAGCGATGTGTGCTGCCACAGGAACGAGGAACAACATCGTACTGTAGCTGCAGCCAAAATAATGAAAATGACCGACCCTACACCGATCATACGATACAGACGCTTTTGCGCTCGGTAATCGTAGTTAAAATGATTTACACACTACGATGTCGAGAGCGACGCCGGAAGTGCGCCACTTTCGATTTGACCCCACCGACATCGCACCTGCGATGTCGTAGTGTGCAAAGGGCCCCTAAGTTTAAAGGGGTTGAGCACAAATTTACAGTTACTCTATGTGACTGAAGACTTGTGAATCCTCACAGCGTGAAATGTGCATGCAGTCAGGATTCTCCGGTGTCAACGCCAGGAGCAGGTATGCACGTGATCACAAAATATGCAATTTGCAGACAAATGGTCATGTGCTGACTAGACGTATTTGGCCTTACTCAATACAAGCCGGACATGTCTAGTTGGAATGTGGCTGGAAATATGCAAGTCGCATAGTTATGTTCACATGACCGCCCGCTCCCAGATAACCCTGACAGCACATACACTGCCCGCTGTGAGAATTTACAAGTCTGCATTTACATAGAGTGTCTGCAGACTTTCATCCAAAGCCTGGACAACCCATTTAACAAGTATTAGGCTATGTGCCCACGCTGCGGAAAATGCGCGGAATTTGCCGCGTTTTTTCGCAGAAATTCCGCGGATTTTTCAAAAATCTGCAGCACAGCTACTCCCCAGCCATTTCTATTGCATTTGGGAACTGCTGTGCCCACGCTGCGTTTTATTTCCGCAGCAGAAATATTGCGGATTTCCCTGCGGAAAAATCAGCAGCATGGGAATTATTCCTGCGGATTTCTCCGCAGGGTCCCATATACTTACCTGCCTTTATAGAAGACAACGATGTCACTTTCTCCGTCCGGTGCACAAGAGCGCGGTCGATCCAGGTACAGGAAGGAAGAGGTGGGCGGGGCCTGCACGAGCTCCAGTCATGTGACAGCCGGAGCTAGTACAGGCCCGCCCACCTTCTCCAGCACAGTGCACCAGACGCTGACAGAGTGACCCGGCCGCCGGAAAGCGAGGTGCTGCATGATGGAGGTAAGTAATATGAACGCCCCGATCACTCCAGCACTTGTTCTGCATTGAGGAAGCAGTGCCGAAGCCATGGTACTCTATCCTCAATGCAGAATGCCCGAACCATATCCGCAGGACATTCTGAAATACATCCGCAGCATGGAAACAGACAGAAGTTTTGCTGCAGTTTTCTGGGAGCACCTGCGGATATAACCGCAGGACACTGTCCCCGTGGGCACATAGCCTTATAGGGCTATTCTAGTTGTAAATAAGCACCAATTTTTACTTATCCACTGGATAGGAGAAAACTAGATCACTGGAAGTCAAAGTGCACTATTTACACAAAAGACTTGAGACCAACCATTCTGTCGTTTGGTTAGGGTACTAATAACCAAACACCCGCAATCTATCCACTGCCAAACAAATAAGCAAAAATTGGTGATAACTCTTTACAATTGAATCACCCCTGCAAGTAGCCTTCCATTAAAAAGGTGTTGATACAGGTGCTGATACAACAAGGTTTAGCTCTGAGGTTCATATAGTATGCGCAACCACAGAGGACATTTAGTATTCCATAATCCCTTCTCACATAATGTGTCTACCTTTCAGGGTTCATTTTAAATCTCCAACAGCCGTACCCCATGGTTAAAGGAGTTTTCCAAAAATTGGAAGTTAACCCCTATTTATAGCATAGGCGATAACATTCTGATCACTCAGGGTCCAAACACTGGGATTACCAATCTATCAGACAAAAGGCTATATCTAGTGGAGCAGAGGTGTACTTGGTAGACTGCCATTGTAATGCTCAATACTATAACGCGTACTGTGAAGCTAGTCACTAGGTGGCGCTAAATACTACTTGCGTGTAGTGGTGTAGTGTGAGCCAAGAGGTAGTCAAATAAACCGGGATCAGAAACCAGGAGGACACAACAGGACACAGTGAGCAGGCAGAGACAAGATCAAGATACAGGCCAAGGGTCAGGATACCAGGAGAGAACATACGTTCAGGATACAGGGAGCAGGAGGAGATGTGGTCAAGAGAAGGTCCGAGGTCAGAAGCCAGGAGGTAATAAAGTCAGGGGGGCGAGCGTCAACTACAGTCTAAGGTCGAGAAACCAAGATAAGATAACTGTACAGAAACAGGAGCCAAGAGCACTTACTACAGAAACAGGAAGTACAACTGGCGACGTTCTAGGCTAGAATGCTCCCTAATGAAGCAGAGCAATCACCCGAAACAAGGAGCATCTAGCAAAGCCCCTCTTAGCACCAGCGTAGAACCTAGTGCTGAGACAGAACCCATCCACAGGAGCTAAAGACAAACAGTAGAGGATCTAAACCTGAAAAATGCTCCGCGCGATGAAACAGGCACGTACTGGCTCTGCAGGAGACAATGGCAGCACATAACAGAGCACAAGATGCTCCGCACATCGGAACTGTGAGAACCACTATATTTATTGTATGTGGGCCTATAGGAGAAAGCTGGGTGTAGCACTAAATCTATAACTACCGACATCCTTAAGAGGACCAGAAAGTCTTATCTTACTATTTGGAAACTGACAAGTAAATGTATTTTCTTACACTTATCAGAGAATCGTTTATGGTCCATAATTAACAAACCAAGACATTTTTCAAAGATAATCATTGCTTAATGTATACACTGTCAAGATGAGATGGTGAGAGTGACTGCTGTTCATTTTCGAACTTTTAAAACCAGTCAGAACCCCTTGGAAAATCATTTTATCCATTGGACAGCTCCTTTAAAAGGGAACCTGTCACCAGTTTTGGGGCCTATAAGCTGCGGCCACCACCAGTGGGCTCCTACATCAGCCACACTCGGTATTGAGGTCCCGCGCAGGTGCAATTTGATCTGCCCTGTGCAGGACAGATCAAAGTATTGTAGTGCGCCTGCGCGGGAGCGGCGAATGTATGACGTAGGACACGTCATGCACACAGGCTTCAGAAGGAGATAGAAGATGGTCGAAAGAGGAAACGCGGGCACCGGGAACACAGACGCCCATATGACCCGACTCCACCGCAGCAACCGTTTAGGTAAGTATTATAAAGTGTTTTTTACGTTCTACACAGCGACCTGGGCTCTTATATACAGCAGTTAGGATGCTGTATATAAGCGCACACTGGTGATGGCCGCAGCTTCTAGGCCCCAAATCTGGTGACAGGTTCCCTTTAATTCTAGCCTTACAAGAAGAAAAGTATATAAATGGACACTAAAGGACATACAGATAAACGCACTGTATAATGTATAGAGACAATTTTGTGTACTCAGGGTCCTTCACTCCCACGATTCGTTATGAACAACCACTTTCCAAAGAAGTGTAAAAATAAGCATTAGTATCTAATGGAGTCCACACTCGCATTACATTAAGCAGCAATTCTCAGGAAGAGACATGTCTGCCTGCCAGAATATTTCTAACATTTTACCATTTAAGCCCTTATGTTCGCAATCCAATTTGCATAAACTTTTACTCTCCATCATTGTTCGTGGGGTTTTAAGCACTGAAATGGCTTAATTGGAGATCTGTTACTTATGTATTGAAGCCTTGATCTTTTAAAAACCTTGGTATAAGAATACAATGATTAAATACCGCAAATCCCCGTTACCATGGTTACACATTTCCATGCGCTGAACACAGATTTATTTCACCTTCAGATGCTTTTTGGAAAATCATTATCTGTGTGATGTTTTATTAGACCAAAACTTGGCCATATCTAACACAGCACAAACATGTAGTCACAGCCTCTGCGGTGAAACCCCGGAAAGATGGGACGGGAAACTTTTTTTCTCATTAGAAATGTATCTTCTCTTTAAAGAGTATGTATATAAAATGTGATTGTTTTGGTTTTCTTTTTATTATGATGTGTCTTGCAATTTTCACACTGCCACTGGAGCCATGTTATACTCATTCTTCCTATTGTTTCAGGAAATCAACATGGACATTACCTTATGGTGACCCTACTTTTGTATTAACACCTTCACGACATCTGCCGTTCTCGTACATACGGCGCCATAGGATGAGTCTTCCCGGAAATCGCCGCTATGATCACGCGGCTCACGTGCAGCACTGGTGAAATCCTCAGCAACTGTCAGCTATGTATTAGCTGACACCCTGTTACCACCAATCGCGGTTGTTTAAACCCTCCGATGCCATTATCAGTAGTGACAGTATCATCGATCTGCTTGTAGACGGAAGATACTCCCTCGTTCCTTCCATTGGCACAACACGATTCGTCTAGTGTTGCAAACAGGAGACATCTGAGTCCATATCAAAAATATTCTTTTTATTGAAAATTCTACATTAAGGATGGGTTTTTGGTACTTTTGTGTAGTAGCGAGTCGTCTAGTGGTAGGCTTGTCGCTTGGGATGCAAGAGGTCCTGGGTTCGAATTCTAGACAGAGCGCATTGACGTTGTTGGACGCCGACAGTTGGATAGCGACAGCGTCAAAGCCTACATGTGTTCATTGACGGGAACAGCCTAGGCGACATCTTAAATGTTTTACCTCTCAAAAAAAAAAAAAAAAAACAGCTATATTCCATGCTGTAATGTCTTTATACTCTTCTGTGTCCTCCCCGGCCCAGGAGATGTGGTGTGATCAGGAGATGTGGTGTGATCAGGAGATGTGGTGTGATCAGGAGATGTGGTGTGATCAGGAGATGTGGTGTGATCAGATGTAGTGTGATCAGACCATGTCCCTGAACAGTGAGACAGTACATACAGTTATACACTACATAATAGCAGGAGATGTGGTATGATCAGGAGATGTAGTATGATCAGGAGATGTAGTATGATCAGGAGATGTGGTGTGATCAGACCATGTCCATGAACGATGTGAAGCCCCACAAGTATTGTGTCGGTGCATTACCTTCAGGGACTCCACGCAGCTGGATCTTGTCACAGGTAGGAGATCTTCTTTTAGGATTGTCGTGACGCCACTCTCAGAATTGCGGTCAGTGGGGACCGCCACTGCAGGTTAAGGGTTGCCTGGGGCTGATGGTGGGTGCAGCCAGTTGTAATAGCCTCCTGAGAGTGAGGCAAGCCCCAGGGCCCTGTGTAGGTGTGTAGAACCACAAGGCGCAGAATAACTCCACACAAGCAGAATGTCTTTCAGGGGTTTTACTCACAGTTGATGGCAGGGTGAGTAACCCGGGCGTAGCTGGGATGAACCAGGCTGGAACCAGGTATCCTTCAGGCTGACTGATGAGGGTGGCTACCGACTCGCCTTCCTTAGCCCTTCTGTGGTTTGTGGTAACCCTGACTTTTAGTCCCTATGGGGGTCACCCAGGGAAGTAACTGCTCCCCTCGTTTGTTTGCCGTTTGCTTGTCGCCTGGACCAGATCACTCCAGCTGCTTGCCTCCTGTGAACTATGGGCCCTAACTGTGGCTACAAGGCTGCGGCTTTTGTGGTGTTGTGGCGTGGGCTTTAAGGGCCCCACCCCGGCAGGTTTAGCAAGGAAAGGTGGATCTATCCCCGCACCGGGATCTGCCGCCCGTTTGGGCCTGGTACTCCCTGACAGTCTCCTTACTTTCCACTACACTGCTCTCTCTCCAGCTGTGTGTGGTGTTCGGGCAGCACTACCAGGTGACCGTTCTCCCCCGTCGGTAGTCACTGCGCGGACGCTGTTAGACTGCAACAGCTCCAGGGTCTGCTTCTGCTCTTCCTGAGCTGCACACTAAACTGGCTCACTCGTGGGACCTCCACTGCTGCTCCTGTCTGAGCTCCACTTCCATGCTCCTCACTCCTCCACACTCTGCTTCAGACTCCTTACTCCTCCTTCTCTTTTCCCCTTGTGCCTGCCTACGCCACCTAGCAACCAGGCTCTCTACCACACCCCTTGAGTGGAGATGGAGGCTTCGCCCCCTCCACTCCTCAAGTGGAGGTGAAGGCTTTGCCCCCTCCTGGGATCCCCAGGGGTCCTCTCAAAGGTACATGTGTGAGACCTGATCACTATGCGCCTGTGTAGTCACACCTCGGTCAGCCTTCTGGATTACCTGTATTGTACTGTCCCCAGCATGGGTGCAGTACTCAGTGGTGCCTGACCAGGTCAGGGGCGCCACATTCCCCCTTAGTTATCACCAGCACGTCCTCGGGCTGCAAGACAACATTTTAAAATGCATAAAACATTAAAACATGGTAAAACATTTTAAAACCACCAGGTACCATACATCACCACCCTCCACCCACAAGTCCGTTAACCCACCCAAAACCCTTTCACGTTGGCCGCGCCTTCAGCCACTTCTGGCAGGATGTAGAGGCGGCTTTCATGGTCTAGTGGTCTTCAGGGCATACCTGGCCTGGTGGATCCGCGCCTTCAGCCTCTTCTGGCAGGATGTAGAGGCGGCCTTCACAGTTGGTGCTGACCAGGTACCCTCTTTGTGGTGGAGAGCCAGGCCCCATAAACAGGCATGCTCTCTGGTTGCAGGCGAGCCAAGCCCCTAAACAGGCTGGCTCTGGTGGTGGTACCTCTGGGGTAACTATGTACACTGCGAGAGTTTGTGGCTATAGCCAGTTCATAGCCTTAAGGTTCATGGGTTTCTCACATTAGTTCATGTGGGCACATGCTTAAACTTATAAACGTTGCAAACTGGTCAAAACTGTAACTTGCTGTACTTCTTTCTTTACTTTACGCAGATTCCTCCTCACCAGGGCTTGGGCCTGTAAGGCTGCGGCACCTGTTGCTTTCTTCATTTCTCTCATCATCGGAGGTAGTCTCATCAGTGGGTTCTTTATCTTTCCTTTCTTCTTCTGTGTCTGTTTCTTTTTCTGTGTCTGTTTCTTTTTCTTGTGGTATGGAGACAACTGGGTTTCTATAGGAATCTCTGGTACATGGCGTAACGTCAAGTGCATACCATCCTCTTTCTCCTTGGTGCATGGTGAATTCCACTGAATCTCCTGTTCGTAGGTTCCTTCCTGGATGTCCTCTGGGCAAATGGGCTCTTACGTCTCTTCTATTAACAAAGATGCCTTCCTTCATACCAGGAGCTACTATGAAGCCGTATCCACTCTTCAAGCTGAAATCCTCTACTACACCACGACAAAGTGGACCTCTAACCTGGGATTTGGCCCTTCTCAGGAACCGTTTCTCTTCCAAGTCTCTGGCCATGACTTCGTTTTTCTGCTCTGGAGACTGCGGTGCAGGGGAAAGCTTGGTTCTGCTACGGCGCCGTGTCCTACGGGCTGGATTCTGCTGGGCTGTTACTTCACTGCCTGCAGGCTCCCAGGTGAGGTTTCTAGGCAACTCTTCCTCTTCATCCCAGCGGGAGTATGGCAACATCTCTGGCTCTGGGCATGGATCCACTGCTGATGGCTCCGGGGTCAGCTCCTCAGCTTCCTGGCCTCCTCTCCCCCTTAGTTCTTCTGAGCACTCCTGTTGTGGCAGCGCTGGGGATGGGTGTTCATCAGCAGGCCCTGGCGGGGGACTCTTTGGCGTGGTTGCTGCAGGAGTCGCCTTGGGGGTGTGCGGAGGGAGCAGGTACCGATCCACCATCTCCTGTGGGAACTGGGCCTCTAAGTCAGCCTTCAGCTTCCAGTATGCGGGGTCCTCTCCTATCAGGGACCTCCTAGCAGGGACTTCCTTAGACTGGGGAGCGGTGTCTGCTCTGGCCTTGCAGGCCGGGGTAAACAGAGGTACATTCTTGTCTTGGCGGGCTGCACCTGACATGGCGGCGGCCTGGTCTTGGCGGGCCGCGCCCGACATGGCGGCGGCCTGGTCTTGGCGGGCCGCGCCTGACATGGCGGCGGCCTGGTCTTGGCGGGCCGCGCCCTGCATGGCGGCGGCCTGGATCAGCTGGAGTCTTAGCGGGCATCGCTACTGTGGCCGGTTCTTGGCGGGCCGGGCAGGGCATCGCTGCGGCGGCCTGAATTGGCGTCGCAGCTGCGATGGGATCTGTGCAGGCTGGGCTGGGCGTCGCTGCAGCGATCGGAGCTTGGCGGGCCGCACCTGGCGTGGCTGCGGCCTGGTTCAGCACCTCGCCTGCGGCGTGGATGAGCGTCGCTGCTGCGGTGGGGTCTTGGCGGGCCGGGCCTAGCAAGGCGGCGGCCTGGGTCAGCGTCACACCCGCGGCATGGATGAGGGTCGCGGTGGCAGCCGGATCTTTGCGGGCCGGGCAGGGCATCGCTGCGGCGGCCTGGGCTTGGCGGGCCGGGCAGGGCATCGCTGCTGCGGCCTGGTCCAGCGTCGCCGCGCCGGGCGCCTCTTCAGGGACCGCGGGCGTGGCAGCAGGGGTCGGGGCACTCGCGCTGGCAGGGGCAACACTGGACTCACCCATCGGTGGCACCATCGGGGTCTGAGTCGTCGCCGCTCGGTCTGGCACTCGTCGCGCAGCTTTTCCCTCATAGGCCTGCACCGCTGCAGCCATCTCCAGAAGCTCCATGCGTTCCTCTCTGATCTGCTCTACGACCCGGGTCTCCAGTCGGTCGCAGAACTGGGCAAGTTCCCGATACCACCAGGCAGCGGAGCCTGGTTCTGGGCCTCTGCGTTCAGACGCCATTTCCTCTGCGCCTTCTTCTGCACGATTTCCCAGCAGCGGACTCGTCGCTGCCTCCAGTAGCAGGCTCTTCAGTTTCTGCTCTGCCTCTTCCAGCAGCAGGCTTCTGGCTCCCTTTCTGTCCCGACGTCTCTGAACGCCTCCGCTCCCATCACTTGCGAGGTCAGGACTCTGCAGGGGATCTCTGGGTAGCCACACCTCTTCGTGGGCGGTAACTTCTCCCAGCGCGGGCTGCTGTTGTTTTTCAGCGCGCTTTTCATGGTGGCAATATGGCGGCGCTTCCAATTTTTCAAGCGGACCGCCCAGGCACATGGTCACCTGTCTGAACAGGTCTAGTCCTTATCCTGTTCGTGACGCCAGATGTGAAGCCCCACAAGTATTGTGTCGGTGCATTACCTTCAGGGACTCCACGCAGCTGGATCTTGTCACAGGTAGGAGATCTTCTTTTAGGATTGTCGTGACGCCACTCTCAGAATTGCGGTCAGTGGGGACCGCCACTGCAGGTTAAGGGTTGCCTGGGGCTGATGGTGGGTGCAGCCAGTTGTAATAGCCTCCTGAGAGTGAGGCAAGCCCCAGGGCCCTGTGTAGGTGTGTAGAACCACAAGGCGCAGAATAACTCCACACAAGCAGAATGTCTTTCAGGGGTTTTACTCACAGTTGATGGCAGGGTGAGTAACCCGGGCGTAGCTGGGATGAACCAGGTATCCTTCAGGCTGACTGATGAGGGTGGCTACCGACTCGCCTTCCTTAGCCCTTCTGTGGTTTGTGGTAACCCCGACTTTTAGTCCCTATGGGGGTCACCCAGGGAAGTAACTGCTCCCCTCGTTTGTTTGCCGTTTGCTTGTCGCCTGGACCAGATCACTCCAGCTGCTTGCCTCCTGTGAACTATGGGCCCTAACTGTGGCTACAAGGCTGCGGCTTTTGTGGTGTTGTGGCGTGGGCTTTAAGGGCCCCACACCGGCAGGTTTAGCAAGGAAAGGTGGATCTATCCCCGCACCGGGATCTGCCGCCCGTTTGGGCCTGGTACTCCCTGACAGTCTCCTTACTTTCCACTACACTGCTCTCTCTCCAGCTGTGTGTGGTGTTCGGGCAGCACTACCAGGTGACCGTTCTCCCCCGTCGGTAGTCACTGCGCGGACGCTGTTAGACTGCAACAGCTCCAGGGTCTGCTTCTGCTCTTCCTGAGCTGCACACTAAACTGGCTCACTCGTGGGACCTGCACTGCTGCTCCTGTCTGAGCTCCACTTCCATGCTCCTCACTCCTCCACACTCTGCTTCAGACTCCTTACTCCTCCTTCTCTTTTCCCCTTGTGCCTGCCTACGCCACCTAGCAACCAGGCTCTCTACCACACCCCTTGAGTGGAGATGGAGGCTTCGCCCCCTCCACTCCTCAAGTGGAGGTGAAGGCTTTGCCCCCTCCTGGGATCCCCAGGGGTCCTCTCAAAGGTACATGTGTGAGACCTGATCACTATGCGCCTGTGTAGTCACACCTCGGTCAGCCTTCTGGATTACCTGTATTGTACTGTCCCCAGCATGGGTGCAGTACTCAGTGGTGCCTGACCAGGTCAGGGGCGCCACAACAGTGAGACAGTACATACAGTTATACAGTACAGAGCAGGAGATGTGGTATGATCAGACCATGTCCCTTTATAGTCAGACACGGCCATTACACAGTACATAGCAGGGATACAAATATAAATTGTGGTAATTATTATTCCAAGATCTATTGATTAAAATGAAATTTAAAATTAACTTTGTGGGGAACCGCTTTAAGTATATTTTTACATGCATATTTTTGATTTTAGGTTTTACACAGTTAAATAAGAAAAGTCAATAGTTATTAAAAAATAGCCTTGTATTTCAAAGTAATAAGCTTTGCACTTTACACTTTAATTAAATTGTATTGGATTTTTATCACATATTGGGTCATTGTTTATGTTAATTTTTTCATTATGATTGCAATATTCTATTGGCGATGATGAATAATTAATGTCCTATTTCAGAGTACTCAATAAAGTGCTCCCCTCTCACATGAATAAATAAAAATGCAGAGAACTAATTTACCAGTATAAAAAGCATTAGCTTTTTTTTTTAGAACATAGACAGCATATTATTTGACAACTACTGTAAAATTGGGATGTATAATAAAAAAGGGGATTTGTTTGGTGGAATATACACCCAGAATCACGAGCAGTTCTGGGTGCATATTGCTAATCCCTGCCTAACTGTCCCTGTGTCTAGTAGCCTAGATTAAGGGATCTCTAGAAAAAGTATTTCTAAAGCTCTTTTATCATATGCTAATGAGGACAGCGACTAGGCGTAAGGGCTTTACTACCCCCAACAAGTCCACGCTCTTAGCATGGTAGTACGCTCACAGGGGTGTACTAACATGTTACTCAATGCAGCATCACCAGCAGTGACGTGCGTAGCTGTGTCCGCTGTCTCCGCTGTTCCGAAGTCACCGGTACTTCCGGTCATGCTCACTAGCAGCTGGGACGTGTACACCCAGCTTCATACAGTGGACGACCGGAAGTGCCGGGGACTTCTGAACAAGGGACACAGTTACACACGTCACCGCTGGTGATACTGCATTGAATAGCATGTTAGTACACCCCTGTGGGTGTGCTTCCTTGCTAACAGGGCGGACTAGTTGGGGGACGCAACACCCTTGCGACTAGTCCCTGCGCTCATTATCATATCATAAAAGATCTTTAGAAGTACTTTTTCTAAAGATATCTTTATCTATGCTAGTGTATACAGAGACAGTTAGGCAGGGATTAGCAATATGCACCTAGAACTGCTCGTGGATCTGGATGCATATTCCATCTGATAGCTTCCCTTTAAGAACAGTTTCCGCTCATTGGCCCACTGGCTGAATAGATTGGCCATGTGGGCAGGTAAATCGCTATTGTCAGCTGCAAATTGGCCCATGTACATTGGAAATTTCCTACCATAATTCACACCAACAAAGGGCAATGATCTTTACATGCACCTACATGTGTGAACGGCGCCCTGTACAAGCCATTTGTATGCAATTTTAACACTAAGCAATCACCACCTCCTTGGATTGGTAGTGTGCGAGTGGTTGCTTCATCAGTGTTTTGCACCTGTTGCCGCCATCTTTATTAGTGGGTTTAGTGCACCCTGTTAGTGCACTGGATTCTTTGGCCTGGGCAGGTAAACATCATTGCCCTTTGTTGAATTATTCATGAATTTTTTTAGAGGAAAAAAAAAAATGTCCCCTCTTTTTGTGGTGTAATTTCCTACCAACAGTACGCATGCTCTATCTGATTAACACTTGTATTTTTCCTCAGTATGAACAAGCCATAAATTACAGCTGATCAATTTGTTTATAGTGGATTAGGGAGAAACTGGAGCATCTAAATGCACTTAAGGCTATGTTCACACAGTGCATCTTTTCTAACCACAAAGATGCAGTGTTTTTGGCCCCAAAAACAAAAAAAAAAAAACGCACCCACAAACGCATAAAAAACGCATGCGTTTCTACCGCATTTTGCCCAATGCGTTTTTTAAGTAAAATCTTTTAACTGGAAGGGCTCAAAAACGCTGGGAAAAAAAACGCAAAAAGAATGGAGATGCTGTATCTTCAAAAACACTGCCAAAATACAGCCAAAAAAGAAGCCCAGTGTGAACAGCAAAATAGAAGTCTCAGACTTTGCTGGGGGAAGGAATTGCGTGCATTTAGGTACACCTTTGTGACCTCAAAAATGCAATAAAAGATGCAGTCTGTGAACATAGCCTTAGTGTTAAAGGGAATCTGTCAGTAGTAGTGATGAGCGAGTACTAAAATGCTCGGGCGCTCGAGGCTCGGGCCGAGCATCTCAAAATACTCGTGTACTCGGCCCGAGCACCGAGCCCAATGTTATCCTATGGGAGACCCGAGTATTATTCTGAAATGATCCCCGGCAGCATGTAGAAACCATAAAACTTTAAATTAAAAAAAAAAAAAACGTGTGTGTGTGTGTGTGTAAGCGTGCATATATATATACACGCGGAGTGGAGTGCGGGAGGGGCCGTAGCCGAGCGGGGAAGTGTCGGGCTAAAGGCACGGTCATGCTGTGAGGGCCGGCCAATCACTGCAATTCCACAAGTAACAGGGCTGTGGCATTGCAGTGGTCTGCCAGCCAATCCCTGCATAAGGGATGGCTGTAAAAAGAGCGCCAACATGAAGACCACGAGTACAGCACGAGTATCGCGAGATTACTCGGTCCCCGCCGAGTAGCCCGAGTACAGTGATACTCGTGCGAGTACCGAGCAGTAAGAAGCATGCTCGCTCATCACTAGTCAGTAGGCATTTCACATCACCGTAATGTACATACAGAGACCCTGATTCTAGCAATGTATTACTTAATTTACTGGATGCACCCTTTTCTGTACAATGTATAGTAACAGATAGCTGCTAACCAGTACTAGGTGTCTGGTTGGACTAGAAGACAGGGGGCCAGTTATTTGAAAGTGATAATCTCCTGCTGATAAAATGCTGATTGCATTAAAACAGCATAACACAGCCCTGTAAGTGACATCACTGTAATCAGAGTCTCTGCTCCTACAATATTGTGCTCTCAGATTATATAGAAAAATCTGGCGACAGATTTCCTTAAACTTGCTTTACATGATTGATAAGGGAGTGGCTGACTATTGTCACAAGTTTGTTTTTGCCCATTTTAAATGAAGAACTGCACTTTCAAGTAACATTTCAGGATACGGCTATATACCAGCATGTGAATAACACCCTTTCTGGCCATTATACGACTTCTCCTGCATTGTTTAGGACTTTACCACTTTGTAGGCTCTAGTGACTAGAGCAGGAGTCTCAAACTCAGCTGGATGTATGGGCCGCACTTGGAGAAAAAATTGAGAGGGGCCGCATTCTTTGCAGGACAGAGTGACATTTTTAAAGATTCCATGTTTTTTTTTCTACACACCTTTGGATCACTTTTTTGACATTTTTTTACTTGTTTATTATAACTAAACAAAAAAGTGCAGATTTGTTAAGTTTATATATAAAAAAGCATTTTTAAATGGCAAAAAAAAACATGCTGTTGAAACTTTTTTTTTTTTTACATTTTATCACCTTCTTGTAATATTGTTTTATAATTAGCAGCATCATATAGTAATCTTAGCCAACATCTTGTAGTAATGTCCCCATGCTGCAGTAATGTCCCCAATCCATGTGCCCTGTAGTAATGTGCTCATCCTTGTTGTATTGTGCTTCATCCTTGTAGTATTGTGCTCATCCTTGTTGTATTGTGCTCATCCTTGTAGTATTGTGCTCATCCTTGTAGTATTGTGCTCATCCTTGTTGTATTGTGCTTCATCCTTGTAGTGTTGTGCTCATCCTTGTTGTATTGTGCTCATCCTTGTAGTATTGTGCTCATCCTTGTTGTATTGTGCTTCATCCTTGTAGTATTGTGCTCATCCTTGTGCCCTGTAGTATTGTGCCCATCCTTGTTGTATTGTGCTTCATCCTTGTGCCCTGTAGTATTGTGCCCATCCTTATGGTATGTGCTCATCCTTGTGCCCTGTAGTATTGTGCTTATCCTTTTAGTATTGTGCTCATCCTTTTGCCCTGTAGTATTGTGCTTATCCTTGTAGTATTGTGCTGTGCTCATCCTTGTGTCCTAGTATTGTGCTCATCCTTGTAGTATTGTGCTCATCCTTGTGCCCTGTAGTATTGTGCTCATCCTTGTAGTATTGTGCTCATCCTTGTAGTATTGTGCTCATCCTTGTGCCCTGTAGTATTGTGCTCATCCTTGTAGTATTGTGCTCATCCTTGTAGTATTGTGCTCATCCTTGTGTCCTAGTATTGTGCTCATCCTTGTAGTATTGTGCTCATCCTTGTAGTATTGTGCTCATCCTTGTGTCCTAGTATTGTGCTCATCCTTGTGCCCTGTAGTATTGTGCTTATCCTTGTAGTATTACGCTCATCCTTGTGTCCTAGTATTGTGCCCATCCTTGTAGTACTGTGCTCATCCTTGTAGTACTGTGCTCATCCTTGTAGTACTGTGCTCATCCTTGTAGTATTGTGCTCATCCTTGTGTCCTAGTATTGTGCTCATCCTTGTAGTATTGTGCTCATCCTTGTGCCCTGTAGTATTGTGCTTATCCTTGTAGTATTGTGCTCATCCTTGTGCCCTGTAGTATTGTGCTCATCCTTGTAGTATTGTGCTCCTCCTTGTGTCCTAGTATTGTGCTCATCCTTGTAGTATTGTGCTCCTCCTTGTGTCCTAGTATTGTGCTCATCCTTGTAGTATTGTGCTCATCCTTGTAGTATTGTGCTCATCCTTGTGTCCTAGTATTGTGCCCATCCATGTAGTATTGTGCCCATCCTTGTAGTATTGTGCTCATCCTTGTATTATTGTGCTCAACCTTGTACCCTGTAGTATTGTGCCCATCCTTTAGTAATACTAACAAAAAATAAAAAAATTCTCCTCTCCTTTCCTTTCCTTCCTTTGTTGCCTCTTATTAGACTGCGCTCCCACTATCAGTGTTTGCAGCGTTTTGGATGCAGCATGTTTCATCTGCATCCAAAATGCTGCGATGTACAGTACAAGCAGAGTGTGTGTGTGTGAAGCGTGCATCTAAGGGGTGCTTTACACACTGCGACATCGCTAGCATTTGCTGGCGATGTCGAGCGCGATAGCACCCGCCCCCATCGTACGGCCGATATGTGGTGATCGCTGCCGTAGCGAACATTTTCGCTACGGCAGCGTCACATGCACATACCTGCCTATCGACGTCGCTGTGACTGGCGAACAGCCTCCTTTCTAAGGGGGCGGTTCGTTCAGCGTCACAGCGACGTCCCTAAGAAGCCGTCCAATCAAAGCGGAGGGGCGGAGATGAGCGGTATGAACATCCCGCCCACCTCCTTCCTTCCTCATTGCTGGCGGGACGCAGGTAAGGTGAGGTTCCTCGTTCCTGCGGTGTCACATGGAGAGATGTGTGCTGCCGCAGGAACGAGGAACAACATCGTTACAGCAGCAACGATAATTGGGAATAGGGGGGGGGGGATGTCACCGATTAGCGATTTTGAACGTTTTTGCAACGATTCAAAATCGCTAATAGGTGTCACACGCAACGACATAGCTAACGTGGCCGGATGTGCGTTACAAATTCTGTGACCCCAACGAGATCGCTTTAGCGATGTCGTAGCGTGTAAAGCCACACAAACAATAGCCTGTGGTGCGGCTTTCAGAGGCCGCAGCATGTGAATTGTTTGCTGTGGAGTCACAAGTGTCATCTGCAGGGAGAACACAGCGAGGAGACCGCAGCACCCTGAACCCTGATCGCGGGCAGCGGCCTCCTGCGGAGGAGACTTGCGGCCCCACAGGTTAGCTGATCGTGGGCAAGTACCTTACCTGCTTGTTGCGGCCCGCAGACCTCGTGAATATCACAGACCTATTTCGGGTGTCAGTGCTGACAGGGCTTTACTACAGTTGAATCATTTGCAATGTCGCATAGCGGAGGTTTCTGTACTATTCCAATGGCAGCTGTCCACCAATCAGATGCAAGGAGGTGATGTCATACAGCGACTTCACCTCCTTGCATCTGATTGGCGGGCGGCAGCCATTGGTATAGTGCAGAAAGCTACTCTGCGCAACGCTGCAAATGATTCAACTGTCCTCTGCCGGCGCCAATCCCCAGCATAAGGCTGCAATAGTCACCGGATCTGTGGGCCGCAACACGCAGCCTCAGGGGCCACATGCGGCCCGCGTTCCACGTGTTTGAGACCTCTGGACTAGAGTCTCAGCATTTTTTTTTATGCACTCTACCTCTCTCCTCCTCTTTCTCTCTCTATATACTTCTATAGGCAGCAGGTGTAGTTTGGTCCCTTACTGAATACAGATTTGAGCAGTGTTTGTGAATGATCAGTGCAGGAGAGAAGAGGAGGCATTTTCTCAGATAAAATAGAGTAGTTACTCTTTAAGGCTAGGTTCACATTTCCGTTGTTTTCCATCAGTCACATGCGTTGCTTGACGCTTGTGACTGATGCGTTGTACAATGGATAACAAGAATAAGAATTCATTGTCGGACTCCGTTGTAAAACGTGAGAGAGAGAACGATCAGCTGATCGTTCACAATAGCCGACCGCCAGCATTTGAGAGCAATCAGCTGATCTCCCGGCGGCCGGCTAATGAGAGCGATCAGCTGATCAGCCGGCTGCTGTGAGCGATCAGCTGATCAGCCGGCTGCTGTGAGCAATCAGCAGATCGCTCTCATTAGCCGGGTGATCAGCTGATCGCTCACCGCAGCCGGCCGCCGGGTGATCAGCTGATCGCTCACCGCAGCCGGCCGCCGGGTGATCAGCTGATCGCTCACCGCAGCCGGCCGCCGGGTGATCAGCTGATCGCTCACAGCAGCCGGCCGCCGGGTGATCAGCTGATCGCTCACAGCAGCCGGCCGCCGGGTGATCAGCTGATCGCTCACAGCAGCCGGCCGCCGGGTGATCAGCTGATCGCTCACAGCAGCCGGCCGCCGGGTGATCAGCTGATCGCTCACAGCAGCCGGCCGCCGGGTGATCAGCTGATCGCTCACAGCAGCCGGCCGCCGGGTGATCAGCTGATTGCTCACAGCAGCCGGCCGCCGGGTGATCAGCTGATCGCTCACAGCAGCCGGCCGCCGGGTGATCAGCTGATCGCTCACAGCAGCCGGTCGCCGGGTGATCAGCTGATCGCTCACAGCAGCCGGCCGGCGGTTGATCAGCTGATCGCTCACAGCAGCCGGCCGGCGGGTGATCAGCTGATCGCTCACAGCAGCCGGCCGGCGGGTGATCATCTGATCGCTTACAGAAGGCGTCTGCCGGGAGATCAGCTGATCGTTCGGCCGCCGAGAGAGAGCATGCGCAGCGAAATCCTAAGGATTCCTCTGCTCAATAAACATTACACTCTGCGTTCCTGCCACCCGACGGTCAGTAGTTCCACGACTGATCAGTCGGGCGGAGGATGCAACGCAAGAGCATCAGTCACAATCCGCCGCTCATATAAGTCTATGGGAAACAACAAAATCCGCCAAACGGATTGCGTTGTTTATCAGAGCGGCGGATTATGACTGATGCAAAACAATGGAAATGTGAGCCTAGCCTTATAGAAAAAGTCTGCCAACTTTGCAGCTCCTTCATGGTTACCTGTGGTCTCTGCGGTGCCTCTTTGATTAATGCCCTCCTTGCCCAGGCTGAAAGTTTTGGTGGGCGGCCCTCTCTTGGCAGGTTTGTTGTGGCACCATGTCCTTTCCATTTATTGATAATGGAGTGGATGGTGCTCCGAGGGATCATCACAGATTGGGATATATTTTTAGAACTCAACCTTGAGTTTTACTTCTCAACAACTTTGTCTCTGACTTGTTTGGCGATCTCCTTCGTCTGGTATTATATTGTTGGTGGCGACTCATCAGCTGACCCCACGCTATCATGACAACCCATTGGCGCCCTGTGATCATGTCACGGGGGCTGCTGTTGGCAAGAGGAAATGGCGCGATCCCCGCTGGAGCGCGTTACATCACACTGACGGAGTTTGACAGCATAATCTTATGAAGGTAATTAGAGCTTTAGAGCAATAGGAGTAAATACATATGCACATGGCAATTTTTATTTACTGTATCCCATACATTTTTCTCACTTTATTTCCACTATTTAGTGCTGATGCCTCACACACAAATCGAATTAGAAAAATATTTAAAAACAGGTGTAATGTAACAAAATAGGTAAAAAGCCAAGGGGTTGAATACTTTCGCAAGGTACTGTATTAACCATGTACTGTAGATAACACAGATGTAATCTGAATGAAAAAAAAAAATCACAGCTAAAAACACAACAAAAATCCATGCAAAACCGGTTTCACTGCCACGAGACAAGGTTTTGGTCGCAGAAAAAAAGAAAAACAACAACAAACAGCAAACGTTGCATGTGAACATATCCTAAAACCACCACATCATACACATCACACCTTGTCATGTATCATATTCCTTATCACAGTATCTATTTACCATTTACTTTTTCTTCGATAATTATACAGCTGCCTTGGAAAGTACTGAGCAAATAGAAGAAGTGCTCTAAACAGGAACACTCCTTAAAGATGACACAGCACAAATAGCTTGTGTTACAAGAAGATAAAAGAATGAAGCATTCTGGAGCCTCGCGCTATGACAGGTTATACTTACAGCAATACACAACCAGGGAGAAATTTACTAGGGGTGTAAAATGCGTCTCTACAATTTCACAGCACATTGCAAGAGAAGAACGATAAGTCCGGGCACTTTCCCACAAGCCTATCTTTGTATTTGGCCATGTGCAAAGTGTTCTAGTGGATCGGGTATTTTACTGCAGAGTAAAGGCCGCTTTACACGCTGCGATATCGTTACTGATATCGCTAGCGTGCGCACCCACCCCCACCGTTTGTGCGACACGGACAAATCGCTGCCCGTGGTGCACAAAATCGCACGGACCCGTCACACTACTTACCTGCCTAGCAACGTCGCTGTGAGCGGCAAACCACCTCCTTTCTAAGGGGGCAGTTTGTTCGGCGTCACCGCGACAATCACTGCGATGTCACTAAGCGGCCGGCCAATAGAAGCGGAGGGGCGGAGATGAGCGGGACGTAACATCCCGCCCACCTGCTTCCTTCCTCATTGCTGGTGGCCGCAGGTAAGGAGATGTTCCTCGTTCCTGCGGCGTCACACATAGCGATGTGTGCGGCCGCAGGAACGACGAACAACATCGTACCTGCAGCTGCAACGATAATTGGGAATGGACCAAAATGGATGTTTTTGCAACGATTCAAAATTGTGCATAGGTGTCACACGCAACGACATCGCTAACGACACAAATTCCGTGACCCCAACGAGATCGTTGGAGCGATGTCGTAGCGTGTAAAGCGGCCTTTAGGCCGGGGAACGGCGGGGTTTTCTGCCATCTCTAATTTACTTTAATGAAAGAGCATTTTAGGCAGAGTGCGGGGTTTGAAGTGTGAATATAGCCTGAAACAATCAATTTTTTTTTTTTTTAAATAAATAACCCCTAGAAGTAAAAAATAATGAAATTTGGCGACTATAAGCTGCGGCCACCACCACCGCGCTCTTATATACAGCATTCCAGAAAAAACTGTATATAGGATCCTAGACCGCTCTGTATAATGTAAAAACACTTCTAATATTCACCTAGAGGGTGGTCTGGTCTGATGGGTGTCGCCGCTCTCCGGTCTAGCGCCTCCTCTCTGCTGCGATCTCGTTCTCCTTCTACCCATCCCAGTATGAATGACGCGTCTACGTCATCCACACAGGCCGACACTGCGATCCTGCACAGGCACACTTTGATCTGCCCTGCTGAGTACTGTAATACGCAGGAGTGAGGAAAGGTTAAAGACCGCCCTCGCATGTGCACAACAATACTTTGATCTGCCCTGCAAAGTGCGCCTGCGCAGGACCTCAATGTCGGCCAGAGTAAATGACATAGGACGAATCATGCACACGGACCTCAGAACAAGGAGGACAGCGATCGCCGCAGTAAGGAGGCACCGGACCAAAAAGCAGCGACACCCATCATACCGGACCGCCCCCTAGGTGAGTATAATAAGTGTTTTTTTACGTTCCACATTGCGGCCTGGGCTCTTATAAACAGTATTCTGGAATGCTGTATATAAAAGCCCACTAGTGGTTGGCGCAGCTGAACTCTGGTGACAGGTTCCCTTTAAAGGGGTTGTCTAGTCTAAATCCACAAGTCTGCAGTCACTCCAAGTTCACTGTGCGCTGTGAGGATTGTCCAGTGTCAGCTCCAGGAGCAGCGATCACGTGACCATGAATAAGTGATAAGCAAACTCCTGGCCACAATCCAATTGGACTGCCACGCTCAATGCAAATGTATTTAGTTAGGCTGGAAACAGTCTAGTCGAATTCTGTCTGGGAGTCTGTAACAGCCATACTAGACATGACACTGGAGAATTTTCACAATGCTCAATGAACAGAGTGACTGCATACATGTCGATTTAGACTGGACAACCAATTTAAAACCTAAATTCCCTGATTATTAAAGCACCACCGCTCCAGATGTTCCCATCGGAATCAGAAGTGATTACATTTGGCTCATTGGTCATCCGATTGCTACAGCCAATCATTAGCCTCAGTCGTCACAAACCATACATGAAAATGTAATCATGCAGGCCATAGAGTGATTGAGTGAGCATAATCACCTCCGGTACAGGTGGACAATAATAAAGTGATGGTCCTCTCTATGAATACGTAGATAAGGTTTGTTCTTTGGCTAATTTTACATAATCCACGTAAACCCTTTAATAATCTGTGGTTTTAGCTGTGTAAACTCTGGCAACTTAAGGCCCAGTCCCACACAACGACTTACCAGCGATCCCGAAAACGATGCGACCTGATAGGGATCGCTGGTAAGTCGCTGGGAGGTCGCTGGTGAGATGTCACACAGTCAGATCTTACCAGCGATGCAGGAACAATACAGGTCACAGTAGTGACCTGTATAACGATCTCAGCAGTCACTGTGACCCTGTCACATTAAAAGCAAAATTATTTTGAAGCGATCTCCACCGGTCTTTACTTTCTACTCCAAAAAGGAACTTCTATGCTCCAGAGAGGATGTCCCCTACACAGAGTACAAACTGGTAGAGACCCGAGAAGTGCCAGGTGCAAGTTTCCACTCACTTGTTATTTTATTATCCTCTAAGCGACTTTCAAAATAATTTTGCCTAGTCGAGAAACATATTAAGGGGCGACCATGTCAGGTGAGAGTCCGACATCTGAATAAAAGGCAGATAAAATAAAACTACATGGTATATGCTATATAGATGATGGATCCAGGAGAGCTGTACATGACTTTTATAGTTTGTTTTTGTTACAGTCCAGCCACCAAACATCGCAATATGACCAGGGATGATGGCATTTTACAATAATGAAACATGCATTACAGATCACAGAGCTGTCAGGAAATGTTGCTGCTTCTAATGAATTTCACAGCATGCGACTGTCCATTCTGCCTGAGTATTATGTTGTCAATTGAAATAAATGCAATGAATCAGCTGTGAGAAGTCATTCTGCAATATCTACATACATCAATTGAAATAAACAGCTGCCGGGCCAAACCTACCCTGGGGAATTCTAACAGCCCAAGCATTTCTTGTGCCATCTGCTCATCTACGTGGGTCGATCCCAACCGAACATCATTCAAATTCATTTGTCAACGCAGGGTTTCCACGTCTTAATTACATCACTAAAATCATTAAGTCTTGTGCGTAATGCAAGTTTCCCAATTGCTAGCAAGCTAGGAACCACCGGTAGAGTTCAATCCAAGAATACAAAGACCGGACCATTGGTTACTGCAGTGTCAGTGTGCGCTGATAGGCATGTGTACGGAATGACAATATACAAACGACAAGGAGGAAAATGTGAAAGAATTCATAAGCGCACTACCTCTAGGCAAAATTCTGTGTAATTACTCATACATCGCTCTCTCGAGTGCTCTCCGTCTTTCTACATACACTACATACACCATCGGGCAACTACCTGGCGCCATAAAGAATGAAGAACATGTCAGAGAGGAGAGGAAGGGTGATAAATACATACACCATACTGAAAACAAAACGCATTGCCTCATCACTAGGCTGGAAAACACATGTCCATAAGTATAACCTCTGTGAGAGGACTGTCGAGAAGGCCCAAATACAGAGCATAACAAAGTGTTATTGATTGCTCCAGTAATCCCCAGGAGGGCCGGTGAAATCATCCTAGTGATCGTCCTGGGAATAGGGGAGCCAGTGACAAAACATCAGAATACTAAAGGGATCATCGAGTTTGTACTCCGAGGCGCAGCACCTTGAAGCCAAAAGCTGCCTAATTACAAGCCAAGACGTGCGCCTTACATGATACAATTGTGTTTTACAGAAAAACTGCAGATTGCACAAAAAACGACTTCCTTCTGCATCTTCTTTTGGAAATAGTCACTGCTTTCTATTTGTAAGAAAAATAAAAACTTGGAAAGGAGGTCTATAGCTGTTCTACACAAACTAGGAGGCCCCGTTCACCAGCTAGTAATCACAGCACGGTGCCAGATGTCACAAGTGTGAAGTACCACGTCATATAAAGCACTGCGTACTGGGCTGCCGTCTTTTATGTTAGCATGTTAGCAAGTGGCTGATGTCATTCTCCTCTCCTTAAGAAGGACATGACCCAAGACCTAGCTGTCCATGGAAAGGTGGATCTATGCAGCAAGACGCTCATGGTACATGTAGATAGGATGATTTCAGTCCATCAACGAGCATTGGTCAACTGTATGCAAGCTGATTGATGCTTGTTTACACAGGTCAATGAAAATTGATAGGAAAAGAAGAATCATTAGTACGATCCCTCTGTCCCCAAACAGCATGCTTAACTGGACACGATGCGGATGCAATCTGAGTGCAGTTTGGTTATCATGGACTGAGATATTGGGCAAGGCTGAGAAACTTTTTTTCTTTTTTCTTTTCACAAAATGAAAAAAATAAAAAAATGAAATTGCAACCAAAATTACTGGTGAAACTTGGTCAGTCTTTCTCATATGTGAAAAATAAAAAAAAAACAACACATGTGAATGAGCCCAAAGTGATAAATCGTTGGAATAAGGGTCTCTTCCCCTACATCATGCTGCTCTCAGATGGGGGTAGAAAAATCCTTGTGACACATTGCCATTAAGCTAGTCTTGTCAATAAGTCTAATAAACACCTACAAACAAGTCATCGGCTGCAGCCTCGGTAAGTACAGTATATGCCTTCCAGTTCCTTGTTGCCATGCTGAGGCCGAGCATCTGATTTCTACTGCCGATGTGCCAGCATATCCATGTAAGCATTATCTCTACTGACAAAGAGCTAATTGGCCTTTCAGTGCCGATCTGCGGACAGCACCGGCTCATTCTGCGGGGGACGTTCTGCATAACTGCTTTTTTCCACAGAATGTGAATGGAGTACAATGTATCCTATTCACTTGTATTGGTTGCAGTATGGTAACAAGCTTGATGCGCATTTAAGAGGAATCCATGCCTAAATCCTTAGCAAGCCTGGAATCTGTGGAAATGGTCTTCTATGTTCATTGTCACACATCATTTCCAGATCACGGCATAGACTTGCTCCCCGGCATTAGCATACAATGCTCCCACACAGAAACGGCACAATTAGAAATCAGCAGACATTGTTTCATTCAGCTGTGTAAAATGACATTGCTCCAGATACAGGAAATCATTAGGCTTTGGCACAGAATTCCGCATTGATACAAGTTATTACCGCCGTCATTTCTCATCCACGATAACATCGGGGGACATTCATAAAACTATTCATTTGCTTTTGTCCCTTGTAGAGCAATGTCAGAGAATAGAGTATTCTGCACAATGTATGGATGGGGATGAAAGAGAAATCAGTTCTTCACTAGATAACATTTGGCTCATTATCTATCCCAGTCCCTGATTAGGATATTAAATGTGTTCAGAGGGTCCTACCCGTCTCTAAACCATAGAGATGAGCCGGACCATATGCTGGTATTAGTGCAAAGTGTAGGTGCATGTTCACACAACGGCCATTTAACAGACAAAACACAATGAGAAAATATAAGTAAATAGTCATTTTGATCAAAAGCCATCCCACCGCGAGAAGTTGTACCCAATCAAGACAATCCTACCTCTAATATTAAACCTCCTTCAATATAGATGAGGAAGAGCAGGACCCCAGCCCGACTGTTCAGACACCTGACAGTGGAATGCTATATAGACAGAATGCCAACTCAAAAAGGAGGAGCCACTCCCCTATTGATGGAAAGTACAAGAAACTACAGCAAAAAGAAATGAGCCGGACCATATGTTGGTATTCGTGCATAGTGTAGATGCATGTTTACACTAAGGATATTAAAGTGCACCAATCACCAGGATTTTCCTATATAACCTAAAGCCAGTGCCATACTGGCACTATCAGGCTGATTCTACACATACCTTTAGTTGTCAGCTAGGATGTATAGGTTTTGAAATACAAGCAAGTAAAGTGTGTAAAATGAGCAACTTTTTGAATGGCAGCAGCTGCCGATCAGCTGATTAGTTGGGGTGAGTATTCATAGTTATCCCCTCCCCCTGCCTGTCCATCTTCCCTGTTAATTATGCTAATTCTATTATAAAATCGTTTTACTAACTGACTAGAAGGACCTGTGCTGATATAATATCCATGTGACCAGAAGGGGCAGGGCCTCAGCCAACATAGCTGATACCAGGAAGCAACGTTCTTTTTCTGTTGGCTGAGGCCCCACCCCTTCTGGTCACACAGGTATGACATCAAATTAAGGGCCTTCTAGTCAGTTAGTAAAACGATTCTATAAAATAATTAGCATAAAGTAACAGGGTGGATGGACAGGCAAGGGGAGGGGATAACTATGAATACTCACCCCCAACTATCAGCTAATCGGCAGCTGCTGCCATTCAAAAAGTTGCTAAAAAGTTGCTAAACGTCCGAGACCCAGACACAAATCATCTTGGGGCACATATCTCATCATAGACACACTGCGTAAAAAATTAAAGCCAGTATAGAACTAGTTATATCACCAAGAACAGAAAGTATTCCTAATGTACCGAATGTGTAGACGGATCCCACAGAGACATCTATGTATGTACAAGAGCTGCAGACACCAACCTGTAAGATATTTTTAAAAAACAATACTTCCAAAGTCATTTTGTGGTAAATTTTGGTGGAGAGACTCCAAACCTTGTCCCAGCACCTCCTATCTCAATATGTAAAAACAGAAGACTGATGTTTAAGGATACTTTCACACTTGCGTTGAACGACATCCGTTGCTATCCGCCGCCTTGAGGAATTACGGTAACCGTTGCAGGAAACCGTTTGATTCCTCATAGACTTCTATTAGCTATGGATAGCAACGGATGGCCTTACGTTGCATCCGGTAGCCGGCGCTGCGTTGCATCTGCCTGGCGGATGGAACGCTGCATGTAGTGTTTTTCTGCGCTTGGCGGAGTGTCAAAAAACGCAACCTACAGGATTCCGTCGGCGTCCGTTGTTTTTATAATGGACGCCTATGGTGGCGGAATCTGTTAGAATCCGTCATTTGACGGATTCCGTCACAACCGTCTTTACACAACTGCGCATGCCCAGATGTGTAAAGTAAAACAAAAAAAAAACTATAACGGATTGCGTTATTTTGTACAATCCGTTGCATCCGTTGTGCCACTATATGCAACGCATCCGTTCAATCCTTCACGCAACGCAATGCAACGGATGCCGTTCAACGCAAGTGTGAAACTAGCCTAAGACGATTGTACTTTTGTATCAAAGCATTTCCCAACAAAACCACACACCAGTAATTCCCAATCTTATTCCTGCAAGGGATCCCCTGAAAAATATGGCCACTTCTGAGGATCCCTAAATGCAGTTCATTAGTTACATACCGTAATTACAGTCATATAGGTCGAAAAAAAAGACTTTAGTCCATCAAGTCCAGCCTTTCTCCACCATTAAACATTCTCTGTCACAATTATTTATACCCACAATGCCATTTGTGCGGAGAAAAGCACAGGTTTATAGCCTCAACCAACAGTATTCGGGTGCCTGCAGACGAGCCTATAAATCAGATATGTGCTATCCGATTTCTTATCACACTGACCATTGTGATTCAATAGTGCTGTGCGGATGAGCCGTTCTTTTACACAGTCCAATGTCTGTTAGAAAAAAAAGTAGCATATGCACTACTTTCAGTAAAGTCTCAAATGGGACTGACACATTCAAGTCTATGGGTAAGAGATAAAAAAAAACAAAAAAAAAAAACAACGGATCATCAGGGTGGCATTGGCTTTTTACAGATTTCCACAATAAACCTTGAAACTATTGTTGATGTCAAAAAACGGATCATGCCTGGATGTCACATGGATAAAAAAAAAAAAGGACGCGGATGAAAATCTCATAAAAATGAGGGGAAAAAAAAAATCATCTGAGTTTTCTGGATGATACTCGGACGATTTTTCACATGCTCATCTGATACATAGGGTCAGATTGTGATTTGCCTCCATAATAAAGATACTGGGGGAAATGAAAAAGGCTGAAAGAATCGACATGCTGCAAATCAGAAAGTAGTCTTGATGGCTCAAATCCGCAAGGAAATAAAATAGGCTCCATTCAATAATAGCATTTACTATACTGGTACTGTTATTTTTTACCCTTGAAAAATGTGCAGGGAAAAACGTGGCAAAAACACAGCATGTGAACAAACCCTAACGCGTGGCACCTGAACAGTGCCCACATTTTTTTGGGCTGCGATCACATGCAGAGGCAGTATTCTGGCAAAAAAACAAAGCCGCATTAATCTACCCAAGCACAATGACTTCAATTTGCATGGAAATATCCATTTCTTCTCCAAAAGCGTATGGCCATTGCTAGCCGTCATGAGTTCTTGCAGGTGAAATGAATGGAGAATGCAGGAAGCAGATAAAGATCAGAGTGACACAGGACTACCGCAGCCGCTAGGTGTGATCGAAGCCTTAAAGTAGAATGTAATGAATAAGATTAGAAGAAACAAGAACGCATTCTACTTGGAAACCACGATGTGAGCATAACTTTTAATAGAAGGGTAACCAGACTCCTTGTGGACAGCAGGACTAGCAGCGGAGACTGATGAGTACTCGGTGCCCTTTTCTCACGCTGACTGAGAACAGGTGTCAAAATCACAAGAAGATCATCTTCCACCAGACTATACTACAAGTAATGAACAATGCCACACCGACGTGACAGGACTATGAAGGAATGAAAAGTGCTGACAATCCCTGCACAGACCTGAAAAACAAGTCGTCCTACGTGGAAGAATCAAGTAACAGAAAATTCCATCCATACTTCAATAATTCACACACCACTTGCAGATACCACACTTACAAAAATGCCACCGGGTCCACTGATCAATGCAGCTTTCCTAAATCGGTGAACCATATATAGCCGGTATATATTTGTATACATACCTGTAGACTGTGAGCCCTCGCGGGCAGGGTCCTCTCTCCTCCTGTACCAGTCTGTGCCTTGTATTGTTAATGATTGTTGTACGTATACCCTCTTTCACTTGTAAAGCACCATGGAATAAATAGTGTAATAATAATAATAATAATAATAATAATAATAATAATATAGAAGAACACTAATTCTGAAAATACTAAAGAAAAACTGCTTCACATAAAGAAAAAAACAAAAACAGCACCTGAAAAAAAATGTTCATCTTTTTTCTTTGCCATTTTATCATGGGTATAAGAACTAACAGGTACCATAGGTAGTTGCTAACTACCTGCCTGTTCTACCCCGATCTGGCACAAAGCGATTCTACTGCCGCTTCTGCCCAGCGCAATCTCTGCTGGCACAGAGTGCTTCTGCAGCTTCTGCGGAGGTCCTCTTGACAGAGCAGCAGCTTCTCTTCCGCACTGCACGGTTGATCGGGCATGACTGCCGATGTCATCATGCAGATTGACAGCTTGTTGCCTGTTACCTACAAGTGCATCTCAATAAATTAGAATATCATCAAAAAGTTAATTTATTTCTGTAATTCAATACAAAAAGGGAAACACCTATATAATATAGAGTCATTACACACAGAGTGATCTATTTCAAGTGTTTATTTCTATCAATGTTGATGATTATGGCTTACAGCCAATGAAAATCCAAAAGTCATTATCTCAGAAAATTAGAATAATTACCATAAAATGCCTACAAAGGCTTCCTAAGCGTTTAAAATGGTCCCTTAGTCTGGTTCAGTAGGCTACAAAATCATGGGGAAGACTGCTGACTTAACAGATATCAGAAGGCAGTCATTGACACACTCCACAAGGAGGTTAAGCCACAAATGGTTATTGCTAAAGATGCTGACTGGTCACAGAGTGCTTGGATACAAGCATATTTATGGAAAGTTGAGTGGAAGGAAAAATTGCGGTAGAAAATGCTGCAAAAGCAACTGGGATAACCGCAGCCTGGGTAGGATTGTTAAGAAAAGGCCTTTCAAAAATTTGGGGGAGATTCACAAGGAGTGGACTGCTGCTGAAGTCAGTGCTTCAAGAGCCACCACACACAGACATATCAAGGACATGGGCTAAACTGTTGCATTCCTTGTGTCAAGCCACTCAACACCAATAGACAACACCAAAATCATCTCTCCTGGGCCAAGGAGAAAAAGAACTGGACTGTGACTCAGTGGTCTAAAGCCTGCTTTACACCCTACGATCATACGATATCGTATGTGATTGTAGCCGCCCCCATCGTATGTGCGGCACGTTCAATTTGTTGAATGTGCCGCACAAACGATTAACCCCCGTCACACGTACTTACCCGTCCATACGACCTCGCTGTGGGCGGCGAACGTCCACTTCCTGGAGTGGGAGGGACGTTCGTCATCACAGCAACATCACGCGGCAGCCGGCCAATCGGAGCGGAGCGGGACGCAAACATCCCGCCCACTTCCTTCTTTCCGCATTGCTGGCCGGGAGCCGCAGGACGCAGTAAGATCTGTTCATCGTTCCTGGGGTGAACGATGAAAAACTAAATTTTGCATTTCATTTGGAAATCACAGTCCCAGAGTCTGGAGGAAGAGTGGAGAGGCCACAATCCAAGCTGCTTGAGGTCTAGTGTGAAGTTTCCACAATCAGTGATGGTTTGGGGAGCCATGTCATCTGCTGGTGTAGGTCCACTGTGTTTTATCAAGACCAAAGTCAGCGCAGTCATCTACCAGGAAATTTTACAGCACTTCATGTTTCCCTCTGATGACAAGCTTTTGGAGTTGGAAATTTAATTTTCCAGCAGGACTTGGTACCTGTCCACACTGCCAAAAGTACTAATACCTGGTTTAATAACCACAGAATCACTGTGCTTGATTGGTCAGCAAACTCACCTGACCTAAACTCCATAGAGAATCTATGGGGTATTGTCAAGAGGAATATGAGAGATACCAGACCCAGCTGAAGGCTGCTATCAAAGCAACCTGGGCTACCATCCACCTCAGCAGTGCCTCAGGCCGATCGCCTCTATGCCACGCCGCATTGATGCAGTAATTAATGCAAAAGGAACCCTGACCAAGTATTGAGTGCATATACTGTACAGACTTTGCAGTAGGCGCCAACATTTGAGTTTAAAATAATTTTTTCAGTTGGTCTTATATAATATTCTAATTTTTTTAGATAATGACTTTTGGGTTTTCATTGGTTGTAAGCCATAATCATCAACATTAACAGAAATAAACATTAACAGAAATGAACACATGAAATAGATCACTCTGGGACTTCCGGCTCCTGCGCTGATCATGTAGGACACAGGACGCCTGAGCTCTGTCATTCCCTGCAGCTCTGACATATATACCGGACATCCCACCAGCCTCCCCCGCTCCATACCATCGGTGAGTGAAGTTGCTACATGCAGGGATGTTCATGGGGAGCCGTGGAGATAATCACTTGAAACAGCGTGGTGAACTTCGCTCTCCCCCTCCCTCTCAAGATCTGGCAGCATGATAAAGATGGCGCCGGAGCCTGCCCTGCACTAACATCAGATCTGTACACAGAGAGCAGGACACAGCTTACCTTGCACTCACTCCCCCAGCACTAAACAGTTAACCGGCAGCAGAATAATAAATCTCCTGGAGTCCTGATAAGATATCAGCAGCAAACAACGCTACTGACAAGTTCTGCAAAGAGCAGAGTTAAAACGCCGGGAATCCCTGGGCCCTCCCCCCATCTTGTCCAGACCTGTGCTTAACAAGCAGGTGCTGAATCTCTAGGCATACAGAATCAGTGCAAAGCTCTGGAGAAAGTGAAAGAAGCTGAAGGAGGGAAGTTTAAACATACATCCCTGCAAAGTTTCAGGACAGTGAGAATTCATATAACTCTGGCAGGGGGGAGAAAGGGGTGAAAGTAAGAATAAACAAAAGGGGGAGCAGAATCAAGATTTGTCTGACAACCCACACTAAATCAGTGTCAAAACTTGCGTCCCTTCATTCACTATTTGATGGAAAGATACCTGCTGCGTAGCAGCTCCAAAACACAAAATCCTCATACATCCAGCGTACAGTGTGAAAAAAAGATTGTGACTGCCCATACAGAATTAAGTGTCCCTCGGTCACCTGAGAATACTCATCAGATGGAGATGGAGGATTCCACGGGGACCCCGGATGTATTCAAAACAGTGGAGGGTATGGATTATAAGCGTCTGGCTGATGAAGTCGCCAATCGTTTGCTACCTGACATCTCCGCTACAATTAAAGCATCAATAGCAAAAGCTCTCAGTGCCATACAGAACCAACTTGATGAGACGGTGGAACAGGTTGCGGCTATGGAAACCAAAATGTCGACGTTAGAGGAGGACTTCAGCTCTGACCACACTACAGTCATGCGTCTGGCCAAGGAGAATCTGATCCTGAGGGACCGTGTGGACGATCTGGAGAACCGCTCCAGAAGAAGCAATTTGCGCATTGTCGGCCTGCCTGAAACATACCCGGTTGGTGAGCTATGTACATTGTGTGAATCCACTATTCCTACAACCCTGGGAGTAGCAGGAAGGAGAAAAGTGGAAAGGGTGCACCGCATTGGTCCGCCAAGGAGAGGTGATGAGAGTGAAAATAACAGACGCCCAAGACAAGTCATAATGAAATACTTGGACTTCTCCGATAAACAGGAAATATTACAGGCATACAAGAAATTGAAACATCCCTTGGAGGTGAAAGGCTCGCGCATCTTGCTCTTCGAGGATTTTTCTGCGGAGGTCACACGGCAGCGGAGGGCATTCTCATACATATGCTCTGCCTTATTTAAGAGAAATATATGCTTCCAGTTAAAGTACCCGGCAACGTTGATTATCAGACATCAGGATGGATCCTACAATTCTTTCTCAAGTCCAAAGGAGGCAGAGGCCTTTATTGAGCGGATCAACAGTCCTCGTGACCTCAGGAATTCTCCAGGACAAGGGCGCAACGACTCACCGAACCAGAGAGTGACCAAAGGGAGCTCTGTGAAGCTCGCTACAGCTTCCCCGAAGGACCGGAGACAACAAAACAAGGAACTTAAGGGAACCTGAGACAAATAGACAAATGTCGGATGTATGAAGTTCAAGGTGGGACACCTGTTTTTGATTTAGGCTGGAGAAGCCGCAGTGGAAAAAGTTCAAGAAATCTGAGGCGGAGGAAAGGAAAGAGAACCTTTTTTTTTTTTTTTTTTTTCTTCCTTCTCTCTTTCTTTGTAGGTGGGACACTCCTTTATATTGGTGAAATGCTATACAAGTATAAGGTTGACTGAGCTTGGAAGATGATCAGAAAAAAGTGAAGTCTGAGTATTATGGTATAGTTGGGGGGGGGAGGGGAGGGAGATGTTTGAAATGTTTGGGGATTTTGGATTCAAGTGAAGTAGCAAAGATTTTACACAGAGTTATTATTATTACTACTACTCTCGTTATTGCAAGTGAGCACTATGTTCAATTGTCTAATTGGTTGAATTTTTTTTTGGCAAAGGAGGGCAGCAAAAACATGGTAAACGAAAGGCAGGATTTCCATTTATTACATGCACTTTATGAGAATAGTCACCTGGAATGTTAAGGGGTTACGTTCCCCCCAAAAAAGAATTAAGATATTACGCCACCTTAATCGCCTCAAACCGGACATTGCGCTCCTTCAGGAAACTCATCTGGAAGGTTCAGACATGCAGAGGATGGGGAAATTGTGGGTTGGAGGAGTCTATGGGTCATCTTCAGTTAAAAGGAAAGCAGGGGTTATTACATTAGTAAGTAGGAGATTACAACATCAAGTCCTGGAAACATATGCGGACACGGAAGGTAGGGTTCAGATGGTCTCAGTGGAGATACCTGGAGGAATTTATAAAATCTTTAATATTTATGCCCCGAACGAAAACAACAAATCATTCTTTCAACGACTTGAGGCCAAAATTTTAGAACATGCCCATTTTAATCTAATAATTGGGGGGGATTTCAACTCGGTGGTATCTGTGCTAGAGGACAGGAAAAATGCTAAAGGCCCCCCAAATGTACCGCGCGGCCATGATAAAGTTATGCGTCCTCTGTTAAATGCCACGGCCTTATGGGATGCGTGGAGACTACTGCACCCTCAGGATAGGGAATTTACGCACTATTCACATGCTAATAGCTCCTGGTCTCGCATTGACTACTTCCTTATTTCAGGGAACCTGGTACGTGCGCTCCACTCAGCTACTATCCAGGATTTGGTGATTTCTGACCATGCCCCGGTGGTGCTAGACCTAGCAAACATTTATCCCAGAGGAACGGACTATCTGTGGCGATATCCTTCCTTCCTTAAAGATAACGAAGATTTTTCCTTGAAATTAAAGGGATGGTGGACGGAATTTATGGTACATAATGATCAACATAAAGACACACCTATGTTATTATGGGATACGGCGAAGGCAGTATTACGGGGCAGAACGATAGCACATGTTTCCTATTTGAAGAAAAAGGCTCATCTTAAATTTATTGAAACCTCCCATAAATTGAGGGAAGCATATACTTCTTTTCAAAAGCATCCTGATAGGGACCATAGAGATAGATGGGTAATAGCCCAAAGAGCTTTTAATGAGTGGGCGGAAAAACGGGAACAAATGGCTAGGTCAATGCAAGAAGCTACATTACATCGCTTTGGAAATAAAGCAGGGAAAATACTGGCCAACTTAGCGAAAAATAGGACTATAACTCAGGGACCCATGCAAATAAAAAATCAAAAGGGGGAGATACACAAAAACCCTAAGACAATAATTGAGACTTTAGGCACGTATTATAGAAACCTTTATTCGTCGGAAAAGGGAGACAAATTTCCTGATAATAATCTTTTATCTAAAGTGACACTACCTCGACTCACAGAAGAGCATCGCACTTTTCTGAATGCTAAAATTACGGGGGAAGAAGTATTGGGGACAATCAACTCCATGCATAATTATAAAGCCCCTGGCCCTGACGGATTTACGGGAGAATTCTATAAAACAGTAAAGGAAGAGATCTTACCTACATTACTAGAACTGTATAATAGCATACTAGACGGTAATGCGTCTTTCCAAAATAATAACCGGGCATATATAAAATTGATCCCTAAACAGGGGAAGGACCCGAAGGATCCGGGTTCGTATAGGCCCATATCACTTATCAACCTAGATATGAAGATAATGTCAAAGATTATGGCGAATCGTCTAGCTATAATTCTTCCCCAACTGATTTCCCCAGCACAGGCCGGTTTCATTCAGAAAAGATCAGGGACACTAAATATTAGAAAAGTTCTTCTTGTCCTGGATAGGGTTAACCTTCGGCCTCTGAAAGGAGAATCTCCCGCTTTGCTTACAATAGATGCCGAGAAAGCCTTTGACAATATTGAGTGGTCATGGCTTTATAGAGTTCTAGATGAAATGCGTTTTTCGGGGTCATTTTATACCTACATTAGAGAAATTTACACAAATCCGAAGGCTCAAGTTTACATTCCAGGATATCTGTCAGCCCCTTTTCCGTTACTGAAAGGAACCAGACAGGGTTGCCCCCTTTCCCCATTACTTTTTAATCTGGCTCTGGAACCATTGGTACGATTGTTATCTACACATAGCACCTTCCAGGGTATTTCTGTAAATAATAGACAAATTCAGTCAGCTTTTTTTGCAGATGACATTTTGCTTTTCCTTTCGAATCCAGCTCAGCAGGTCCCCGAGATTTTACAAATTTTGCGAGAGTTTGGAGCGTATTCAGGCTTCAAGATTAATGCGTCAAAGTGCGAGCTCCTATACCTGGGAGGGACAAATGTTCAAACACGGGAGCAGAACCCTTTTGAAGGAATTACAGTGGCTAAGTCATATATCACATACCTGGGAGTTAAAATAGGTAAGGTTCCGGCAACCCTTTATAGTCTAAACTATCCACCCCTTCTGAGCCAAATAGAGCAAGATCTTAAAAGATGGCACGACCTTCCATTGAACATAATTGGTAGAGTCCACCTAATTAAGATGATGTCGATATCAAAATTAATGTATCATCTTCAAACACTTCCCCTGCTTCTCAAGCATAAAGATATTGTCCAGCTAAATAGAGCTTTTTCACACTTCATTTGGAGGGGGAAACGCCCTCGTATAGGGCTTAAGAAGTTGATGGCATCTAAGGTTCATGGAGGTCTGAGTTTGCCGAACATTCGGGGTTACAATATAGCCTGTTTGACTAGATATATACTGGATTGGATTAAAGGCTCTAGGCATTATTCAGCGTTGGAGCTTGAGAGAGACTATGCACAACCTTGGGATCTGGTGGCATTGCTTCATACTAGGCAGGCTAATCTCCCAGTGAAAATCAAGCACTCTTCCTTATTTAAAGACACGATTGCAGCGTGGAAGGCGTTGAGGAAAAACTACAAACTTCCCCATAAAATATCCAAATACTTGCCTATATGGGGGAATCCAGAGTTTGTGCAGGGGACAAGCAATAAGCTGTTTGAAGAGTGGAAGGTGAGGGGTATAAGGACTGTTGCTCATCTCTTGCACACCTCAGAACCTAGATGGTTGAGTAGAGATGAAATTATAGCGCAGTATGGCCTGGGGCCTAACCAAGTAATCCAATATGACCAAGTGAGATATAGTATTATGACTCAGTTGCATGATGTGACCCAGGAGGTAGTATTTAACTCTTTTGATTGTCTGGTAAAGAACTCAATAACTTCATCATCTATCTCTTTTCTTTATGGAGCCATGCGTGATCTATTAATAGGACAGCACCCGGAAGGTTTATTTAAATCTTGGGAGAAACAATTTGAGGACACGTCTATGGGGGTAAAAATTAGGGGAGGGTGGAATGCTCTTCGTAAATCAATTTTAAATGAGAATTGGCGAGAAACCCAATTTAGAATTATGCACAAGGCAATTTATGGTTTTAATCTCCCTCCATCAGCAACAAAGCCAGACAGGATTACGTATTGCCCTAAGTGTAAGAGTAGTGGAACTGATCTCCTTCACGGGTTGTGGTCCTGCCCCCATTTGAGTCCATTATGGTCACAGATCAAAAGTTGTATACAAAAGGTGTGGGGTCTTGAAGTTCGGCTCTCACCTGGGTTCGCTATTTTTCACCATTGGGAGGAGGGGAACGATACCAAAGGGAAGATGACTAACCCACCCAGACTTATACATGTGATACTTCTGGCAGCCAAGAGAGCGATACTAAAAAATTGGTTGGAGTCTAGGGTCCCCGCGATTGAAGAGATCTTGGGTCAGCTCATGCATCTTCTTGAAATAGAAGGATTGGATGCAGAAAGGAGGGCGGATAGAATACGACAGCACTTTAACAAATGGAAGAAATTCATACTGGCCTATTGTACTCGGGAGGAGATAGTCAGGATTATGTCACCTTTCAAAGACACAGTCTGGTATCATACTGAAAAATTGAAGGATACATTGGATGGCTTGGAGGTGGGGGAGGAAAGGCCGAAAGCTGACTAAAAGGAGAGGGGGAAATAACCGATTTGAGTGGGACTTCTTTATTATATGTCATTACCATGTTCACAAGGGTTCAATGGGGGGAATGATAAGAATGATGGGTTAAGGGGTCGCTGCTTTCCTTTGCTTTATCTTGCCATGTTACGGTTATTGATTTTAAAAATTGGTATGGAATTTGGGATGATCAAATATGACAATGTAATGTTGAATTTACAATGCTGAATTCGCTTATGCCAGTGTTATGTTATTGAAAAATTTGAATAAAAATATAGTTAAAAAAAAAAAATAGATCACTCTGTGTGTAATGACTTTTTGTGTTTCACTTTTTGTATTGAATTACTGAAAAAAAAATTAACTTCTTGATGATATTCTAATTTTTTGAGAAGCATTTGTATATTGGACAAGACTCGCCAACGCAAGTTTATGGGTGTGAGAAAAGGTACAGTGCAGGTGGTCCTGTAAGTCATTGTGGAATAATAGCTGCTGAGAAAAAAAACGCGTGACTTATGGATGGCATACAGATGTCTTCAGAATACTAGGCGAGAAACAATAAAAATTAAAATCACACACCCGCATGACATACAGAATGTCATACGCATAATACTTGGCCAGCTTTTCTGAATGAAAATTAGACCACTTTCTTATACACATGTTTAAGCATACCCTAAATGGGAGACACATACCCACAAGTAGGGGAAAAATGATACAAAGTCACAGGAGAGACAGGTATGAGAGGATTCACCTAGCACTTCCAGAACTGAATTGCTTACACCCCTCAAGCCCAAGCAATGTAAGGGCAGTCCCTGTACTGTGTTGGAAGGGTAAAGTTCATGGATTTTGCTTGTATGCGAGCCACCAGGGAAAGTTTACAGCATAGAAATAAAATGAGTTCTCATAGGACCCCATTTCCTCTGGAAAAATGTTCACACTTCTAATGTACAGTGTGCTGTCAGGGATTTTACAAAACCAGACTAACCCCTCCAGCCCCCAGCCTGTTGTCACGTTCCTGACTGGGCCAAGTGTTACAATTCTGACCGCTGTCACTTCATAAGGTAATAGCTCTGAAACGCTTCAATATTTCCAGGTGATTCGGAGACTTTTTTTTGAGACACATTGTGGTGTAACGCGAGAGCAGTGCAATTCTAGCATCAGCCGGCAACGGAGGGGATAGGGAGATCAATCCTTCCCTCTCCTCTGCAGTGTCAGTCCTCCCCTCCGCAGCTGTGGTCTGATCGCACGATCGGACCACAGTCGCATGACACTCGGCTCCCGCTGTGCTGCGAGCATGAGCCGGGTGTTATGCGAGCACTCGCAGTAATCCCCGTGTGGCCACAGCCTTATACTGTGGACAATAGGGTCGGTTTAGGTCAGGTGCCTTCAGGGGTCATACTCAGCCCTGATCACTTCCTCCATAGTGAGCAATACGCTAGAGATAATGATCACTGCCCTGTGTGCTAAGCTCATAATGATCTGTGGACAGACATCCTCGAAATCACAACACTCTTACTAATGTGAAGCATAAATACAAATATGTACTAAAACCTTCCCTTCAAATATAAATTAATGTGTAAATTGCAATTAATTGTACAAGGACAATGGGAGTATTTGTCACATCCGGGACACACCTGACCACTTTATGATGAAAGGCCATAAATATACGCCATCAATAATGAACAGGGGGAGGTGCACTGGGGTATACAGGTCTGTTGGCTTATTCATCATCCTTTCCTCTAAATTAAATCCAGCTCATAAATTTGGCTACTTAACAAATCAAAACATTTCTCGTTAAATACCGCAGGAAAGGATCCAATATTTAGCCAACAGACTGGAGACGCAATGGAAGAAGCCGCTCCTTGCATCCCTCTGCCTCATCTAAATGGTAATGATTCTACTTTACCACTGAACTGTGACTGATTTGAAGCTTCAAACACGATGACATTAATATTCCAAAAGCCGGCGTATTCCTCATTTCCCATTGTTTTTGCCCTCGTCTATAGCACGTTGCTAGGCAACCGTCCAGGAAAGCAGTAGAACCGCTGATCATTACAAGGCATGGAAGCTTGTGTAAAGACTTGAGTGGGGTACCTGCAATAGTTTAAGCCTTCAATAAAGCACAGAACACACGAGTTGTCATTGTGCAAAACCCCAGCAAAAGAGGAGAAGTAAAACAGTGAACCTGTCAAATCCGCCAACTGCACAGCATTCCTTACACTGTCTGCCCGGGAGAAAGCGCACAAAATCAGGTGTATTATACTGCTGGAACAAAGTCCTAGAGAACAGCGACACAGACTCAGGATGCTAAATATATTATATATATAATATATATATATTATACACACACGCAGAGATATATATTTCTCTATCTATACGCACACACACACAATATAGATAGATAGATAGATATCTATATTGTGTGTAAAATACACACACATTATACAAACGCACGCGCAGAATATATACTATATGCACCCACAGATAAAAGCATATAGCCCTTACGCAACAGTTTCAGTGCCACTGAGGGTGCCAGCACATCAGTTTTTCTTGTCCGAGTGCTATCCAGACTTTCAAAGCATAACCTTCGTACCTGTGATATTCTATGATGCAGTTCACATGTCTGGTGTTCTCTATGGACCCAGTAGAGCTCACCAATGCAAGTCTATGAATACAAATATGGTATCAGCTCACCAGACTTGCTGCAGTTTCATAGTAGATTCAGCGCATGGATGGTTAGAAGTCTCCGGGTAGATATAAAGTACAAATCCAGCGCAATCTCATGAAATGGTAAAAATATATATTTTCTTCTTTATTCATAAATTTCCATAAAATTCAAGGGGTACATGCAGTATAAAATTATTAGATGCCCAGGTCAGAGCGACGCGTTTCAACAAACTGTCTTAGTCATGGTCTCAACCATGACTAAGACAGTTTGTTGAAACGCGTCGCTCTGACCTGGGCATCTAATAATTTTATGCTGCATGTACCCCTTGAATTTTATGGAAATTTATGAATAAAGAAGAAAATGCAAGTCTATGGTTCAGTAAAAAAAGAAATTAGACAGCACTATGGTGCCATCCATGTGCGGACCATTTTTCACCCACTGTTTTGAAGAAGCTTGAGAAACCTCTGTCAGTTTTGTTTTTTTCTTTGTCCAGGAAAAACTGACCACACTCTGACCACACTCTGACCACACTCTGACCACACTCTGACCACACTCTGACCACACTCTGACCACACTCTGACCACACTCTGACCACACTCTGACCACACTCTGACCACACTCTAAAACCACTGATGAAACTCAGACCAAGAAAAAAAATCACTGAAGTGTGATGGAGCCCTGACTATGAAAGTTCCTAGTAACCAGCACCATTTCTTATGGTGGCAATTTCTGAAGGCCTTGGCACACAACCTGTCTTTCTCTGGCTGGGAATCACATGGTATATTTAAGGAAACCTCCTTAGGCGGCTCCTAATGAACCCAAATTCAGATGTGTGTAGGTGGAGTGGGAGCATGCCCTGATATCCTCCAGCTCAGGCATCTGTTACAGGTTTTGAACCCAACCCAAAATGCACAGAATTAGCTTCCTCTACTGCACACTACCTGCACTGCCACAATATATACAGTACATATAGAATAAACACAAATACTAATGAGAACTCCTGGCACAGCGATATTTTTGTCACACACAGTCCTTTAAAGTACCAATCCAGCATGTTTTTTCAGTGCTGGAGTGGCGCTTTAAATCTAAGCCTCTGCCCACTGTTATATACTCACCATCTGCCGTTTTCACCTGTCACCAATGCCACTCCGGTCCAGAGGTACCATATTTCGCTTGTAACTTCTAAATGGCCGTATTCATAAATTACCTCACAAGCGCTCAATACATCGCTATGAGATCCAGAACGAGGGCAGAATGAGCACAGAACAAGGCTCTCATAGAGATGTATTGAGTTGTGACCTCCGGCACCCTCCATGCAACACTTGTGCAGTCGGCAGGTCACAAATCACAGGAGACCAACACCAGTGGCGGCAATACAAGACAAAGACGCCGGAGAGTGAGCATAATATAAGGGGAAGGACTTACATTTACCCAAATTTTGCATACCTGTGTTATTTTACAACCAGTGTTTCCTGGGAACATCTTGTGTATGATCATGAACAACCCCTTTAACCCCTTAACGACCTTGGACGTACTGAGTACGTCATGGTGACATGGTGCTAAAGGACCCATGACGTACTCAGTACGTCCTGGCGAAATCGCGGTCCCGGAGCCCCGGGGAGTGAAATTTATTTACTTAAACGGTGGATTCGGGAAGGAGGGGACCTCTGCCTGACGTCAGGAGGGGTGGTGCCTCCTCCCCGAACCTACAGAGGCTGTGATTGGCTGACGAACGCCGCTCAGCCAATTACAGCCACTGTAATGTTCCAGCCATTGAAAATGGCTGGAACATTGAAATCCAGCCCTGATCAGTGCTGCTGTAGCACTGGCCATTGGCTGGAGCTGGGTAATCGATGCTTCACCCGCCCCCAGCTCTGATTGGAGAGACCGGTCTTGTGACCGCTCTCTCCAATCAATGTGGATCTGCGGCCTGTGACCGTCCCTGGAAGCCGAGGAGAGCGGTAAGTTGTTGTCCCCGCCGCCCGCCCCTGTCCCCGATCGCCCCGCCGCCCGCCCCTGTCCCCGATCGCCCCGCCGCTGCTCCCGCTTCACCGCCGCTGTCTCCGATCGCCCCGCCGCTGCTCCCGCTTCACCGCCGTCCCCGCCGCCATGCTCCCGCTGCACCGCTGTCTCCGCCGCCGCTCCCGATCCACCGCCATCCCCGCCGCCATGCTCCCGCTCCACCGCCGTCCCCGCCGCCATGCTCCCGCTGCACCGCTGTCTCCGCCGCCGCTCCCGATCCACCGCCGTCCCCGCCGCCATGCTCCCGCTGCACCGCCGTCTCCGCCGCCGCTCCCGATCCACCGCCATCCCCGCCGCCATGCTCCCGCTCCACCGCCGTCCCCGCCGCCATGCTCCCGCTGCACCGCTGTCTCCGCCGCCGCTCCCGATCCACCGCCGTCCCCGCCGCCATGCTCCCGCTCCACCGCCGTCCCCGCCGCCATGCTCCCGCTGCACCGCTGTCTCCGCCGCCTCCGCCGCCGCTCCCGATCCACCGCCGTCCCCGCCGCCATGCTCCCGCTGCACCGCCGTCTCCGCCGCCGCTCCCGATCCACCGCCGTCCCCGCCGCCATGCTCCCGCTGCACCGCTGTCTCCGCCGCCGCTCCCGATCCACCGCCGTCCCCGCCGCCATGCTCCCGCTGCACCGCTGTCCCCGCCGCCATGCTCCCGATCCACCGCCGTCCCCGCCGCCGCTCCCGATCCACCGCCGTCCCCGCCGCCGCTCCCGATCCACCGCCGTCCCCGCCGCCATGCTCGCCACTGTCCCCGCCGCCGTCGCACCCACCTTTTTCAGCCGCTGCTGCCACCGATCGGCGGCGGCCGCCGCCTCCTTCATCGGCTGCCCCTTCTCCATCGCCACACCACCTATCCCTCCATGTGCTGCAAGCCACCCTCCCCCCACGTGGGGGGAGGGTGGCTGGCTTGCAGCACATGTGGGGGGAGGGTGGCTGGCTTGCAGCACATGTGGGGGGAGGGTGGCTGGCTTGCAGCACATGTGGGGGGAGGGTGGCTGGCTTGCAGCACATGTGCTGCAAGCCACCCTCCCCCTACATGTGCTGCAAGCCAGCCACCCTCCCCCTACATGTGCTGCAAGCCCCCCTCCCTCCCCCTACATGTGCTGCAAGCCCCCCTCCCTCCCTCTACATGTGCTGCAAGCCCCCCTCCCTCCCTCTACATGTGCTGCAAGCCCCCCTCCCTCCCCCTACATGTGCTGCAAGCCTCCCTCCCTCCCCCTACATGTGCTGCAAGCCTCCCTCCCTCCCCCTACATGTGCTGCAAGCCTCCCTCCCTCCCCCTACATGTGCTGCAAGCCTCCCTCCCTCCCCCTACATGTGCTGCAAGCCTCCCTCCCTCCCCCTACATGTGCTGCAAGCCTCCCTCCCTCCCCCTACATGTGCTGCAAGCCCCCCTCCCTCCCCCTACATGTGCTGCAAGCCCCCCTCCCTCCCCCTACATGTGCTGCAAGCCTCCCTCCCTCCCCCTACATGTGCTGCAAGCCTCCCTCCCTCCCCCTACATGTGCTGCAAGCCCCCCTCCCTCCCCCTACATGTGCTGCAAGCCCCCCTCCCTCTCCCTACATGTGCTGCAAGCCCCCCTCCCTTCCCCTACATGTGCCATCTCTCTCTCCCATCAGACTCTGCCCCCCTCCCCGATCTGCTGCCTGCTCTCTCCCATTTTCCATCTACTGCCCCCTCTCACCCTCCTCGATCTGTTGCCTCCTTCATCTGCTGCCTCTTCTGTCTGCTGTGATCCTGCTGCCTAGATCCATCCTGTAAGGTAGGTATCCCCATCTCACCCCCCCCATCCTCTGCCGCTCCTCCATCCGCTGCGCCATTTCCCATCATCCATCCGCTGCGCCCTTTCCCATCCTCTGCCGCTCCTCCATCCGCTGCGCCCTTTCCCATCCTCTGCCGCTCCTCCATCCGCTGCGCCCTTTCCCATCTTCCATCCGCTGCGCCCTTTCTCATCTGCCGCCCCGCCCTCTCGCATCGCATTATCCAGCGCAGTTGCTCGCTTCCAGACTGCAGTGGATGATGCGATGCGAGACTCGTGCATTGCTCTCACGTTTGGCACTGGTCTTGGCAGGCGCTCATTTTTTTTTTTTTTTCTACTGATGTCTGTATTTTTTATTTCGCCAAACTAATTTTTTTTGTATGGGGGGGGGGGTCTAGTTTCCAAAATGGGATCACATGTGGGGGAGCTCCATTGTTTAGGCACCTCAGGGGGTCTCCAAATGAAACATGGCGTCTGCTAATAATTCCAATCAATTTTACTGTGAAATGGCGCTCCTTCTCTTCTGAGCCCCGCCGTACGCCCAAACAATTGATTTCCACCACATATGAGGTATCGTCGTACTCAGGAGAAATTGCACAATACATTTTATGGTGCATTTTTTCCTGATACCCTTGTGGAAAAAAAGCTACCTGTTTGAAAAAACAATTTTGTGGTAAAAAAAATAAAATATTTTCACGGCTCAACATTACAAACGTTTGTGAAGCCTCCAGGGGTTCAAAGTGCTCCCTAAACAGCTAGATAAATTCCATGAGGGGTCTAGTTTCCAAAATGGGGTCAATTGTGGGGGAGCTCCATTATTTAGGCACTTCAGGGGGTCTCCAAACGCAACATAGCGTCCGCTAATAATTCCAACCAATTTTGCTGTGAAATGGCGCTCCTTGCCTTCCGAGTCCTGCCGTGCGCCCAAACATTTGATTTCCACCACATATGGGGTATCTGCGTACTCAGGAGAAAATGCAGAATACATTTTATGGTGCATTTTTTCCTGATACCCTTGTGATAAAAAAAGCTACCTGGTTGAAGCAACAGTTTTGTGGTAAAAAAAAATTTTTTTCTTTTCACGGCTCAACGTTATAAACTTCTGTGAAGCCCCCAGGGGTTCAAAGTGCACATAAAACATCTAGAAAAAATATTTGAGGGCTCTAGTTTCCAAAATGGGGTCACTTATGGGGGAGCTCCATTGTTTAGGCACCTCGGGGAGTCTTCAAACCCGACATGGCGTCTGCTAATGAGTGCAGCTAATTTTGCACTCAAAAATTCAAATGGCGCTCCTTGCCTTCCGAGTCCTGCTGTGTGCCCAAACATTTGATTTCCACCACATATGGGGTATCTGCGTACTCAGGAGAAAATGCACGATACATTTTATGATGCATTTTTCCTGATACCCTTGTGAAAATACTAATTTTTATGGCTAAAGTAACATTTTTGTGTTAAAAAAGTAAAATTTTCATTTTTTCGTCTACATTGCTTTGGTTGCTGTGAAGCTCCTAAAGGGTTAATAAACTTCTTGGATGTGGTTTTGAGCAGAGTGAGGGGTGCAGATTTTAGAATTGGGTCACTTTTGGGTATTTTCTGTCGCCTAGGTTTCTCAAATCACTCCAAATGTGATGTGGTACCTAAAAAATTTTTTTTTGTAAATTTTGTTGGAAAAATGAAATTGGTGATGAACTTTGAACCCTTCTAACTTCCTAACGGAATTTTTTTTTTTTCAAAAATTGCGCTGGTGTAAAGTAGACATGTGGGAAATGTTATTTAGTAACTTTTTTGTGTGACATATCTCTCAGATTTATGGGCAGAAAATTTCAAATTTTGAAAATTGCAAAATTTTCAAAATTTTCGCCAAATTTCCGAAATTTTCACAAATAAACGCAAAACATATCTGCCTAAATTTACCACTGACATGAAGTACAATATGTCACGAAAAAACAATCTCAGAATCGCCAGGATCCGTTGAAGTGTTCCAGAGTTATAACCTGTCAAAGTGACACTGGTCAAAATTGCAAAAAATGGCCGGGTCTTTAAGGTGAAAACAGGCTGGGGGCTGAAGGGGTTAATTAATGTACCAATATTTGATCGATAAAGTAGAAAGTATCAGACTGAATGGAAACAACTAGGCAAGGCGGATTAAAGAAGCAAGGCCATGTACATAAAGTGTTCCCCACTACTATCTTCCCCACAGAGAGCAACGTTCTACAGCAAATACACAATCTTCTAGTATAGAAAAGTAATGAATTAATTTGAGTGCAATTTAGTTCCTAATTCCATACAGACATTACACAGTGTGAGATGAGCAGAGAACTGAGAAAACATCTGTGTCATTTAGAAACCCCCAGCTTCCGCGGGATAACCTGTCATCTATCCGCAGGGATAATCACCATCCATTCCATCAGCAGGAGTTTCTGATGACAAGAAAGTACGGAGCCTGAAAAGAACAAAACCTTCTCCCTCTGGTAACATAAGTGTTTTCCACATAAGGGGCGAATCGCTGCTCTCTAATTTCTGTATTTGTGGCCACAGGTGTCAAGTGTGAGCAAAACAAACAAAAAAGGGCTACAGAATTAGAAGAATTACTGAGACAGTTCTGGACAATTTCCACCAAGCATAACGCTCATTCACTGGATGGGGCAATCTGTACTCATTTTATACACAGATTCCCCAGCTGATATTAGAAGAGCTCATTGGCTCAATGACACATGGTACCTAACACTAGGAGTGATACTTCTAGAATGGAAGACCTCCAAAATCTGGCACCTTAAAGATTCACCTTGCAGCATCAGAGGCAAACAGAGACTCCGTAGACGTTTATAGCTTTCCAAGGAACCATTCCAGAACATATGGATCCGGAATAAGACATTGTGCATGACATCATTGCCCACTTTAGAGAAAGGATGATTATAACATCAGATTTCCCCATTTCCACTCAAGATCCCTCTGCCATCACTTGCCCTAAAAGTGGGCAATAGCTTTAAGCAGTCACCACTGGTTTTTGAATGAAGTCTTTAGTTGAAGCCCAAACTTTGTGAACTATGTTGTGATGTGATGTGATGATAAATGTGATGATAAATGGTTATAGTAATTTCTATAAACTTGACCTTATATCAGATTATCCATTTTGTCTTATTTATTGGCCACTGACAATTGTCAAGTGTAATCAGTGTGTAGCCACAAAGACCCCAAGAAAGATTGCAGCAGGACCAGCAGGTGGGACGTGGTTTCTGCTCCAGCTCTCCTGTCTGGAAAACCGCGTACAGCCTTCCAATAGGTTCGGCAAAATATTCGACAAAGACATGGAAAATGCTTGCTCCGAGGTGAAGGAAAAGAGGTTACAACTCCTACAGTGGATGGGAAGGGCATCATTCTTGTCTTGGGTGAAATGATAGGCACACATACATGTTGACTCATCTAGAGATATCCAAGAAGCCGATATATACAAAACAATACTGTAGAATGGAAAAGCCTTTTTCTTGCCACTAACTTTAGGAACTTTTGTTCCAAAACAAATGCTTCTATGTATATAGTTATGTTTAAATCTCATATTCGGACTAGATAAATCCTAGAGACCATATGCCAGTGTAGCTAGATATTTCGAAATAGTAGATTTATTTATGATTATTTTTCACTGATATCATTGAAGGTTTTCATTCCTGAACAAAAAAGTCCACCTGTCCTCAGTATGGCACTAGTTACATAGGGTAAAAAAGACACAGAAGCATCACATTATAAGCAAGGTTTTTAAAGCACCACTGCAGGAGTGGTGCTTCTAATCTACGTTTCCTGCCCCTACTGCTATACTCACTCTCCGCCATTTTCCCCTTTTATCGGTGCCCTCCCATCAGTTTGTGACCTGCCAGATGCTCCAGTGTTTCATGGAGCGAGTTGGAGGTCACTCTATATAGCAAACCTATGAGAGCCTCAGTCTGGTTCTAAGACTTGCAATGAGCGCTTGTGGCGTAATTTCTAACATGCGGTCAGTTAGAAGTTGTGGTCACAAAATGACACTGAGATACTGGAGTTATGGCGATAAAAGTGAAAATGTTGGAGGGTGAGTACAATTCTTGGGGCAGGGACCTTAGATCAAGAGCACCACTCCAGTGCTGATAAGAAAAAAAAAGAAGCTGGAGTGGTGCTTTAACCTGACAAGCACAAAGCGCTCCATATTTATGACACTTGGTCCTGGACTTTAACTTTGTGCTTTTGCAAATTTACCACATGATGGTTAAAGGTCCTGAAATTTAGAAGGAGCAGGTTAGGTTTCTGGCTGTCAGATGCAGCTTCACTTCACTTTACTTCAAAGACATACTGAAAGGAAGTTTAGACTGTGAGCCAAGACTGGATCCCATATTCAAGTTGTAGCCTTACAGTCGATTTCTAGATTGGTAATAATACATTGGAATCATGGGATTTTATCTCTTTTATAGATCCTAAAATTCTATTTTATTTTTTTAAGCTACTGCCTGACATTATTGTATTTTACAGTATTGTGTCCTTATTCTATTATGAAGATATTTCCTGTCTAAGCATTCGACCAATTTCACAGAATTTATCCTACATGCAAACATGTGTTTATTTAGTAAGTGTGTACACACTTACACAATTGTGAAGTTGAACGAAATGTATTGCTTATTTTAAAAACTTTTGTAAAAAATAAAAAACTGAAAAGTGGGGCAATATTATTCGGCCCCTTTACTTTCAGTGCAGCAAAATCACTCCAGAAGTTCATTGAGGAGCTCTGAATGATCCAATGTTGTCCTAAATGACTGATAATGATAATTTCACCTGTGTGTAATCAAGTCTCTGTATAAATGCACCTGCTCTGTGATACTATCTGTGCTTTAAACAGAACACTGAGACTATCATGAAGAGCAAGGAACACAACAGGCAGGTCCGTGATACTGTTGTGGAGAAGTTTAAAGCTGGATTTGGTTACAAAAAGATTTCCACAACTTTAAACATCCCAAGGAGCACTGTGCAAGCGATCATATTGAAGCTGAAGGAGTATCATACCACTGCAAATCTACCAAGACCCGGCCATCCCTCAAAAATGTATTCTCAAACAAGGAGAAGACTGATCAGAGATGCAGCCAAGAGGCCCATGATCACTCTGGATGAACTGCAGAGATCTACAGGTGAGGTGGGAGAGTCTCTCCAGAGGACAACAATCAGTCGTACACTGCACAAATCTGGCCTTTATGGAAGAGTGGCAAGGAGAAAGCCATTTCTCAACGATAACCATAAAAAGTGTCATTTAAAGTTTGCCACAAGCCACCTGGAAGACACACCAAACATGTGGAAGAAGGTGCTCTGGTCAGATGAAACCAAAATCAAACTTTTTGGGCACAATGCCAAACGATATGTTTGGCGTAAAAACAACACAGCTCATCACCCTGAAGACACCATCCCCACTGTCAAACATGGTGGTGGCAGCATCATGGTTTGGGCCTGCTTTTCTTCAGCAGGGACAGGGAAGATGGTTTAAATTGATGGGAAGATGGATGGAGCCAAATACAGGACCATTCTTGAAGAAAACCTGTTGGGAGTCTGCAAAGGCCTGAGACTGGGACGAAGATTTGTCTTCCAACAAGACAATGATCCAAAACATAAAGCAAAATCTACAATGGAATGGTTCACAAATAAACGTATCCATGTGTGAGAATGGCCAAGTCAAAGTCCAGACCTGAACCAAATCGATAATCTGTGGAAAGAGGTGAAAACTGCTGTTCACAAATGCTCTCCATCCAACCTCACTCAGCTCCAGCTGTTTGCAAAGAATGGGCAAGAATTTCAGTCTCTCAATGTGCAAAACTGATAGACACATACCCCAAGCGACTTACAGCTGTTATCTTAGCAAAAAGTGGCAAAACAAAGTATTAAAGGGAACCTGTCAGGTCAAAAAAGCGTTATAACATACAAGCAGGAACCTGTGTGAGCTATTATATTAACCCGTTCCTACCCATCCCTTTCTTGCAATATTGTGTAATATGAAAGTAATAAAATATGTTTTATTACTTACATATTCACTATGTAAATAGCATAGGTCTCTACCCCATGTGTGTTTGCATGCTTTCCATGGTATCATGCCCCAGTGTCAGTTGAATTCCAACCAGAGTACACCTCATTCTACTTAAAGGGGTTGTCCGACAAACTCAAAAATTTTTGGTAAGCTAATCTGTGCTGTATTGTCATATAAAACATCCCTACATTGTTATTTTTTGTTTTCTAACTTTTGTTCCTCATGAATTCACCCTTTATTCTCTGCAGCTCTTTGTTTACATTCAGCTCTAGCAAACTGACCACTTCCTGTGCAAAACCTCAGTCAGAGCTGGCACTGCCCGGTCTCACTGTCCAGCCCCTCCCCAGTGTCCAGGCTCGCCCCCTGCACACCCATTCCCTGTCAGTATTCTTCCCCAGCACCTGACCTGGTATCACTACAGCATTGCAAATAACCGCCCCACATCGGGCTCTGCACACCACACCACATCGGACTCTGCACCGCACACGCACATATGGCTCTGCACCGCACACGCACATATGGCTCTGCACCGCACACGCACATATGGCTCGACACCGCACACGCACATCGGACTCGGCACCGCACACGCACATTGGACTAGGCATCGCACACGCACATCGGACTCGGCACCGCACACGCACATCGGACTCGGCACCGCACACGCACATCGGACTCGGCACCGCACACGCACATCGGACTCGGCACCGCACATCGGACTCGGCACCGCACACGCACATCGGACTCGGCACCGCACACGCACACATATGGCTCTGCCCTGCACACGCACACATATGGCTCTGCACCGCACACGCACACATATGGCTCTGCACCGCACACGCGCACATATGGCTCTGCATCGCACACGCACACATATGGCTCTGCACCGCACACGCGCACATCGGGCTCTGCACCGCACACGCGCACATAAACACACACAGCGCTCTGTACCGACCCCCTACCCCCATAGGGAACACATGTAGGGAATACATACTCACCCGTCATCGGTCCCCGCCGCTCCTGCGCGTTCGTCCGCTGTCTGGTCTGGACATATCAGCACAGTAGTGACGTCACCGCTGTCCTGATCTGTCAAGACACAGATAGCCGGGCAGTGATGAGAAGCAGCGCTGAGCTCCCTCTCATCAGCGCTTTCAAATGTACCGGCATCTGTGATCTGTCATATCGGTACATTTGAATGTGCGATCCTGAGCAGGGGGCCCGGTGCTGGCGGTGACACCGCTGCAGCCGCCGGCAGGCCCCTCCCCCAAGTCACGGACCCTACAGCAGTGCAGGGGGAGGTTGCGAGGAGAGAAAGGGGTGCGGAGGAATGTGTGGGAGGGTGCAGGGAAGGGGGGCGGGGTTCATCGCACTGTACAGCCCAGCAGGGCAGCAACATGCTATTCCAGATTTGCATGTCAACATGGTCCTGCCCATGTTGACATGAAATGACCGGAAGCAGCAAAATCGCGGCAGGAGCGGTCACATGACCACTCTGAGCCGGGGGAGAGGGGCTGACAGCAGGGCAGGTAAGTGCTCTCTATCTACTTACCTGCCCCAATGTAGAACAATAGGGTAATAAAAAAAAAAAAAAGTCAAAAGAAGCCGGATAACCCCTTTAATGTGCTTCTTATTAGGTAATCACCTGACCCAAATCTTATTTAACGAGGGAAAGTATAAAAAACACTGCTGTAGTCCTCACCATCCTATTGCAATAGGACAAGCTGGATGGCAAAGCAAGTGCTAGTAATATCCCAAAAGTAATAGGAATGAAAAAATAACTTTTAACCATGCCAAAGGAGTTGAAAAGAAAAAAGTCTTCAGTGAGGAAAAGAAGGGCTCAATTCTGGCTTTACTAGCAGAGGTATACAGTCAGAGTAATGTTGCCTCATCCTTAAAATGGCAGTGCATTACAACAAGGTCAAGCAGCAGACATTGCGGACAACAAAGCTACAGACCGGCAGAGGGCGAAAGTGACTCTCCACTGACCGGGGTGACCGTCATCTTATTCGAATGTCACTCAGCAACCACAAGATGACATCAAGTGACCTACAAAAGGAATGGTAAATGGCAGCTGGGGTGAAGTGCACTGCGAGAACAGTTCATAACAGGCTCCTAGAGGCAGGGTTCAAGTCATGTAAAGCTAGAAGAAAAGCCTTTCATCAATGAGAATCAAAAGGAGAGCCCGGCTAAAGTTTGCAAAACACCATAAGGATTGGACCATAGAGGACTGGAGTAAAGTAATCTTCTCTGATGAGTAATTTTCAGCTTTGCCCATCACCTGGTAGTCTAATGTTTAGACGGAGATCTGGAGAGGTGTAAAAGCCACAGTGTCTTGCACCCACTATGAAATTTGGTGGAGGATCGGTGAAGATCTGGCGATGCTTCAGCAAGGCTGGAATTGGGCAGATTAAAACTTTGTGAAGGACGTATGAATCAAGCCGCATACAAGGTTATCCTGGAAAAACATTTGCTTCCTTCTGCTCAGGCAATGATCTCCAACTCTGAGGACTGGTTTTTCCAGCAGGACAATGTGCCATGCCACACAACTAGGTCAATCAATGTGTGGATGAAGGACCCTGTCATGGCCAGCCCAATCTCCAAACCTGAACCCCATTGTAAACCTCTGAAATGTAATCAAGAGGAAGATGTATAGTCCCAAGCCATCAAATCAAGCAAAGTAGAACTGCTTACATTTTTGCGCCAGGAGTGGTATAAGGTCACCTAAAAGCAGTGTGAAAGACTGGTGAAAAGCATGCCAAGATGCATGAAAGCTGTGGTTAAAAATAATGTTTTTTCTATAAAATATTGATTTCTGAACTCTTCCTGAGTTAAAACATTAGTACAGTGGTACTTCGCTTAACGAGTAACCCAGTTATCGTACGAGCAAAATACTCACCGCACACACTTCCGGTTCCGTACATCCACCACGCTCTAACCCGCTCTTGCAGTCCACAGAAAACACACACAAGCACGCACAAACACACACAAACAAACACGCACGCACACACATTATGCTCACCTTACCTTCCGTTCCCTTGCCGGCTTCCTGGAATTTGCATGTATCGGGTAACCAAGGCAACCGATGCCGGACCTTCAGCTCCCAGCGCGCTGACGTCATAGGCAGGAGCCGCTTGCCTCTGATTGGCCAGCGCGCTGCCTTTGAGTTGCGGCTGACAGGAGAAGGTCCTCCCTCCACAGCATGTGTATCCGGTAACCATCGCGACGAGGGAGGAACTTCCCCTATCAGGCGCTACTCAAAGGCAGCGCGCTGGCCAATCAGAGGCAAGCGGCTCCTGCCTTTGACGTCAGCGTGATGAGTGCGGAAGGTCCGGCATCAGTCGCCTTGGTTACCCGATACACGTCTTGTACGGGCGAACTGCAAGTTCCAGGAGACCGGCGAGGGAACAGAAGGTAAGGTGAGCATAATCTGTGTTTGTGCGTGCGTGTTTGTGTATGTTTGTACGTGTTTGTGCATGTGTGGAATGGCACAATAGGGCACCAGGATGGGACATTTAACAAGTTGTGGAACAATTTGTCTGCATTGCAATGATTTCCTATGGGAAATCTTGCTTTGCTAAACAAGTAACTTGGTTAACAAGCACACTCCCAGAACGGATTGTTCTCGTTAACCAAGGTTCCACTGTATTGTTGTTTCTAAATGATTATGAACTTGTTTTCTTTGCATTATTTGAAGTGTCTGAAGCAATGCGTTTGTTTTTTTGACCATTTCTCATTTTCAAAAAAAAAATACAAAATGTATTGCTTGGAAATTTGGAGACATGTTGTCAGTAGTTTATAGAATAAAAGAAGAACTTACATTTTACTCAAAAATATACCTATAAAGAGAAAAATCGGAAAAAGTGAGAATTTTTGCAGTGGTCTCTTAATTTTGCCAGAGCTGTGTATATATGTGTATATATAAACAGAGAGAGAGAGAGAGAGAGAGAGAGAGAGAGAGAGAGAGGCTAAAGTGATGATACGCAGTGACTGAATGACAACTGATTGATTGCTCTCAGTGAGAGAAACAAAATTTTGTAGTTGTGATACCTAATAAATAAAATTAAATTTAATAAAAAAAAATTAATTTTGTTTCTTTCACTGAGAGCAATCAATCATTTTTCAACTGGCTAACACGGTACCAAAACCTTTTTCTTTTAACTATGAATGACAACTCACATACATTCAATGGCACCAATTGTTGAGATTAAAGAGAGTGAAGAACTATGTATGTGAAAAGTGAAAGCCTTCTGATGCAGGTTGGCTTGATGTCAAATGCGGACATATAAGCCTGATTAAGGTGCCACGGTTGATTACAGATATGGTATCACTGGTGGCAGTTCTCTATAATAGTGTCTGCAGGTCATAGGAGCCGCTCATTGATTCATGAACGACAAGATGGAGAAGTAATTGTTCCCAGAGTTACTAAACTACAACCTTTCCTGGAATTTGGTTTCTGTCCCCAGTTTCTACACAACGGGTCACTAATTTCAGATTATATTTCTACAAAACTAGTTGGATTATGAAATTACTCGATTTCGACAGCTTCCCACTATTCCTTTATAGCAGGTTTTATAAATAATTTACCATTTTTCCCCTAATTGTGAATTCATCTCCTGAAGTTAAAATAATTTCTAATTAAAGGTAACCTGTCACCAGAATTTTCGCTATTAAACAAAAAGAATCCCCTTCTGCAGCTCCTGGGCTGCATTCTAGAAAGGTTCATCTTGCTACTGGGCTCCTTTCAGACTTAAATAACAACTTTATAAAATATTACCTTTTGCTATGGTAATTAGGTTTGCTGGTCCCGTGGGCGGGCTGTATTTCGTCAGTTATCCCCCTCCTGCCGCTGTTCGCCGTCCCCCAGTGTTCATTTACATAGATGAGGCCGCCGCCCTCATGTTCCGCAGTGCTCCTGAAGTCTCGCGCATGCGCAGTGGCACTATCGCGGGACTGAGCACTGTTTTCAAATAGTGAGCACCGGTGAGGTTATTGCGCAGGCGCAAGATTATGGGCGGGTACTTGGATGACACTGGTGATGATTGTGAATGTCATCACCAGCGTCGTCCAAGTGCCCGCCCATAATCTCGCGCCTGCGCAATAAACATCACCGGCGCACGTGGTTTGAAAACAGTGCTCAGTCCTGCGATAGTGCCACTGCGCACGCGCGAGACTTCAGGAGCACTGCGGAACATGAGGGTGACGGCCTCATCTATGTAAATGAACACTGGGGGATGGCGAACAGCGGCAGGAGGGGGGATAACGGACGAAATACAGCCCGCCCACCAGGCCAGCAAACCTCATTACCATAGCAAAAGGTAATATTTTATAAAGTTGTTATTTAGGTCTGAGAGGGGGGCCAGTAGTAAGATGAACCTTTCTAGAATGCAGCCCATGAGATGCAGAAGGGGATTCTTTTAGTTTAATAACGAAAATTCTGGTGACAGGTTCCCTTTAGGTATTTTCTAATAAAGTAATTTCTAATTAAGTGTTTTCTGCACCATATTTCCTTGGTTTTCGATGCATAAGTAAGAACAGTAAAGAAGGCTATTGTTCGGCAGATTTTCCAGTTATCACTGAAAAGTTGGTTGGTGCAGAGGCCGTGATGTATTACCTGGCCGTGTGTCTCCTAACCCAACCTCAACAGCCTCATACATGCCTATGTGGCTTAGTTTGGATCAGGAGAACCTCAGCCAGTCTGTACATTACACTTGTTCTCGAACTGTGATTTACTAATGTGGGAAACCGGCCGAACAAGAAATGAATTGCTAAGCAACTAGTATTAAAAGACCAGGAACCATATACTAAAGGCTATCAGTAATACTTTACATGAACATTACAGGGGTCCAATATTCGATGAAGGCAATGGAGTCTTCACAAATGACGTAAACTCGAGGATTTTTTTTTGCTTGCTGTCTAATGAAATCTAATCGTCATAAATACATGCAGTTTATTCTTGGTTTACACAGTAGGATTGTCCATAATGATGTTCATAGAAAAGTAATCTGAGATCAGTGGCATCTTTTACCAAACCCGAACACTGGTTCACTATTCCGGCCTTGGCTCCTCAATGCTGCTTACAAGCTTATAATAAATGTCCAGCTGCTCTGCACTTGTACTTTACAAATAGCAGGCATGTAAATATCTCTGCGATAACACCCATGTAATACAAGAGCCAATATTGAACCTGAAGGCAAAGCTATTGTTCTATTGTAGAATTAGCCCTGCCTGAGTTTAACAATAAAAACACATGGCAAAAGCAGGGCGTTGTAGTCACCCAATATCTTATATCACAAAATAACAATTGTAATAGATATTGTCAAAAATATGTTTAGATTGAATGATTCAATGGTTTCAATACTGATTTCTTTTCTCTAAATTGGACTTTTTACCCTGCAATGTATTAAGTATTACCATCAAACCCTATATGCGCCATAACCTGATAAATACATTTCAAAGGAAATGTGTCAGAAGGTTTTTGCTTCCCCATCTGAGCAACATAATATAGGGGCAGAGACCCTGATTGTCACAGGTGTGTCACGGGTGACAGTCATGTGGTTTCTGGCAATAGAAGGTCACAGTGTTTGGCTGAACAAAATGCTCCCTGACTTGCTATTGTTCCTGCTGTAGGTATTCATCGTGCTGGGTAGCTTTCCAGCTGGGTTTTCATCACTTCCCCCTTAGGACCAAGCAGGAACTCTCCTTCCATCCAGCTGCTGATTAGCAGTATTCCCTTTGCGCTTAAATGCTTCAAAATACAGCAAGAGCCCACACATTTTTTATTTTTTATCGCCAGCCAGGTAAAACCAGGCAGCTAGGGGCTGGAATTCTCGGCAGCCCGCAGCCGTCCCTGGAAATGGTGCATTGTTTCTTAGCGCCATTTCCAGGTGCTTTACCCAGCTCGTCCAGCAGCCCTAATGCGGTGGCATGCTGGGTAATAAAGAGGTTAATACCAGCTTTGTATTCTCAGATGGTACAGAGCCCGAAATTCATGGTGTCACGCCAAATACATGATAAATAGGGACAGCAATGTCAACTCTGCCTCATCACTCTGTACAGATGCAGTCTATACAAAGTGAGAAGCAGAGAGAGCATTGTCAGCTTTGCTACATCACTCTGTACAGTGCGAGAAGCAGGCTGACAAGTGAGGGTATCATTGCACTTGCATCACATTGCATCACCCCGCAAAGCCTGACGCTCTCAGGACAGGAGTGCCTCAGCTGCATGAAAAAATATGCAGCTGACCCGCCGTGATGCGATGCGACACTCGCACAGTGACAATAACTTAACAGTACCTTTCATGAGGTCATAGTCAAGTGACCAGTCTGTAACCAATGAGGTAATACAACATTCACACCTGACTGGTCACATGGCCATGACGTCACGGAAGGTCTTTTAACCCGGAGCACAGCAATGATCAAGCAGAAGCGGCTGGGAGACAGAGTCTGCAGGACATCGCGAGACCTGTAAGTATAACGACAATGTTTATTATTAACTATATTCTTTACTAGCTGTAGTACCCGGGCGTTGTCCGGGATAGTAACTGTCACTCTGTCTCTCTCCCAGTCTCTGTCTCTTTTCTTGTGTGTCTATGTCTCTGTCTGTCTGTCTCTATCTCTCGTATGTCTTTGTATCAGTCTGTCTCTCTATCTCTGTGTCAGTCTGTCTCTTGCCCCCCGTCTGTCTCTCTGTCCGTCTCTCTCTCTATCAGTTTCCCCACCGACATCATATTACCTCACACATAAGCTTCTTATACTAACAATGTCCTTTGTTCCTATAGCACCCAATCACAGCTGCTATTAAAACCAGTAGTTCCAGGCTCCATTTACCTTAATGGAGGAATGTTTATTGGAGAGTAACTGTAAAGCGCGGGGTTAAATTTTCCTGTCAAAACATAGTCTACAATGTTCCCTGGGTCACATGAGGCATCTGTGCAAAATTTCGTGATTGTAAATGCGACCGTGCAGATTCCTTTAGCGGACACACAGACACAGCTTTATATATTAGATTTTACAGCCGCCCCATCCCATAACTGTAAAGCCCGAGATCGGTGATTGGACACAAGTTCGCGTTCTCAATCCCGATCTTTATAAAACCATCAGGCAAGGCTCCCGATTCTGACCATCGGGGGGATTGCCCATAACTATGGAAAAGTTAATGAAATACAACTGGAGAGTCAATATTCAACTATAACTTTGTATGAAAACACCATGTTAGAGAGGCAGAGTATCTCAGAAGCAAAGATGCTCAGAGGTTCATTGATCTGTGAATAGCTCCATCTAGAAATTTGTGAAACAATTTAAAAAAAATGTTTGTCAATAAAGTTGGAAAGATTTTGAATATCCCACTGTGTACAGTACACAATATCATGAAATACTGTGTACAATTCTGGTCACCGATATATAAGAAGGACATAGCTGAACTGGAGAGGGTGCAGAGAAGAGCCACCAAGATTATTAGAGGAATGGGTGTGCTGCAATACCAAGACAGGTTATTAAACTTGGGGTTATTTAGTTTGGAAAAACGAAGGCTTAGGGGGATCTAATCACAATGTATAAATATATGAGGGGACAGTACAGAGACCTTTCCAAAGATCTTTTTACACCTAGGCCTGCGACTGGAACACGGGGGCATCCGCTACGTCTTGAGGAAAGAAGGTTTAATCATAATCACAGACGAGGATTCTTTACTGTACGAGCAGTGAGACTATGGAACTCTCTGCCGCATGATGTTGTAATGAGTGATTCACTACTAACATTTAAGCAGAGCCTGGACACCTTTCTTGAAAAATTTAATATTACCAGTTATGTATATTAGATTTTATGACAGGGTATTGATGCAGGGAACTAGTCAGATTGCCGGATGTGGAGTCAGGAAGGACATTTTTTCCCCATTGGAACTTGTTTGCCACATTGGGGTTTTTTTGCCTTCCTCTGGATCAACATGTTAGGCTATGGGTTGAACTAGATGGACTTAGAGTCTCCCTTCAACCTTAAAAACTAGATTCTGGAGAAATCCATGTGCACAAGGGAAAAGTCTATATTGGATGCTCATGATCTATGGGTCCACAGGCACGACTTAGTCATGCAAATCGCTGTATGGGCTTATGAATACTTTCAAAAATCAATGATCACAGTTCGCCTTAAAATCTACAAATGCAAGTTAAAGCTACATCATGCATAAATGAAGCCGTATATCAACACAATCCAGAAATGCTGACATCTTCTGGGCCAAAGATCATTAAAATAGACTGAAGCTAAATGCAAAACTGTTCTGTGGATCAAATGAATAAAAACTTTAAAAATTTGAAATTCTTCATGGAAATCATGGACGCCATCTCCTACAGACTCAGTAGGAGAGGAACCATCTAACTTGTTATAAGTGCGCTGTTGAAAAGCCTCATCTCTGATGGTATGAGGGTGTATTTGTGCCTATATGCACACCTTACATATCTTGAAAGTCATTATCAATGCTGATCGTCATATAGAGGTTTTCGGTGTCTATTTCAGGGAAGGCCTTCCATGTTTCAGCAAGCCAACGGTAAACCACATAATGCATCTATCACAACAGCATGGCATCACAGAAAGAGTTTGGATTATGAACTGGTTGCCTGTAGTCCAGATCTTTCACGGATAGAAAACATTTAGCACATTATGAAATTAAAAATCCAGCAAAGAATAAGGACTGTTAGTAACTAGAATCCTACATCAAACAAGGATAGAACAACACTCCTTTTTCAAAACTCCAGAAATTTGTCTGACCTCCAAGACCTTTCAGACTTTTTTTTTTTGTTTTACAAAAGGAGATGCTATGCTATGGTAAACATGGCGCTGTCCCAGCTTTTTTTTAATTTGTTGCCGCCATCAATTTCTGAGTATAAAGTTCAACCTATAGCCTAACATGCTGAAAAAAATTAGACTTAATTCTACCTTCAACCTTAAAAACTATGAAACTATGAAATGAAATTGAAGAATGACTAACTTTCAACTTGTGATCTGTGTTCTATGTTCTCGAGAATATAAGGCTATAAGAGATTTCCAAATCATTGCACTCTTGCTTTCTTTACATTATACACAGCGCCATTACTTTTTGGAATTGGAGTTGTAGATCTTTTAGACACATTAGACATGTTTTGTTTCCCTACAAAAGGATGCAGTCTAATTTAAAATGGGGCTACAAGAGGTGTGGTCTAAATCACACTGGAATGGTGCCCTAATTTAGTGAAACTGTAGATCAAGGATGTGTAACCTCCATCCCCAAAGGAGAGTCTGCAGGCCGATTCACAGAGAACGCAGTGCTGTAGCCACTGGCCGTGTTATTCTTCCTCCTGCTGTGAGTTTGTACAAACAATGCTGGATTACATCCCGATGCTGGACAATGCCAATGTCAGGACATTCTTTGTAGGCAGAATGAGCGCACTCTATGCTTCCATCCCGCTCCTATCGTGAGGGCAGCCATCTAAGTGTGTTCTATGTAATGTATCTGCAGCAGTCTCAATGTTTCCTATGTGATGTATATACACCAGCCTCAGTGTATTCTATGTAATGTATATAAAGTACATCAGTTCCACTGAATGGTTGGATCAGGGCAATGCTCTGGATATAGTATACCTTAACTCCAGTAAAGGCCCAGTCACACTAAACAACTTACCAGCGATCCCAACAACGATAGGGATTGCTGGTAAGTTGCTAGGAGGTCGCTGGTAAGATGTCACACTAAGCGACGCTCCAGCGATCCCACCAGCAACCTGACCAGGCAGGGATCGCTGGAGCGTCGCTACACGGGTTGCTGGTGAGCTTGTCACACAGGCAGATCTCACCAGAAACCTGTGACCAGCCCCCAGCGCCGCGTGGAAGCGATGCTGCGCTTGGTAACTAAGGTAAATATCGGGTAACCAACCTGATATTTACCTTGGTTACCAGCGCACATCGCTTAGCGCTGGCTCCCTGCACACCTAGCCACAGTGCACATCGGGTTAATTATCCGATGTGTACTGTGGCTACGTGTGCAGAGAGCAGGGAGCCAGCACTGACAGCTGAGAGCAGCGGACGCTGGTAACGAAGGTAAATATCGGGTAACCAAGGTAAGGGCTTCTTGGTTACCCGATGTTTACCGTGGTTACCAGCGTCCGCATAAGACGGCTCCTGCTGCCTGCACATTCAGTTGTTGCTCTCTCGCTGTCACACACAGTGATCTGTGCTTAACAGCGGGAGAGCAACAACTAAAAAATGGCCCAAGACATTCAGCAACAACCAGCGACCTCACAGCAGGGGCCAGGTTGTTGCTGGATGTCACACACAGCAACATCACTAGCAACATCGCTGCTACATCACAAAAGTTGTTCCTTAGCAGCGATGTTGCTTAGTGTGACGTGGCCTTAAGGCATTCGATGAAGTATTAGATAACATCCTCATTGAAAAAAAGATCAAGTACAGAATCGATAAAAAAAATCAGTTAGATGGATTCACAACTGGCTTAATGATCCAGCACAACAAGTAATAATAAATGGCTATACATCAAACTGGAGGCCGCAAGGCTCTATCCTGGGCCCAGTGCTGTTTAATATCTTTATAAATGATCTGGATAATGGAATTATTGGGGAACTCATAAAATTTGCAGATTATACTAAGATAGGAGGAGTAGCCAACACTAGAGAAGAAAGAGTGTATTCAAAAGGATCTAGACACCCTCAAAGAAAGGGCCGAGGAGAGCAGTACGGTGTTTTACATGAACAAATGCAAAATCCTACATCTGGATAAAAGAAATGTATAAAGCATATGTAGTATGGGTGGAATAGAACTAGGTGATAGCACCAGGGAAAAGGACTTGGGCATAATAGTAGATCCTAGATTTAACATGAGCCAACAGTGCGGAGCTGCAGCTAAAAAGGCCAATAAAATTCTGCCATGTATCAAGACAAGCATTGAATCTAGATCAAGAGAGGTAATTATTGCCCTATACTCTGTCCTGGTCAGATCCCACCTAGAATATTGTGTACAGTTCTGCGTGCCCCAATTCAAGAAAGACATCGATATATTGCAGCAAGTCCAGAGAAGAGCAACCAAGATGGTAGAAGGTCTACAAACCATGTCATATGAAGACTGACTAAAAGAACTAGGAATGTTTAGCTGGCAAAAGAGAATCCTGAGGTGAGACTTAACAGCGGTCTACAAATATCGGAAAGGTCATAAGTGCAGTGGGAACTACCCTATACTCATTAGCACAAGGAAGTAAAAGAAGCAATGGGATGAAACTAAAAGGAAGGAGCTTCAGATTACACATTCCTTAAAAGTTTCTGACAGTGAGGGCAGTCAGAGTGGAACAGGCTACCGCAGGAGGTAGTGAACTCTCCTTCAATGGAAATTTTCAAACGGAAACTGGATACACATATAAATGGGTTGATTTAAGAAAACCTGCACTCGCAGGGGGTTGGACCCAATGGCCCTTGAGGTCCCTTCCAACTCTGCCATTCCATGATTCAGTTCAAGTGTATATACTAAGTGATTTACATAGCAGTCCTTTGTGATGTATCTACAGAAGTGTCACGGTATACTCAAACTCAGAGTCTCGGTGTCTCCTGATGTATACAGCAGAGTGCCAGTATATCCTATGTGACGTATACAGCAGTCACAATGTATCATATGTGATGTATATATAGCAGTCTTGGTGTCTGCAATGTAATATTCCACTGCTTGAGTTTAACAACCATAACATGAGTAATGATAAATTTCCCACTGTGAGGAGACATAAAATTCTGCCTGCTGTTCTTTACAAAGTTTGCAAACAGTTTATTGCATTCCAGACCAAAGTATATCTGGAAAATAAGTTGCAAGTAGCATCATCATCATTACTTCCTAACATCACACGCCTCAACAAAGAGGAGCAGCTCCAGCCATCACATTGGGAGGAGACTTCATTAAATGCTTGACTACATAGAACTGGATAATTTTCAAGTTAATGATTTTGTATGGTTGAATGATGTTAGAAATATCCAAATGTCCCGATGGGGAAAGAAAGGTTCCCCAGTCCAGCTGTAGATCAAAGTAAGCTGATTAACAAATGGTCTAAATGTCATTTACATCATTATACTATCTAATCTAATAGTGTTTGAACATTTTAGTATTGTTTAGTCTGTCACTCTCTAAAAGTCACTTTTAGTAAATCAGCCCAATAGGTTCGTTCAAAGGTACATCCAGTAAAATAGAAGTGCAGTGCCTTTAGATGGAGGCGTGCATGGTTTATAAGTGTACTATTAGGAGCACTCGCAAGCGTCTCAAGCTACAGGACTTGCATTATTAATGTCTTCAGCACTTTCCAGACGGAACAGTCTCTCACTACATTTCCTATGAATATAGCTTCTTTCCCTAAAGCATTTACCAGCATTAACCTCAATTTATGAATAAAATCTATGCTGCTGATTAAAAAAAGAAACTTTACCTGTTTTTTGGAATCACCGTGCCTATATTCGGAGATTTCATGTTCACATTTGTCACTAATGAAAGCTATAATACTTATAGGGAACCAAACATCAGGATTTTCATGTATAAGGTGCAGTACTGGCACTATCAGGCACATTGTGTACATACCAGCAGAGCAGCCGCCTAGGACACTGGGACGCCACAGGAAAAAGCCGACAGCAGCCTGCCAGCGACATTGGGGGTCAGGTGAGATAAGTTCACAATGGACTCACATGACCCCGTGACGGCAGTGCTGCGAGACCCGGTCACGGTGTCCTGGGGCGGCACAATATCGTAGCTGCAGGTAATACTAGCTACTGTGGGCTTCAGAAACATGGCGCCGGAGATAAGCGCTATGCGCAGGTGCCAACTACGGCGCCATGTTTCTGAAGAGAGAAATTTGAATACAACCAGAGAGAGGGAGGAACAGGCGGTGGGGGGCGGGGATACACGTGCATAACCCGCCCGGACATTAGGAGAGTGGTGCACACGTCAATCAAAAAGTGCTTGAGTTTTCAAACTTTATAAAGTTGGATTTCACTGCCTAAACACCCGAGCTGCCCCCTGATGGTATGTACACACTGTGCATGATAGTGCCAGTACTGCACTGGCTGCACCTTATACATGAAAATGCTGATGTTTGGTTCCCTTTATGTATCACCAACACCAGAACAACCACGATTTCTAAACTGTAGACTTGCAACGGCCAAGATGCCATCACATAGACGTCTTTACCGAATCCACTACTCTGAATGTCCAGAAATATGGGGAAAATATTTAAAAACAGCAACAACAGAGAGTATTTAGAAGACTCTATACTCATGATGAGCATTTGATGAGCTTTTCATGTTGCAGATTTGCTGCCCTATTCCTGTACCTATAATGTAAAGTAAATTGCTTGAGTTTTTTTATTGCGTTTTTAATGCACTTTGGACACTCATTTTTTGTCTCCTTTTAGTTTGTCACACACTAGATAAAGTTGTATTGTTTTTGATACTTACTGTTGATAAAACCCCATGTGCAAATTATATGTATTTTATACCGGCGTCTTCGGTGTCTATTGCAAGTCTATGGGGAAATTCTGCACACAAATCTCTGAGTACCCCAAAAAGAAACTGACATGCTGTGGATGAGAAACTCGCACCGCAGGTCAGTTTTTGCCAAGTAAAAAAGAAGCACGGTGGCCCAGGAGATTTTAATAAATCCAATCCACTTTTCTAGAACTGTCACAACAAAACTGCACTTGTCACGCTTGCCGGGTGTAGCAAGCATGGCGGGGGGCATTCAGATCTACGTGCGTCTGACGCACAACAAAAAAGACACAAAAAGGGGGCACAGGGGACACAAAAACAATGAAAGGCCCTAGCACTACTGAGAAGGGTAGGTGGGGCACCTCCTATGTTCACCTGAAGCTACCCCTCCTCTCCTAGCCATTCCCTATACAGTCTTTGCAACTGTCGCCGAACAGAAACCTGAGACACTTGAAAGGCCCTATAGCAGTTCTGACAAGAGAGTGGTAGGTGGGATTCACTAGACCTCATCGTTGCACTAACAACACAACAGGTAAGTGAAGAAAAATGGGGAAAAAACAACCAAAAGGATATTGCCTGAGCACAGGAATCTTCAACTGCACAACCTTCCTCTAAGGCGGCCAGAGACCAAATGCCTTTGTATCTTCAGCAGGGATTGCTGGGATACACCACTATTTAAAGCTGAAGGGCGTGACTATAAAGTGAGTGCAGCTGAAAACACTCAGCAAGGAACTGCTTGGAAAAACTGCAAGAGAAAAACTGACACTTAATCACTTCAGTGCCAAGGGAAACAAAACCCATTTAAATGTAGAGAGGCAGATAAGAGGATACAGTCTAAAGACCGTCACTGGTCTCAACATGCAGGGAGACAAATGTGACAGCACCAAAACTGCACCTTGCCCTAGAAATGTTAAAAAAGTCTTGTAATGATGCTGCGTTTTTGATGCGTTTTTTTCAGTAGAAGCAAGTCAAAAACTATGTGATAGAACATGCTGCAGTTTTTTTGTCAGACGTTTGTGACAAACTGCAGATAAAAAAACTGCAACCTGCACACAGCAAATCTGAATTCTCATAGACTTTGCTGGGAAGTCAGAAGTGGGAACTTTCTGACAACAAAATTGCACCAAAAAACGCGACAAAACTGCAGAGCGTGCATATAGTCTAAAGGTTACTTTACACACTGCGATATCGGTCCCGATATCGCTAGTGTGGGTACCCACCCACATCTGTTGCGCGACACGGGCATATCGCTGCCCGTGCCGCACAACATCGCCCACAGCCGTCACACATACTTACCTGTCCGGCGACGTCGCTGTGACCGGCAAACCGCCTCCTTTCTAAGGGGGCGGTCCGTGCGGCGTCACAGCAACGTCACTGAAACGTCACTGAACCGCCGCCCAATAGCAGCGGCGGGGCGGAGATGAGCGGGACGTAACATCCCGCCCACCTCCTTCCTTCCGCATAGCGGCCGGGAGGCAGGTAAGGGGAGCTTCCTCGTTCCTGCGGCGTCACACGCAGCGATGTGTGCTGCCGCAGGAACGAGGAACAACCTCGTTACTGCTGCAGTAACGAGATTTGAGAATGGACCCCCGTGTCGCCGATTAGCGATTTTGCACGTTTTTGCAACGATGCAAAATCGCTTATCGATGTCACACGCAACGGCATCGCTAATGCGGCCGGATGTGCGTCACAAATTCCGTGACCCTAACGACTCCGCATTAGCGATGTCGCAGCGTGTAAAGCCCGCTTAAGGCTGTGTTCACAGCATTTTTTAATGCAAACTAAAAGCAGTTTTTTACATTAACAGCAAAAGCTATGAGATGTCAGAAATCTAACTTTATTAGACATGTTCTATAGACAAAACACACGTAATCCACATCATCAAAAACTAAAACAGTAAATGGAACCTTGGTTTAAGAGTAACTTGGTTTGAGAGCGTTTTGCAAAGACAAGCAAAGCTTTGTACAAATTTGTTACTTGGTTTAAGAGCAATGATTTGCAATAAGAGCAAATCCTCACTGTGCACACTTCCGGATCCGTCCTTTCACCACACTCTGACCCGCTCTGGAGGTAACTTTCTGTCCATATGTACTGTATACAGTATACCATTGTACAGTACAGTATATACTATATAGCATGTCTATCAATTTGCATTTGTGGATACAGTATTGTACTTTCTTTCTGCTAACCAGTACAGAACATTGCTTGTACTGTACCTCCCGCACCAACAATTCTATTGTAAGATAAAGTGCAGTTTAATTTGCTTTATATGTTTACTGTACAGTATTTTGTATTAGTGTACTGTAATAATTTTATATGAATACAGTACATTATATTGTTTTACTGTAATAAGTTTGTATAAAATAAATATTTTTGGGCTGTGGAACGAATTGTCTTTGTTTCAATTATTTCCTATGGGAAAATTTGCTTTGATATAATAGTAACTTGGTTTAAGAGCTCACTCTTGGAACCAATTATGCTCGGAATCCAAGGTTCCACTGTATATTTTACTGCCAATAGAGACGATCTTGGCTGCAGAAAAAAGCTGCATGTGAGCATAGCCTAAGATGAGTTTTTGAAATTGTGTATTTTCTCTGCTCCAAAAACACATTGTGTGCACATAGCCTATAGGCTACTTTTACACGCTGCGATATCGGTCCCGATATCGCTAGCGTGGGTACCCGCCCCCATCTGTTGTGCGACACGGGCAAATCGCTGCCCGTGCCGCACAACATCGCGCAGACCCGTCACAAATACTTACCTGCCCGGCGACGTCGCTGTGACCGGCGAACCGCCTCCTTTCTAAGTCTGAGCGGCGGCCCAATAGAAGCGGAGGGGCGGAGATGAGTGGCCGGAACATCCCGCCCACCTCCTTCCTTCCTCATAGCGGCCGGGAGGCAGGTAAGGAGAGGTTCCTCGTTCCTGCGGCGTCACACATAGCGATGTGTTCTGCTGCGGGAGCGACGAACTACATCGTTACTGCTGCAGTAATGATAATCGAGAATGGACCCCCATGTCACCGATGAGCTCATCGGTGTCACACGCAGCAACATCGCTAACGCGGCCGGATGTGCGTCACAAATTCCGTGACCCCAACGACTCCGCATTAGCGATGTCGCAGCGTGTAAAGCCCCCTTTACACACCTTAAAACATTGTATCATTTCTACAAACTGGCGCTGCCAATATTTATGTAAAAGTGGCGTAAAATGGAAAAGCATGTGCGCCAGATTTAAAAAAAAAAAACATTTGGAAGACAATTTTTTCTCTTCAACATTTTTCTATATTTGAAATGAATGTCATAAAAACCACCTGCAAACTGTACTATACTGAAATACTGTCTGCCAGCAAATGACAAGCCTGAAGTTGGGGACATAGCAGAAGGGGGTTTTCCAAGGGATGAAATGCGGTGCATTGGCATTGTGACATTTCAAATATTAGGTATCCAAGAAGTATACGCTGTATATTTAGGACTATCAGTCCGTCACTCTTGCTGCACTTCATGTGACTGCGGCCCTTTATGGAAATATTTGATTTAATATTTATTAAAGGGAACCTGTCACCAGAATTTTCGCTATTAAACTAAAAGAATCCCCTTCTGCAACTCATGGGCTGCATTCTATAAAGATTCCTTTTGCTACTGGCCCCCCTTTCAGACCTAAATAACAACTTTATAAAATATTACCTTTTGCTATGGTAATGAGGTTTGCTGGCCCGGTGGGCTGGCTGTATTTCGTCTGTTACCCCCCCTCCTGCCGCTGTTCGCCGTCCCCCAGTGTTCATTTACATAGATGAGGCCACTGCCCACATCTTCCACAGTGCTCCTGAAGTCTCGCACATTTGGATTTGATGATTCTCCACGTACTCCATACTTCATTCCTTCAAGATACCATCACGGAATATTGACATCCTGGATCCACTCTGAAAAGCCTCTTCACTTCTCCTTGGGCTTAATGGACTTTTTTTTTTTCAACTTTGGGCCTGCCTTTGTTTGCCTCACAGCTGTCATTGTGCCATTTATTGTGCGACCATCAGGTGTGATCTGCTCATGCGTCTGTTATGTACAGTTGTGATTGTATGTACACTATATCTCTGCCAGTCAGCTTTCATTTGCAATATATACCGTATATATTTGCATATTAGTATTTTCACTATAGTTTAGGCAGGTATATGTTTTGTACACTTTAGCTGCACCTTTATCTCAGAGTGTGCACTGTGTACTTATTTCCATATTGACCTTCCTTTGGTCATATTCTCTATTACTGAGCGTTCAAGCATTCACCTTTTTCATTCATGCCATACTACTTTGATATTTACTACTCATTCCTGCTTTACAGCGCTGTAGATCTATCAGTGTGCTGCTGCTCTTTAGCGCTTGCTATATTGTGGTGGTATGCCTGTTTTGTGTGGCTGGGATACGTTGTTTGTAGTTTTCCTGCTCGTTTTCTCTGTATTTGACTACTTTGGTCAGCACATGCGCAGTACTTCTCTGCCTTCTGTAGTTTCTCACTATATCATTGGACGCATGCTCAGATCACACTGAGACTCAGCGCTTGATTGCTCAGGGCTTTCTGCCTTGTATTCTACTTCCTGGACGCCGCAGCAGTCCATCTGGACACCGGTATCTAATGTTTTTTAATTGATTTAGGTATATATACTTGTACTTTCTGACTCATACTCACCTCATTCTCTCCTGATGAAGCTCACTTGATGAGCGACACGCGTTGGGTATGGGGGGGTTCACCAGACTTCTGATCGCTATCTTGCTCACTTAGGCTCTTAACAGTGATGTACTACTGTTATGGTGGGTTATTTCATTTGTGCAATTATCCAGCTGTGCCATTGTATGTGTATGATTTTGCATCTTTTGAATGGACTCATTGATATGTCCTATGGCTATTTTGTCCTTTGCTGGTTAATACTCTGCATCATTGTATAGCACCACAGTTAATCATTGTTTTTCTTTTGTCTGGTGTTTTTTGCCTTTTAAATGTTTTTATTGGGGTATGTTTTCAATAAAAGATTTCTGGTTATTTATATATTGATTGTCATGCATTCTATATTGAGCTGAGTGCCAATGCCTGCTTCTTTTCCTCTCTAGTACCAATTGTTTACAGCAGACTGTGCACCCTCATTTTCTTATATTGGTTGGCTGTGCATTCCCCTTTTTCTTGCTGCGCAGTGGCACTATCGCGGACTGAGCTCTGTTTTCAAATCGCAAGCGCCGGTGATGTTATTGCGCAGGTGCGAGATTATGGGCGGGAACTTAGATGACGCTGGTGATGATATTCACAGCACTGCCCATAATCTCGCGCCTGCGCAATAACCTCACCAGCGCTTGCGATTTGAAAACAGAGCTCAGTCCGCGATAGTGCCACTGCGCATGCGCAAGACTTCCGAGCACTGTGGAAGATGTGGGCAGCGGCCTCATCTATGTAAACGAACACTGGGGGACAGCGAACAGCGGCAGGAGGGGGGATAACAGACAAAATACAACCCACCCACCGGGCCAGCAAACCTCATTACCATAGGAAAAGGTAATATTTTATAAAGTTGTTATTTAGGTCTGAAAGAGGGGCCAGTAGTAAGATGAACCTTTATAGAATGCAGCCCATGAGTTGCAGAAGGGGATTCTTTTAGTATAATAGCGAAAATTCTGGTGACAGGTTCCCTTTAAGTCATGCTGGGCGCTCAACTCTAAAGAGGTTGTCCGGTCTTAGTAGAAAAGCCATCGGTCACTATATATGGCAGCAAACTGGTGAATCGTGACCACGTGCTGTGCACACACTGTCACCATTTTCTGGTTTTCAGGGTGCGAGCCGGCAGTCACATGGCTGCATACTTGGGGGCACGTGCCAACTAGTCTCACCGGGCCTCTCTCAGTAAAAGAAAACTGAGAAAAGCCCAGGAGTTTTGTCAGCACGTGACTGCAAGTTTGCAAATACATACATACAGTATGTGACGGTCCACACACCCACATGTGGGATACAAGGGAATTGTGACTGTCATGATTCAGCAATCTGCTGTGATAGAGGGATGGACTTCAGACTTTTCTTCTGAAAGAGAACAACCCCTAAAAAGGTTGTTCTATTCTAATCTTTTACTGCAGGAGCACACACAGATTGAATGACAGATTAGACCAAATGTAAAGTGGCTGTTTCCATGGTCGCCTGGAAGCTCCAAAATGGCTACCATGGACAGGTTGAACACAAGCCCCTTTGCTTAGCAGATAACAGAGGTTGCCCTGGCCTTCATTCTTTAAACCCTGTGCAGGGATCTGGACTTGAACAGGGGCCCCTGGTCTGGGGCCATGGAGTAAGTTGCTGTACGGTGGTGCAGACTAACAGGAGTGGCCAAGAGCCGGGTCAGAACCAAGAGGGCAGGAAAAGGACAAAATTGGAAGACGCAAGATTAGTCCCAAATTAAGCAGAGGTCAAAAACAGGAACCAAAAACACACTGTAGAAGCTGAAGTAAAGGGACTGAACCAGAGAAACACAAGGCAACATGCCGGTAGCTTTATAGCTTAAATGCAAACACAGCAAAAGGTGACAAATACGTTATATATTACAAGTCCGATATCTATATATAAGGCAAAACACAATAATGTATGTCTATTTACAAATCAAATGGGCCAATCTGTTCCCCTGGGTCATCAAAGTCATATTTGGGAAGATCAATGAATGTATAAATCTTGCAGAATATTATAATTGTAGCCAATGATAAAAGTAATCCCCCCCAAAAAAACATGAGCTTCAGACACTAAAGCGGGCTTCACACGGTACGATCTATCGTGCGATTGCACGAGCGATCGTACTCGCCCCCGTCGTTTGTGTGTCACAGGCAATTAGTTGCCCGTGGCGCGCAAAGTCGTTAAACCCCCGTCACACATACTTACCTGCTGAGCGACCTCGCTGTGGGCGGCAAACATCCACTTCCTGAAGGGGGAGGGACGTTCGGCGTCACAGCAACGTCAAACAGCGGCCGGCCAATAGAAGCGGAGGGGCGGAGATGAGCGGGACGTAAACATCCCGCCCACCTCCTTCATTCCGCATTGCCGGCGGGATCCGCGGGACGCAGGTAAGCTGTGTTCATCGTTCCTGGGGTGTCACACGGAGCGATGTGTGCTGCCCCGGGTACAATGAACAACCGGCGCCATTAAAAATAAACAATTTTTTAAAAATAAGCGACGAGTACACGACTCACGATTTGTGAGCAATTCTGCGTCGCTCGCAGGTTGTCACACGAAACAACGTCGCAAGCTATGCCGGATGTGCGTCACGAAAACAGTGACCCCCGACGATGCATCACGCGATAGCTTGTCTCGTGTGCCACGTGCACAAGCTGAGGATTTGGTGACTTTTTTTTTACCTAAGTATTTGTAGCCAAAACCAGAAGTGGGACAATCAGAGAAAAAATAGAATAGAAACACAAGCACCACTTCTGTATTTATTACCCACTACTTTGGCTTACAAATACTGAGGTGAAAATAACCTCACCAAATACTGAATATGTGCATGTTGCATTTAGAGTGACTGCAGCCTTCCATCAGAAGACCAGACAGCGCCTTTTTTGTGATAGCAGACATCTGAATCCTTACAGTGTGCACACTGCACGCTGTCAAGAATCTACAGTGCTGCCAGCAAGAGTGGACTGTCACGTGACCACAGGAATGCGATTTGCATACTTGTGGTCATGTGCTGGCTAGACGTGCTCATCCTCTTTGAATACAAGTGAATTGCGAGAGGCAGAGCACTTCTAGTCGGAATGTGTCTGGAAGAATGCAAATCACATACTTGTAGTCAAGTGACTGCAAGCTCTCATGGCAACATCAGAGAATCCTGACAGAGTGCAGAGTGCGCCGTAAGGATTCAGAAGTTTGCAGTCACAGATTGCCCATCTGACAGGTAAGCAATGATGCTTATTTTCTGGCTGGATTTTGAAGCAGAACATCTGCATCGTATAGTCATGCCTACATGCATAGGGACATCTGAATTTAGGCCTGAGTACTTCATTGTAACTTCCATCTAAATTGCAAAAAATTGTGATTCAGATGAATAGGCAGACACCATGGAAAAGAGGTCAGACAGGGACGCCAAACGCCTCATTATAGCAAATGGTTCCGCCAGAGGCTCCTTCGCACCTTCTTTGTACCTAGCCTTATGCTTTACTCAGGCATGGCCACTATTTGCGCATACATACATTTCCAAGGGCAATCTCAAAAGGGACAGGGGATACCAGCATTGCATGCCAAATACGTGATGAAAGAGCTTATAGAGCTTGACATGATCCTTATCTCTTGCACTCTTTGGTGGGGTCAGTATGCCGGCTAATAAGTGCTCACAATTACTGAATATCGGAGAACAAAACCTGTCACTATTACACCTTTATTATTTCATACCAAGCAAGGTGCACAGGGAGGGGTTTTTTTCTGGTACGCATGACCGGACAGGCGTCATCAGCAGTTTTATTATGATTTTCATCAGTGTTTGGTCAGTGACTCGGCGTTCACCATCAATGTTTAACCCCTTCAACCCCCAGCCTGTTTTCACCTTTCTGACCAGGGTCACTTTATGAAGAAATAACTCTGGAACGCTTCATGTTAGTGGTAAATTTAGGACAAGATTTTTGGATTTATTTGTGAAGAAAAAAAAAATTTGGAAAAATTTGTAATTTTGAAACAATTTTTATGCTCTTCGACCAGAGAGTTATGTCACACAAAATAGTTTTCCACATGTCTACTTAAAATTTAATTTTTACCCACAAAAATGTTACTTTTGCCCCAACTTTTGCATGTTTGCAAGGGTATCAGGAAAAATTGCACCATACAATCTATTGTGCAATTTCTCCTGAGCTGATACCCCATATATGCTGGAAAACTACTGTTTGGGCGCACAGCAGGGATCAGAAAGGAAAGAGCACTGTTTGACTTTTGAACACAAAATTCGCTGGAATCGTTAGTGGATGCCATGTCACATTTGGACAGTAGAAACCCCGCCACAAGTGACCCCATTTTGGAAACTAGACCCCTCAAGAAATTTTTCTTGATGTTTTGTGAGAATCTTGAATTCTCATGTGTTTCACAGAATTATTTTTAAAATATTGAACCATGAAAATAAGAAAAAAAAAAAACAACATGCCCACAAAAATGTTATTTTCGCCCCAAATGTTCTTATTATTTTCACCAGGGTAACGAGAAATTGCACAACAAATTGTAATTTCTCCTGAGTATGCCAATACAACATAAGTGGTGAAAAATTACTGATTGGGGCAAGGCATTGCTCGGAAGGCAAGCAGCACTATTTTGGCAGGAACACATTGCGGACGCAGTGTTCCATTTGAAGATCTCCTCATATACCAATACAGCAGAAACCCCCCATAAAGTGAACTCATCCTGGCAACTACACCTCTCGAGAAATTCATCTAGGGGGGTAATGAGCAATTTTAATCCTCAGGTGATTCACAAAATTGTAAAACACTTGGCTGTGAATATAAATAAAAAAAAACAAACAATTTTTTCCAATAAAATGTTGATTTGGCCTTGAAGTTTTAATTTTCAAAAAATAGTAACAGGAGAAAATGGACCATACAATTTGTTACAAAATTTCTCGGCAATACCGCATATGTGGTCGAAAACTACTGTACTTTGAGGCAGAGTGCAAAGCTCAGAAGGGAAGGAACACCATATTGGAGTGCAGATTTAGTTGAAATTGTGGTGCTATGTCACATTGGCAGAGCCCCTGACATGCCAGGAAAGCAGATACCCCGATAAGTCACCCCATTTTACCGCACCCCTCAATGAATTCATCTAGAGTTTCAGACTTCATTTGCAGAAAACCCTTAAATTTCCACATTTTGGAAATTACGGCCCTCTCAAATTCATCTACCGGTATAGTGACGATTTAGTCTCTAGAAAACACTAGTGGAGTTAACCAAACACAGTGAATATATTTCACAATTAAAAATTGTAAATAAGCCATTGTAGTGCCCTGTACATTGTAGTGCCCATACATTGTGCCCAGCTTGTGCTTCTAGAAACACACAGCCTGTAAATAAGTGGGCTTTCTCACTACAGAAATGCCAAACATGTGGACATTAACTGTGGCTTAGACACATTTTGTGGTGCTCAGAAAAAAAGGGGGCATTTTTTTTTTTGTTGTGGGGGAGCAATAGCGCGTTTCCAGATCCTTTGTGCTGCCAGTAACGTGTAAGCCCCTTTTATTTCCATTAACAGATAACTGACCAAAGTCGGGACATTTTTTGTAGGTCAAGTTGAATGCTATTGGTGGCAATTTGAGTACAGAACATTTTGGATCAGTTCACATTTATCCTGTGCTCTATGCTGTGCACTTACATTATGGTTTCCATCTACATCTCAGAAATACATGATTCAGGTGAAACCCCTGATAGATCCATTCACTATAATGAGGCAGTAGCATTGCTGAGGACTCTGTTTGGCCTCTGTTCAACGGTATCCTTCTTTAAATGCATACCTAAAAAGATGAACAACCACATACCAATACCACAGGTCAGACGAGAGATTAAAGTGAGAATAATGTTTTTCAGAGATTTAGACATATAATCCAGGATGTAAGCACTCAGCATAGAGCACAGGAAAAATGTGAGGTGCACCTTACTGTGATCTTTGGCAGACCGAATAAGCAAATCAATAGCAGTTGAAGAAATTGTTTAACTTATTTGTTTTCACATTGTGGTATAAGGGATTAGGCAACTTTTTTCCTCAAGTCAGTACGATTACAGTACAGTGATATCGGATATATAGGGTTTTTTAGGCTTGGCTACAATCACACTAAACGCTTTTTTAGAAAGTAAAAATGTTTTTTTGCATCATTAAATTTTGAATGCTATATTTTTTTTATTTTTCTGTTGATAGTCATGTGAGGGCTTGTTTTTTGTGGGATGAGTTGGGAGTTTTTGTTGGTACCATTTTGGAACCCCTCAATATTTTTTTATTGCTTTCTATTCCGCTTTTTGTGAAGCAGAATCAAGAAAACACCGCAATTAAGAAGATTTTTTTTCTTTTTTTTTACGACAATCAGTGTCCTTAACATGATGACAGCTTTATTCTTTGGGTCAGTAAATCACAGCAATAACACATTGATTTTTCTTTTTATGTTTTGCAACTATTACATCATAAAAATAGTTTTATAGAAAAAAAATAAATAGTTTAAGCATTGCTGTATTCTGAGAGCTATAGCTTTTTTTTTATGTTTTTGCTAATGGAGCTGTATGGTGGCTTGTTTTTTTTTACGAGACAAGATGACGTGATAGCGGTACTATTTTTATTTATATATGGCTTTTTGATTGCATTTTATTCCACTTTTTAGGGTACTTTCACACTTACGTTTTTTTCCTTCCGTCACAATCCGCCCTTTTGGAAAACAGCGGAATCCGTTAACGGATTCCGCTGTTTCCCATAGACTTGTATGGGGGACGGATTGTGCCAAAAGTACCTGCGTTGCTTCCGCTGGCCAACGCTGCGTTGCTTCCACTGGGCGGAAGGAACACAGCATGTAACGTTTTTTGAGCGTCATAATCCTCTATTTTTCACTTCGCATTTTCATCTTTTTTTTTTTTATCACAGAAACTTTATTTTGTTTCTCGGTGGCCGAACGATCAGCTGAGCGCCCGGCCGCCGGCATGTGAGAGCGCTCAGCTGAGCGCCCGGCCGCCGGCATATGAGAGCTCTCAGCTGAGCGCCCGGCCGCCGGCATGTGAGAGCGCTCACCTGAGCGCCCGGCCGCCGGCATGTGAGAGCGCTCACCTGAGCGCCCGGCCGCCGGCATGTGAGAGCGCTCACCTGAGCGCCCGGCTGCCGGCATGTGAGAGTGTTCAGCTAATCGCCCGGCCACCGGGTGATGAGCTGATCGTTCACAATAGTCTGCTGCCGGTAAAACTGTAAAGAAGAAAAAAAAAATTAAAAAAAAAAAAAGCATCTGTTGCATCCGTCACACAACGCAATGCAACGGATGCCGTTCAACGCAAGTGTAAAACTAGCCTTAGTGTGCTGCATGATGAAAAGTCATAGTTTTTACTAGATTTTTTTATTTCATTTAATTTTTTAAGGCGTTCATTGAATGGAGTTAACTTTTGAGACAGTTTTATAGATTGGGTTGTTCTGGAGGCGGATAGGTGTACTCTTTATTGTATATTTTTGTTCTTACATAAATCTACGCATTTATTGGTATAATATTTTCCATTTTTTTCGTTTTTTCTTTTTTTGGGGGGTGTGGGGGAGGGTTGTTTTTTGTTTGTTTTTTTTTACAAATTTTGCTTATTTAGTCTCTATTTAGGACATTAACCTAGTCTGATCGCTGCTATAATGTATTGCAATGCATAAGCATTGCAATACATTACACCTGTCAATGAGACACTGACACAAGCTCCTGGCATGGTGTGACTGGCTTTCCGTAGCTGGTTGACCTGGAGGACGTCATAACAACCTTGATCCGGCCCCTGTGACCATGTTGCGGGGGACCCGGTCAGGTGGGAGAGGGAATGCACTCCCTCTCCCAGCTTCCTAAATGCTGCAATCGCCATGATCGCTGTATTCAGACCATACTTGGCTGTCACAACCGGAGCTCTGCTATAACTTGATGCCAAGCTCCGGTGGTGACTGCACGTGCACAGCCCCTGTGCCCCGTGTGATCGCGATGATGTACCCATACGTCATAGGTCGGGAACGCCATCCCAGTTATGAAGGATGGTTACCGCATAGGCAATGAAGGGGTTTATCAGTGATTTTCTCATACACATAGACTTGCATTGGCGAGTTTAATCCATGACTTGGAGCAAAAACGGAAATGTCTTTCTTTTTGAGAACCAATCAATCCACAAAAAAACCCACAGTTATGTAGACTGTTCCTCAGATAATACTGATATACAGGGGCAGGACGTGTAAGTGAAAATCAGATGTCTGAATGAGCACCAACGCTCCGTTCTGAGGGACACCGTTACCAGTCAGCGCTGATTTAAGCTCCATCTTCCATGTAAGATTTATGAATTCAATGCTGTATGTGTGTAGGAGGCAGGAGAAGGTGAAAGGTTGAGGGGATTTTCTCTTTTTATGCAATGCCGCTGGTTTCCATGGACACAAGAAGAAAATCAAAGACCGTTCTTTTTTACCCAGAATAAAATGAATAGTATTTTTAATAAATGAAGCCTTTTTAAGGCATACATAATGCCTAGAATAACTAATAGGGACTTAAAAAAAACAATACTGATAATAGGACAAATTTGCGCACAAAACGTAGCTTCCAATTAGTAAAGAAGACAACCTGCGTGTGCTGATGGAGACATGTGAAAGCGAGCCGTCCCCTCCCTTCATGCCCCGATCTTTCATTAGGTACGCTTTATCTCCAGCTATGTAATCTTACAATTACAGTTTTCTCCTGCGCGCAGCATTACAATTACCAAGATTACTGTGTGAGCGCTGCTTATTACCATCTTGCTGTATTGTTTTACATGACCCCCACCCCCACTCCAAGTCTTCAATAGGCACGCGCGAGACCGAAAACTGCAGCCAAATTGGGTCCATTTTTTTTCTCCTTACTGTAATTCCTTATATAATCAGGAGCCGAATCGTCACATAAATGACACTGCATGTGTATGCTGAATGATACAATGTGACAGCTCAAAAAGGGGAAAAAATGTAGTCTTCAAAATATAATCCGCAACAAAGTGCAGCTATTATTGGCTCAGCAGAAACAGCAAACGGTTCACGTTCGGATTGTGCCGGGGAGGCCCGTGGGTGTTGTCACGAGCTGATGCCCATTAACTAATAGCACCTAGCCTGTGCGGCTTCGTGTTAGCCCACACATCTGACAGACGCATTTTCCAGCAGGGTTTTATGCAAACTCAATAGAGGAATAACAGAACCAGAGAAGCCGACAAAGGACACAGAAAAATCATCTCTTTACAGATGACCTCTGAAGGAAACGTGCCATCAGAAAATCACATTGTTTACATGGAGTTTTTGTATTAATAATGCATGAAATTATGACAATGTTTATTTCTCCATCTTACAATCAGAATTGAAAAAAAAAAAAAGAATACAAACAGAAACCCTATCTTATGTATTGAAACATCTAATGAGCATGTGCAAAAATCATTGTGCGTGGAGGAGGAGGAGGTGAGCTGTAACATCACCTATTGTGATTGGAGGATCCCAGTTATCTACTGGGGTGTCTGATTTGGCCGGTGAAAGGGTAGCTATCGACTTTTAGAAATTTCAAATCCCCCTTTTTTCTGAAGAGGTAATTTGCTCCTGAGTATAGACATGTTATTTCTCATTCTAAAACTGCCTTTGATGATAATGAGCCTGCTGAAAACTCTTCCTGAAAGAACAGGAAGCATGAGACTAAAATAGTCCCTGGTGGCTAGTGTGCAAATTACAAGATTACACAAAAGTCACCTGAATTAAGAAAGAACCCTTTCTGATGACACTTTTTTTTTTTTTTGTGATGGTTTCCTCAGTATAATCCCAGGCAGCCCTCCCACCAGGAATTTAAACATTCCTCTCTCCTTACCAGAAGGCCCGGAGTAAGGGTGTGCGCTTAAATAAGAATAAAAATTTGCAGTGTATTGTGCAAACGTGCCATAATTCAAGTGGGTTTTTCACGCCCAGTGAATTAAGGCACCCCAGGGTCACTTTGTATCTGGAGCTTTCAGACTGTCCAGGCCTAATGGCGTCGATCCTGGGGGCCTTGGTTTCCACTGGATGGCTATATGAGCCACCCAGCATCCTAGGAAGCGCAACAATCCCAGTGTATATGAGGTATCATTCTACTAAGGCGGCCAAGTCTACAAAACCACCTTTTTGAATGATACTACACTGGATCTTCGCCAAAAGGCTGAGAAACGATTTTTTTAAGGTTATGTGCGCACAGTGCGTTTTTCGTGGCGTTTTTGCGCATTTTTCGGGTGCTTTTGGGCTCAAAACTGCATGATTTTGCTTCCCCAGCAAAGTCTATGAGTTTTCATTTTTGCTGTCCGCACACAACTTTTCTTTAGCTGCGTTTTTGAGCTTAAAAAAAAAAATGGACATGTCAACTCTTTCCTGCGTTTTCCCCCCATGCAATGTATTGGAAAAACACAGAAAAACGCAGAGATCAAAAACGCAGCAAAACGCAGAGTAAAAAAAAAACGCAGTGTGCGCACATAGCCTGATACTGACAGCACCCAATCCAAGAAGGAAGACAGAAGCACAGCTCAGAAGTTGGTAAAGATTTGTAATATACGGCTATCCACAGTGAATGAGGCAATAAAATGCACACTTTGAGTTGTAGATCTTTCTTTTTTTAACATTTAAGGAGACCATAAACTATGAATAAAAGTATGTAGCACCATCATACACATTTTAGCCAATACTGGCCATTATCGTCATTCAATGACACCAAGAGGACGAACAAACCTTCTGGGAATGTTCTTTCGTGGATTGATCACTGGTGGACTATAGCCTATGGTACCAAACGTTTATTCAAGGCCCTTCTTTCCAGACAATGCTAATCTGTCAATAGAGGACTAAAACGACCATGTCTTGTAAGCAGGGCTGTGGAGTCAGTAAGCCAAATCTTCGACTCCGACTCCTCAAATTCTCTTGCACCGACTCAGACTCCGACTCCTACATATATTGCTTATAGTTAGGTGAAAAATTTATTGTAGTACATGAATATGTGTATGTGAACATCAGACATTTAATTATTTTTATGATACAATAATCAAGATATTTGGATAGAACATAAAATATATTTATTGGAATACAACTTTAGAACACAAAAAACTGTAATAAATTGTAAATATGTAATACACTATGTAATATACAGTAGATTACATATATATCTTGTGTGTGTATATACACTGATTATATATATATATATATATATATATATATATATATATATATATATATATTACATATTTACAATTTATTAGTTTTTTGTGTTCTAAAGTTGTATTCCAATAAATATTTTATGTTCTATCCAAATATCTTGATTATTGTATCATAAAAACAATTAAATGTCTGATGTTCACATTGTACTACAATAAATTTTTCACTTAAATATAAGCATTATACTAAATGTTATTATTTAGTAAAATATTCAGCACATTCTGCATTGCACTCCTGTCCCCAATTTATTATATATTTTAGGAGTCGGAGTCGGTGCATTTTATACCGACTCCGACTCCACCAAAATGAGCTCCGACTCCGACTCCAGAGCCCTGCTTGTAAGAACTTCACCCAAATAACGATGGTTTAAGCTGAAATTATACATTTTGATGAACATTAGACTATGTTCCCCCTAACCTACACTGAATACTGAAGCTATGCAATCATTTATTAGCCGTGAGCGACAAATTAGATTTTTACCCTCTTAGGGGGTTATATAGGGGTAGCTTGGTTCCAGTATCTATCCCACATTTGTCCATGGGCTGTATTTAGCATTACAGCTTCAATATTGAGAACACAGCAAAACTATAATACCACGTCTAAATTGTGAATGTGTTTTTGATTAAAAAAAAAATATGTTTTAATAATCCTAAATAAGTCCACAAAGAAGGACTTGAAACATCTAATCCCAGCTCCTGAGAAATAAAGATGGCAGCGGGTACATGAAAACCATTGACCCAATTCATTAAAGCAGTTTTTGCACACTAGTCTTAATGAAGGGAATGCCGGAGTTAGAGGCACCAAGTTCATTAATTCATTCACTACTAATTAGGCAAATCTTACAAATGGTGTGCGCCTCCACCAGAAGGGTTACTCTGGTGTGAGTTACGCCACGTCGCTGTGTTGGCACTTTAGCAAAGATGGCTGGGACTGCCGAAGGAACGCCAAAAGTCACAACATTTTTGCACAAAAATGTTGCTACATTTCAAGGTGTTTTATGTTTGCATTCTGGCATAAACATTTTGATAAATTTGGCCCCATTAAGGCCCAGTCACACACAACAACTTACCAGCGATCCCGAAAACGATAGGACCTTAAGGATCGCTGGTAGGTCGCTGGTGAGATGTCACACAGTCAGACCTTACCAACGAACCAGTAACAATCAGTGACCTGTATAATGATCTCGGTGGGCGTTGGGGCCGTGTTAGGAGGTCGTTGGTAGGCGTCAAACACAGCGATGCGTCCTGCCCAGCAGGACATCGCCTTTGAAGAAAATGGTCTGGACCATTCGGCAATGACTAGCGATCTCACAGCAGGGGCCTGAGCGCTGGTAGGTGTCACACATAACGAGATCACTGGCGAGATCGTTACTGCGTCACAGAAATTGTTACTCAGCAACAATCTCGTTAGCGATCTCGTTGTGTGTGACGGGGCCTTTGGTCTATTTTATCTACTGCTTTATCCAAAGTGGGTTAACAAGAGACTTATACCTATGGCTATGTCTGTTTAGTGACCAAACATTAAAGGGAACCAAACATCAGCATTTTCCTATACTGTGGGCTTCAGAAACATGGCGCCAGAGATGAGCGCTATGCGCAGGCGCTAACTCCGACGCCGTGTAACAGAAGAGTAGAAATGTACATGCAGCCAGAGGGAGGGAGGGAGGGACAGGCAGCAGGGGTGGGGTGGGGTGGGATACACGTGCATAACCCGCCCGGACATTAGCAGCAGAGGTGCACACGTCAATCAAAAAGATGATGAATTTTCAAACTTTATAAACTTGGATTTTACAGCCTACACATCCGACCTGCCCCCTAATGGTATGTACACAATGTGTCCGATAGTGCCAGTACTGCACTGGCTGCACCTTATATAGGAAAATGCTGATGTTTGGTTCCCTTTAAACACAATGTATGCAATGAATATAAATGGTCATGTTTTCACTTCCTACTGTGATATAGAAGTTTTTACCACCTCACCGGGGGAAAGCTGCTCTAGAGAACGAGAAATATAGTACACCTATGGGAATATTTACAGATTTAAAGAGTAAGCCAAAGTAATTGCAAATACAAGCTACCGGCTACCAGTAACAAGTGCAAACTATTGTGTTTTGCCAATGCCATTCTATATACTCTTACAGTACTCTGAACCTGGCATAAACTGAAAATTACAATTTACAAAGCGTTAATTATACATGTAATAAATGGATAAAATGACTTACTTTAATAATATTAATAATATTATTAATAATACACCGTAATACAGCCCTGAACTGGCATCCAGAAACTAACAAAACGACCCAAAATGAAAATACACTGTAATTACTCATGTATAAATCATTTTTCTGGCACACAACTTACACAGGAAACAAAAGCAATGCAAATCCGCTGCCAATGGCTTCCACGATGCCAGCGAGCAACAAGAAAACTCTTCTTCGCCTATGTACTTTAAAAAGCACATGAAATACAGGAATATTTACTATGGACTATTCTAGACATGTATGTTACCATTCAGATACCGCAGATCACAGTATACAGACCAGGCCAAGGTGCTGAAATGCCCAATCCCAAATAAATCATAACTGCCCCATATGGCACAAAGCTTATACCGCATCAGACCGATCATGCTGGTTCATGTAAAAAGAAGCTTTGTTGAAGCCAAATACATGTGCATATCCCATGAGAGGTCCCAGGAGGCTGCCTGAGTCAATGTGCACGATTTCCAGGGGAACTTCATAAACACTAAAGGAATCATTATATGATCCTTTACTTAGCTTGTACTCATTTCTGAGCTGTAGCCTGCATTATAGCCCAAAGCTGGATTCAGCATTTTTCAAGTCACTAACGGACATGGTTGACAAGTAAGCCATGAGACAAATACTATCTTATATTTCGGAGGACCATATTTTTAGAAGAGGGCATTTCAGAGAATTACCTGTGCAAGCGGCACGTCACTGATTAGCTGCAGCGATCCGACGGTGGTGGGGGACTTCCATGCTGGAGCACAACAAATGCTGGTTGAGAGCAGCGATATACTGTATATGGTGATTCATCAGATCATTCATGTGTCACTTTATTTTACGTCATTTTCATCTGGTCATATAGGTTCTCTTTAAGGGAGTTTTCCAAGGTGAGGCAATGTCACTGGGTTTTCTCTGTGTAAACCATTGTCCACCACCTTTCGTCCTAAGAGCCAGGCTACCCAGCACACCTAAGAAAACAACTTTCATAATATTCCAGCGCTTTATGCTAATCAGCACAGTCTGATCAATGGCATCTCCGTACTGTGCCTGGCACATCTTCTATTATCTGCAATCATCGGCCTCCTGCCTTCACTTGTTGTGGCTGAAGTTATGCACAAATTCTGTTCAGCGCGCACTAGTACAGATGAGCGGACCCGGTGAAGTTCGGTTCGGCAAGTACAGCTGCACTTTAGATGAAGTTCAGATGAGGACCTGGTTTTGACTTCAACCCCAATGGAAGTCAATGATTGTGGAGTTCAGGTGTCCGCCCACATGCACCCAGTCAAACATCACTTCCGGGGGTAGGGTGGGCTTTTTTTTGTACACACTACATCTGACAATGCCGTTTATACCCCCATTAAGAGCCATTCAAACACTATAAGTGGCTTGCACTCAGCTGAGCACCGATCATACCCGAACACCGATTGTACCCAAGCACAGCGATGCTCGCTTGAGTGGTTTGCATACAGAAAGCATCCGAACTCCAAACCCAAACTTTTTGTAAAGTCCATCTTAAGTACAAACACCGAACTTTACTGGTCAGGTTCGCTCACCTCTACTCACTAGAGCATAGTTGGGAATAGAAGCTGCACAGGGGTAGCAGACTGAGTATACTGTCAGCCATGTCAAGAGGACAGAGGAGGTGCCAATTAGCATACGGTATGGGACAATTATACAAGACATTCTCTTGTATATGTGGGGCAGCTGGGTTCTTATGAAGATGTTCCAGGAGTGTTTAAACAGAACTGAAAGGTGGATGTTACAGCTTATATAGGAAAAACTTGGTGACAAATTCCCTTTAATTTTTTTCTGCCCTGGGGTTCCTGATATTGAAGCAACTGGTCACAACAGTTTCTAGAAGTCAGACCCCTGGCATTCGGTTCTTTAACTGTTTGTCAAATTCATTTTAGCAACTAGACAAATTCCTTCACTTATAGTGGATATAAAAAGTCTACAAACCCCGTTAAAATGCCCATTTTTTTGAAAGAAGAAACATTTCAGAACTTTTTCCACATTTAATGTCACCCATAATTTTTACAAATTCATTAAAAAAAAAGGTAACATTTTGAAAATAAAAAAAGTAAAATAATGGTTAAACAAGTGTGAACACCCTATTATAATTGGGGATGTTGTTGTGTTCAGAACTAGCCAACGACATTTAAGCCCAAGTTAAATAGTAGTCAGTATATAGCTGCCATCATTTAACACAATTCTGATTAATTGCATATAAAGTTTAGCTATTCTAGTAAGATTTTCCTGACATTTTCTTAGATGCATTTTACAGCAAAAGCTATGGTCTATAAACAGCTTACAACACAACAAAGGGATCTCATTGTTGAATGTTATAAGTCAAATGAAGGCGACAAAAAAAATCCAACGCATTAGAGATACCATGAAAAACTTTAAAGAAAGTCATCAAGAAGTGGCTTAAATTTGACACAACAGTGACAATACCAAAAATTGGACATCTTTCAAAAACTGATGAAAAAACATGAAAAAAATTGGTTCAGGAGGCTGCCAAAAGGCCTTCAAGTAACATTAAAAGAGGTGTCAGAATTTTTGACAAGTACCGGATGTGTACCGCATGTGCCAACAATCTAAATTATTCTTCATAGGTCAGACCTGTGGGGTATGGTTGCAGTATATACGTTCTTACAAAGAAAAACATACAAGCCTGGTTATGCTTTATCAAAATCTACATCAAGCCTGCCAACAGCATGTGGGAAAATGTGTTATGATCCAAGACAGAGGTTGAACTTTTTGTCCCGTTTTCCAAAAGGTACATTTGGTGCAAAGCCAACACTGAGGATCACCAAAAGAATATCATACCCAAAGTGATGCATGATGGAGACAGCATTATGCATCAGGCTATTTTTGTCTGCGAGGACTGGAGTTTTAGTCAAGGTGGGGGGAATAATTAACAGTTCCAAATATCGGTCAATTTTGCATCAAAACTTTCAGGCCTCTGCTAAAAAATTGAACATGGATTTAATGTTTCAGTACAATAAATGTCCCTAAGCATACCTCCGAATCAGAATGGATTCAACAGAAGATCAAAGTTTTGGAATGGACTGGCCCTGCCAGAAACAAGACCTCAATTCAATTGCAGCCTGATTTGGAACTACTGCAAGGACGAGCGGGTAAAGATTACCTATACTAGATGTGCTATGCTGATAGACTCCTACCCCAAAAAATACTGAATGCTGTAATAAATTCAAAGGATACATCAACAAAGTAATAGTTAAAGGGTATGTATATTTAAGCAACCACATTATTTTTAGTTTCCCACCCAAAAAGATTTACATTTTTTTAATCCAATTGACAGATAAGTGACAATAAAAAGGTGGAAAAAGATTCTTCTTGGTATTTTTTTTACGTGACAAAATCCTGGTATTTTAAACAGGGGTGTGTAGACTTCATATAAGTACTGTACACTATTGTGCCTTTACACCCATAGTAATTATTCCTAATATCTTAAAATGTTTGTGATCATGGGATGTCCTTTTTTAAAGGGAAATGCACAAAAATAAACACATACAACATACAGTGGAACCTTGGATTACGAACATAATTGGTTTCGGGAAGTTACTCTTACGAGATTACCGTATTTTTCGCTTTATAAGACGCACATTTGTTCCCCCAAATTTTGGGGGAAAGTAGGGGGTGCGTCTTATAATCCGAATATACGGGAGGGGGGAGTATATATATATATATATATATATATAACACACACACACACACACACACACACACACACACACACAAACCAGTGGAGGTGCGGGCAGCTCTGGAGCGGTACTGGGGGCTGCTGGGGGCAGGTGAAGCTGCGGGCGGCAGCGTTAGATCTGCTCCCGCTCATATAATATGCACAGCCGCTGTCCATCAGCAGCGTGGTGCTGAAACTGCATCGCGCTGATGGGCTGGGGCAGCGGGGCATATTATATCTGCCTGTGCTTACCTTTGATCGCACATGCACCCCGTGTTAGATATGGCCCCCATGCTGCTGCCCATAGTAAAATAATAAAAACTCTTTAATCACCTCCTCCAGCGTGTCTGCCCGGTCTCCCTCCTGCTGCTGTGATCAGGTACGCAGAGATATCTCTCTGCTGTCCCGATCACATGACCGGCGCCGAGAACCAGGAAGTAGGAACTGCAGGAGACAGGAGGAGCTCAACCCCGAGGAGGGAGACACGAGACAGGACATTGCTGCAGAAGGTAAGGAAATAGTTTATTTTACTAAAAGCAGGAACATGGGGGCGATATCTAACAGAGGATGATGTGTGCCTGCCACAGTGGGCCTGTGTGCCTGCCACAGTGGGCCTGCGTGCCAGCCACAGTGGGCCTGCGTGCCAGCCACAGTGGGCCTGCGTGCCAGCCACAGTGGGCCTGCGTGCCAGCCACAGTGGGCCTGCGTGCCAGCCACAGTGGGCCTGCGTGCCAGCCACAAGGGGCCTGTGTGCAGCAATAGGGGGCCTGTTTGCCAGCCACAGTGGGCCATGTGCCAGCCACAGGGGGCCATGTGCAGCAATAGGGGGCCTGTGTGCCAGCCATAGTGGGCCTCTGTGCCAGGCAGAGTGGGCCTGTGTGCCAGTCACAAGGGCAGTGTGCCAGCCATAGGGGAAATGTGGCATCAATGGGGGACGTGTTCAATATAAGGTGGCCATATCCAGATTAAGGGGGCTAATTTTAGGATGAGGGGGCTATGAGGGACATATACCCTATATTATTTGTTAGACGGACACTGGCATTATAAGACGGACCCCATTTATTAAAAAATTCTCTATTCCTTCACCAAATTTGGTGATATATGATATGATATATATCTCGTATATCAAAGCAAATTTTCCCATAGGAAATAATTGAAACGCAGACAATTCGTTCCACAACCCAAAAATATTTACTGCATGTATACAAACATATTACAGTAATACGAAATAATGTACTGTATTCATATAAAATTACAGTGCACTAATACAAAATACAGTACAGGAAAAACAATGTAAAACAAAAGAATTATTGGTGTGCCAGAGGTACAGTACAAGCAATGTTCTGTACTGGTTAGCCAAAAGTACAGTACTGTTTGCACAAATGCAAATTGATAGAAATGCTATATAGTATATACTGTACTGTGCAATGGTATACTGTATACAGTACATATGGACAGAAAGTTGCCTCCAGAGCGGATCAGAGCACGGTGAAAGGACGGATCCAGAAGTGTGCACAGTGAGTATCTGCTCTTAAAAAGCCTTGTCTTTGCAAAACGCTCTCAAACCAAGTTACTCTTAATCCAAGGTTCCACTGCACATTGTTACCAATCTGTTCTACAGCTTAGCCCCATTTGGGTTGTAATATGAGGTCTCCACAATTATCTGGGGCAAGAATCATATACAAACGTTATATTGCTGGTTATTTAGTACTATCCATTGAGTACAACTCTATCTACTAGTATAACCACTGCACGCTTGCAAGCCTAGGACAGAAATTGCATCAGTGGTCTGGGCAGGTAATGTAATACCGTGACTGATAAGGAGTGTAACTGGAGCTAGACACTTTCTGATGAAAGAGAAATTGGACAAGACAGTTCTGGAGACATTTAAAAAAATATATATACTGATTAAAATAGAAAAAGGTTAATATCTGGTGTTTTCTTCGAAGTTTATGGAACAGAACTATCACATTAACAGCTGTAAAATATGCAGTGACAAATCCATCACGAGTATCCCGGCCTGAAGCCATTAGGGCACAAGCAGTGCAGCAGCAAGGCAGCCAAATTCCCAGGTGCTGGTCTGTATAAAGGCCTAGAATCTTTGTATGAAGAGACTGTCACAAAGACTGTCAGCAGATCAATATGGCCTGGACTTTTATGTACACATACAGTTAAGTACACAGAAGAAGGCTGCACAGCTTGTGAATACTGCTTAACATACAGTCTGCAGATCAGGGCTGTGGAGTCGGAGTCGGAGTCGTGGAGTCGGAGTCGGAGCTCATTTTGGTGGAGTCGGAGTCGGTATAAAATGCACCGACTCCGACTCCTAAAATATATAATAAATTGGGGACAGGAGTGCAATGCAGAATGTGCTGAATATTTTACTAAATAATAACATTTAGTATAATGCTTATATTTAAGTGAAAAATTTATTGTAGTACAATGTGAACATCAGACATTTAATTGTTTTTATGATACAATAATCAAGATATTTGGATAGAACATAAAATATTTATTGGAATACAACTTTAGAACACAAAAAACTAATAAATTGTAAATATGTAATATTATATATATATATATATATATATATATATATATATATATATATATATACACAAAGTGTATATACACACACAAGATATATATGTAATCTACTGTATATTACATAGAGTATTACATATTTACAATTTATTACAGTTTTTTGTGTTCTAAAGTTGTATTCCAATAAATATATTTTATGTTCTATCCAAATATCTTGATTATCGTATCATAAAAATTATTAAATGTCTGATGTTCACATACACATATTCATGTACTACAATAAATTTTTCACCTAACTAAGCAATATATGTAGGAGCCGGAGTCGGAGTCGGAGTCGGAGCCGGAGTCGGAGTCGGTGCAAGAGAATTTGAGGAGTCGGAGTCGGAGTCGGAGTCGAAGGTTTGGCTTACCGACTCCACAGCCCTGCTGCAGATCAGATTTAAATGGTGGGGGGATACCTACAAAAGGATAAATCAGCAAGTGTGCGGCGCTCCCAAAACTTGGGGCGCTGAAAGGCACTTTAACAAAACCAGGGGTACGTTCAGACATCTTACATAAGAAACTCACTATTGTTCAGACATGTTAAATGAGAAACTCACAGTTTTAGCACAAATCCCATGCTGAAATTACTTTGTAATAAGGATCCTATGAATGTGAATAGGGGTTTCCGCAACCCTTAAAACATGCATGCGAAAACTTGTAAGAGAATAAACTATAGGTCACTTATAAAAAACTGGAGGATTAGATAAAAGTGCTGAACAAACTTATCTGACAGATGCCTTTTACAAAATGCCACTCCAGAGGATGCAATTGGGGGGCGAAACCACCAGATATTCCCACTCTCATGGAGTGCACAGGTGACTGGAAAATCAATAGTGTCCTAATAATCAGTCATTGGCAAACAATTTGTCCTCATTACTACGGTTCCTTATGGAGACTGGTGAGTATAGGTTCCTATATAGAAAACTTGATGCCTCACCGTACTACCAATATCTTGCAACTGATATCGTATATTTCTGGACTCGAGCCTTCAAAGCTATCACCACGGACTAAACAATGCAAGAAGATGAGGCGAATGCGATGAATAAAATCTTCATACTTTATTTGTACATGGCATAATAAAACTCCATCATGGCGGAGATATACAATTCAGACGCGTTTCTGGCACTATTCGCCCTTGATACCTAAAGTATAGGTTCATTTCTTATAATCTCTGGCTTTAGACGAATATGCTTTTTTTTCCAAAGCTGGATAACCTCTTTATATAGAAGTGCCATCAGATCATGGATACATAGCACGTCTGCCATCCTTACAGCTGCCCCATGGAAGAGGGTGGTTGGAACTACTGATGAGCGAGCGTACTTGCCATTGCTCGCTAGTCGATCGAACATGGGAGTTCTCGGGTGCGAATCAAGTACAGAGTATAACAGAAGTTAATGGGAAACTCGAGCATTTTTAAACTCCAACGATCGATCGAGTAATGAGCAGTGGCAAGCACGCCCGCTCATCACAAATTGAAGAACAACACATCTCCAATGGTCTATGCCAAATAGTGGATGAGAAACTAGGACAACCCAACATAAACATCATGTCCAAACTTTGGTTATACATTAGTGTGAATTCACCTCAATGCTAATTACCTCTTAACCCCAGCTTATTAGAAGAGATGCCAGATGTCTGCACACATGTCGAATGCAGATTTATGGGAATGCCTGTTCAGGCACAGCCCGCTTTTATGTTTGTTTTAAGACAAATTCCATACCGTGCATATGACAATTTCTTCAAACCTCCGCTTATCATACAGCGTACACATCCCTTGGTACCTAGCAGGGTATGACTGCATTCTTCAGCTTTAGTAGTCATCCAACATGCCAGACAATATATTATCTAGTGAGAAGTAAGGGTGAATGATAATGAAGTCTAAGGAATAATAATATTTAGCTCAGAGCAAATGGATGACTGTGCATGTCCCCTCTATCACTTCCACTACCGGGGCTTCCAGCATTAAGAGATTTACACGTTCTCCGTGTTTATACAGTGTCCTGTCAGAGGTGGTTCATCGTCACTAGAATAATGACCATGTAGAACTAATTGGCTCAAGGTGTCGGGCAGAATAAGTAGCAGGCATTTTCTCTCAGCATATACTAAAATATGATCAAAGAGGCATGCGGACACCTTTTACATAAGCTAATAGGTGCGTGCTTTTTATAATGGCACAAATTACAAGGAATCATTTCATTCATGTAGGACAATAATTGTGTTATTTTGCTTAAAGTAGAGAAAATCTAATTAAAAGATAAAAATCACTGCAACAGATTTTACCAATAGAAATTTAAAAGACCCTTAGGCTGAGTTCTCAAGTAGCAGCTGAAGACCGCGCCAACATGCAGTTCTATAAATGAGGCCCTAATAAACTGGGAACGCAAAGAGACTTCAGATGTCACAATCGGTGTTTTGCATGGTAAAACCAAAAATTAAAGTGACAAATTGATCTCTGCCACGTTCTGTGGCCTGGTCTGAGTTTCTATTGTTGTTTTCTTTTAATAGAAAGGTCTTTCTAAGGACTGGACCATGAGCAACTCGAACACGGCAGGTGGACTTTTTGGGGGCCTTGAGTAAGCGGGTGTTTGGGTGAAATGGCGTTGGCCTTTGGGTGTACTGTTTGTCCTGTGCAGGTGCTGAGGATAAAGCACAAGTTCTTTGGACGAGTGAAAGTCTTTTTCTCATTATTTGGATTTTATTTCACAGATATTAAGGAGAAGTAGGAGATAGATGTTCTAGTGGACCACGCTGCTGTGAAGGAGTGTCACGTCTCCACCAAAGTCTGCTCCTGCGATTTCTGCTTCGTTCACCAAGCCCTGCTGTATTTCCGAAGTGAGCAGTGCTGGTGATAGGGAAGAGTCAGTACCAATGTCTCTTTTGGGCGTAGGCTCAGTCCATCCACTAAGCTGTGATTGACTGGGACCTTCATTACCACTGGCTGACTGTGGCAGTGTGTGCTTTCCAATTGAAGTTACCATCTTTCAGCCACGGCCAATGGGAAAGCACCACACCCTTCTTATTCCTCCTCCAGTCTGCTGGTTGCCACCAGATATGTTCTTTGTAGTTTCTGCTGTGGCTCTGGTTGACACCTTGTTCTTTTATTATTGATTCCTGTTTTTTTGACCTCTGCTTGTTTACTGACGATTCTCCTGCCTGCAGTTTTTGTACTTTGCTGCCATCTCTGGTTTGACCATAGTCTGATTTCCTGACTATTCTTTAGCAGGCCAATTTTGTCCCTTTTTATACTTTCATATTTTGACCCTGCCTAACAAGTACTCTTCTTGGGGCTGCAGCCTTTCATGGGCAGTGAACTCCTGGACCCAGTAGTAATTCCAGATCCCTGTCCAGGGGTTAAAGGGTTTCGGGGTTCTTGGGATCCTGCTGAGTGGGCGGCTAAGCTGTTTTGTGAGAGCCACCCTGAGTCTGTGGTCCCATTACAAAGTCTGAGTCTGTGGACGTTACAAAGAGTAGTTCCACGTGTGTAATATTTCAAGTAGCTTTTATTTACGTGTTTCAGGTTTGTACCAAACCTTTTCTGAAAACTGAACTACATATGACTTCTATTTCACGGATAGTCAGACCAAGAGAAGAATCATTCATCCGAACAGCCCTATTTAATAACATGGGCCAGTTTGGAGTCCAATCAAAAACCTGAGCGTACGCATCCGATTTATACACTGGGCTGCATGAACCCATAGTCATATACATCATTAGTGACGGAGGATTTCGACCCAAATGTAAGAATATGATGTTATGCAGCACCAGTTTAGTAATTATATACTTTTAAAGATATCGGTATTTTTCAGCTTCAACCTTGCCAACAGGAAGTGCAGTCATATCATTTGTCACTTTTTGACACTTGTTATTAACCCTGCAGAATACAACCACAGCCTGTGCAGCTTTCCTCCAGCATATAGTTTTTAGGGACAGGATCTCCTAGGCTGTCAGCCGATTTGTTTTCCTATAAATCACATTCAATATGCTGTATTTATAGAAGGATGCAGATTACATCCACATGTAAATCTGTGTGGAAACATGCTTTCACTAGTAATTACAGTGTCTATGACAGCCCCGTTCTCCAAACTAAAGAGACATAACAGCATAGCCCTGCCAGATACACCCGGGCCTACCATGATAATAAGAATAAGCTGGAACTGACTTATTCCTGGCATTGTCTCAATGTGCGCTCTAATAAAAGCTTTATACTGCACTACATAAACACATAAGAAAATTAAAATAATTAGAAGGACGCTACTGAAAAAGATCTAATGTCCGGATGTGCAGACAATTATAGAAACGCTGTATACAAAAAGCAGAAGTCAAGGCTGTACAATGTAAACGCTACACCATCTCACCGGTATTGTACTTCCCCCACGCCTGCTTACTCCTAAAACAACCACAAAACAAGCCACAGCATATTCAAGTATGTCTTCCATAGAAACCCAGACCTCAGTGATAAAGAAAGGAAGCATGCACAAAGAAAGGGAAAAAAAAAACAAAACACACTCTTGGAAGAATTTTGATGCATTTTTCACCTAAAACACATGAATCTCCAGACTGTACTGGCGGTTCTCTTTGATCATTCATCTTATAGGCACGTGACATGATTTTAGAAGCTTAGGTTTTAGAAAGCTCTTTATGAAGAGAATTGGCAAAATAGCCACCAAACGATAAGTCAAATTGATGTAGATACAGTTAGGTCCAGAAATATTTGCACAGTGGCTGAATCTTCATGATTTGGCCTCTGTACGCCACCATTTTTGGTTTAAAATGACACAACTGAGATGCAATTGAAGTGGAGACTTTCAGGTTTAATTAAAGGCGTTGAACAAAAAGATCCTGTGAAACGTTTCGGAATTACAACCATTTGTTTACAAAACCTCCTCATTTTAGGGGCTCAAAAGTCATAGCACAAATTAACTCTACCATAAATAAAATGTTCATTTTTTTTATTCTTCATAGAGAATTCTTTGCAGGCAATGACTGCCTGAAGTCTGGAAGCCAAAGAAGTCACCAAATGCTGGGTTTCCTCCTTTGTGGTGCTTTGTCGGGCTTTACTGCAGCTGACTTCAGTTGTTACTTGTTTGTTGGTCTTGATACCTTAAAGGGGTGGTTCACCCATATTTGTTATTGGCCACAACAATATTATGTTGAAAAAGAAGGTTTCTCTCAAATACCTTGTGTTGCCAATAGTGCATGTGAGAGGCGCTATTGCGCTCCGCTCATCCCAGCCTGACCCCCAGGGCTCCGTGACCTCGGGGATCTGGTGATGTCACGTCAACTTCCTACTTATGTGAGCAACTGGGCTGTGGGCGGAGTTTCACCGCTCATCACAGCGCAGCACCTCCCTGCTTCCTCCTCCTTCGCTGCAGAGCGCCGCTGTGACAAGCGGTGAAACTCTGCCTACAGCCCAGTGGCTCATGGAGACAGGGGCCAGCCACGGTGATATGAGGTAAGTAGGAAGTCGACGTGACATCACCAGATCCCCGAAGTCACAGAACCCCGGGGGTCAGGCGATGGGGGTGAGTGGTCCCCGCAATAGCTCCACTCACAGGCACTATTGGCAACAGAAGGTATATGAGAGAAACCTTGTTTCTCAACATAATATCATTGTGGCCAATAATGATTATGGGTAAACCTCCCCTTTAAGTTGTATGTCATGTATGTGAAATACATGCTTGATGGGGTTGAGATCTGTGACTCGGCCATTGAAGAATATTCCACTTCTTTGCCTAAACAAAACACCTGGGTTGCTTTCACAGAATGTTTTGGCTAATTATCCATCTATACTGTGAAGTGCCATCCAATCAATCTTGCTGCATTTGATTGAATCTGAATAGAAATTATAGCCCTGTACAGTTAGAATTGATCCGCCTGCCTCTGTCTTCAGTCACATCATCAATAATCACTAGTGACCCAGTGTCACTGGAAACCATGCATGCCCAGCTATCACACTGCCTCCCCCATGTTTTATAGATGATGTGGTGTGCTTTGGATCATGAGCCGTTCCAAACCTTCTCCATACTTTCTTCTGACCATCATTCTGGTACAGGTAGATCTTAAATTCACCTATCCATACAATGCTTTAAAAGAAATGGGCTGGCTTCTTTAGATGCTTTTTGACAAAGACTAATCTGGCCTATTTTTAGGGCTGATTAACCCCTTCACGACCATGGACGGATCTTTCCGTCATGGATCGTGTCCCGGTAAGCCCCGCCTCCTGCCGCGGGCAGGTGGCATGGATCGGCACACATATCAGCTGTTTTCAACAGCTGACATGTGTGCCTACATGTTCCGAGTGGAATCGCATTCCACCCGGAACATTAACCCCTTAGATCTCGCTGCCAAAGTCTGGCAGCGAGATCTATATGCGCGCGGCCATGTTTTCTACTTACCGCCGCCCCCATCGGAAGTCACGTGAATGATCACGTGACGTTCGGTGGTTGCTATCGTAGCACAGGGTCATGTGATGACACCTGCTGCTATGAAGTTTCACTTTCCTTTTTCCTCGGCACGGAGCAGAGGAAAAAAGAAAGTGACTATTTCTGCTGTTTACAGCGGTATAGCTGTGATCAGCAGATAGCGATCGGATTGCTGATCGCTATAGCCCCCTAGGGGGACTAGTAAAATAAAAGTAAAAAAAAAGTTTTAAAAAATTAAAAAAAAAAAAAAACCTAAACGTTCAAATCACCCCCCTTTCCCCCCATTGAAAATTAAAGGGTTAAAAAAAAATAAATATGCACATATTTGGTATCGCCGCGTTCAGAAATGCCCGATCTATCAAAATATAAAATCAATTAATCTGATTGGTAAACGGCGTAGTGGCAAAAAAATTCCAAACGCCAAAATTACGTTTTTTGGTCGCCGCAAGTTTTACGCAAAATGCAATAACAAAAAGGCTACCATTAGAAACATCAGCTCGAGACGCAAAAAATAAGCCGTCACTGAGCCATAGATCCCAAAAAATGAGAACTCTACGGGTTTTGGAAAATGGCGCAAAACGTACGCCACTTTTATTGGACAAGCTTGTGAATTTTTTTTAACCCCTTAGATACAAGTAAACCTATACATTTTTGGTGTCTACAAACTCGCACCGACCTCAGGCATCACACCCACACATCAGTTTTACCATATAGTGAACACCGTGAATAAAAGATCCCAAAAACTATTGTGCCATCACACTTTTTTCCAATTTTTCCACACTTGGAATTTTTTTGCTGCTTTCCAGTACACCATATGGTAAAACTTATGGTTTCATTTAAAAGTACAACTTGTCCCGCAGAAAACAAGCCCTCATATGGCAAGACTGACGGAAAAATAAAAAAGTTACGGCTCTCGGAAGAAGGGGAGCAAAAAACAAAAAATGCAAAAACGGAAAGTGCCCCGGGGCTGAAGGGGTTAATAGTTTGCACCTTGTAGTGAAGCCGCTGTATTTGCACTCAGGAAGTCTTCTCTTTATGGTAGACTTAGATACTGAAACACCTACTTTCTGGAGGGCGGTCTTCACTTGGGTGCATATTGTGAACGTTTTTCCTTCCCTAAGGAAAGGACTCTGCGATCATCCACCACTATTGTCTTCCATGGACATCGAGGCCTCTTTGAGTTCCCATGCTCTCCACTAAGCTCTTTTATTTAATAATATACCAAATTGTTGATTTGTTCACTCATAACATTTCTGATATCTTTCTGATGGATTTCTTCTTCTTTTTTTCTTTAGCCCAATGATGTTCTGCTTCTCCTCCATTGCGAACTCTTGACTGCATGTTGTGGGTTTACAACAACAACTTCCAAATACAAATGCACATCTGGAATCAGCTCCAGACCTTTGAAAGGCTTAATTGATGATGGACTATTGAGGGAATAGCCCACACAGGCCATTAAAGAGCTTTTGAGATAATTGTCCAATTACCTTTACATGGTAAAGAGCAGTAATTCATAAACCCTGCATTCCAGGAACAAAGACCTATTAATATTACTGTACCAGTAGATGCGCATTCTGTATGGCTGCTCAGGAAATAACATAAGACATGAGAATTAAAACAAAACCCAGATCATCTAAATTACAGATTTCTGACTTTATAAACCAGGTTGCTGAGAAACATGCATGTTGAATTTTAACATGGCCGAAGCAGTGATTCCTTGGGTAACTAGAAATTACTTTTTCCCCTTCCCCCATAAAACATGAGCTGGAGGAATAGCTGATAGTTACCTAATATCTGTGACTGACCTAAAGGGATCAGTTAGTTCTGCTGACTTCCTTATCAGTGACATAGCTACCGATATCTGCCGACTCCTGTGCATCAGAAGCAGAGCGCACCTGACATTCATTATACAACAGCATGGTAGCGTAATGCTCACACGAGCTAGGAGTCATCTAAGTGGTACGCCACTAGCTGCACTCACCTACCGATACAAAAGTGAGCAGTCGGATTTTATTAGGACTAATACAAAAGCCATCAGTTAGACGGATTCCTCCATTAAAAAGGATAATCCCATCTTCAAGATTCCATCACAATATGTAGTGGGTGTAATACCAAATACCTTCAAGTAGAAGTGTAGTATAGTTCTTCTGATTAGCTATACCTCTTACCTCATGTGCAGGGCATTGCAGCTTAGGCATTAATGGCTACGTTTACTCATATAGTGACAGTTAGTTGCTCATGATCATAACCATGGATTTTTAAATTCCAGTAATGCCCTGAACATGGGGTAAGGGACATAGCTAGCCAGAAGAACTATACTACATTTCTAATTGGAGGTATTTGCTAATATAATTATTATTATTATTATACCTACCACATATTATGATAGGATCCTGAAGATAGAAATACCTTTAAGGCTCTAGGTAATAATACTCAACTTCTACAGGTCAGTGTGTTTGGCATGGATATTACAATGCACAGCAAAAGACAAGAAAATGGTGGCACTAACGGATGAGTGCCCTTTTTCTTGCCTTTTGCTGTGGATTTTGATAAATACACTCCATGTACGGGTTGAAAACCACCTAACATAGATTAGTGGTCTGGCCAGAAAGGTTCTGTGTCAGGTGAACATACGGTAAGGTTAAGTGAAGCATAGTATGTGGACTTTTGGTGCCAGACAACTTTCTCCTTTTCTGGATTTGGCATGGATACATGTAGACCTTCTCAAGCACGCTGGTAGCCCCATACTAAAGATGTTCCTCCAAAGTTTACATTTTAAAAAAAAAAAAAAACAAATATAAAACTGAAATAAACATGCAGATAAAAAAAATGTGAAAGTAAATTTAAAAAAAAAAACAAAAAACACAAACAAAAAAAAATCCACACACAACGGCAAACGTTTACAAAGCAGGATACACCACTTTTTTAGCGCAAACTGCACCAAAAATTAGTAAAATTACAGATTTGTGTTAAACACTCAAAAGTGAATGGAAGAAAAATTTGAGAGCAAATCTAGTAAGGCTAAGTTCACATTTCCGCTAAAATCTATCAGTCACAATCCGCTGCTCTTGTAAACAACGGAATCCGTTTAGCGGATTTCGCTGCTCCCATAGACTTGTATGAGCAGCGGATTGTGACTGATGATGCTGCGTTGCACCCTCCGCCCGACTGATCAGTCGTGGAACGACTGACCGCCGGGCGGGAGGAACGCAGCATGTAACGTTTTTTGAGCAGTGAGATCCGTCGGATTTCGCTGCGCATGCTCTCTGGCTCCCTGCACACGTCACCAGCTTTGGTTGGTTACCCGATATTTACCCTGGTTACGGTGCAAGGAGCCAGCGCTAAGCGGTGTAGGCCCGTAACCAAGGTAAATATCGGGTAACCAAGGTAAACATCGGGTGCTTTGCTGTTACCCGATATTTAGGCTGGTTACGTGTGCAGGGAGGCCGACACTTCCCCGCTCGGCCCCGCCCCCTCCCGCACTCCGCACATGTATGTACACACACACACACACGTCCCCAGCCATGCAGACAAGCACTGCCACTGACACCCTCGTCTGGCCCCGCCCCCTGCTCGGCTCCGCCCCCTCCCGCACTTTGCATGTGCACACACACACACATACATACATACATACATGCACATACACACACTCACTCACACATACACTCACCTGTCCCCAGCCATGCAGACCGCAGCACTTCTACTGACATCCTCAGCGCCTGGCCCCGCCCCCCGCTCGGCTCCGCCCCCTCCCGCACTTTGCATGTGCACACACATACATACATACATACATGCACATACACACACTCACTCACTCACAGATACACTCACCTGTCCCCAGCCATGCAGACCGCAGCACTTCTACTGACATCCTCAGCGCCTGGCCCCGCCCCCCGCTCGGCTCTGCCCCCGAACTCTGCCCACCGCACACAACGGAATCCGACAAAGAATTCTGTTCTTTGTCATCCGTTGTACAGCGTTGAACAGCGCATCAGTCACATGCGTCAAGCGACGCATGTGACTGATACAAATCAACGGAAATGTGAACTTAGCCTAAGGCTATGTGTCCACGCTGCGGATTTACCGCGGATATTGCCGCAGATTTGACGCGGATTTTCCGAAAATCTGCAGCAGCGGCACTTCCAAGCCATTTCAATGGCATTTTGGAAATGCCGTGTCCATGCTGCGGATTTTTCCGCGGCGGATTTGCCGCGGATTTTGATCCGGAAAAATCTGCAGCATGTCAATTATTGTTGCGGATTTTGGTGCGGATTTCGGGTATAGAATGGGGAAAATAAAAAAAAAATCTGCATCAAAATCCGCGGAAAATTCGCGGTAATCCGCCGTAAATCTGCGGCAAATCCGCGGCAAAAATAAGGTGCGGATTTGCCGCGAAAGTCGCGGATTTTCATGCAGAAAAATCCGCAGGTACATTCTACCGTGGACACATAGCCTAACGCTCATAGAGACTTCAAAGGGAAATCAAATCTCAAAAAAAAGGAGTGCATCCTTTCAAAACTTAGGCAAAATCACTCCAACTATTTTCTGTGCGCCCAGTAAGGCTAACGTTACACTACTGTTTTCTCTGCAGTCGAGAAAAACGGTCCGATTACGCAAACCAGACCTGATCAAAGTGGGATCCGTTTTTCCCGGCCCGGGTGCAGTCCATTATATTTCACAGGCCCATAGACTTGAATGGCCAAGTGCCATCCGATTCTTGGAGGCAAATCCTGCATGCTGTGATTATTATCGTAAGACCACTCATTCCGATGAAAAAAATTGGACATGTGCATGGCCCCATTGAAAAACATTGGTACGAGTGACATCCGTCAAAACCACTGATAACACTTGTCTTATTTAAACGGTCGTGTGCACGAGCTCTTCTAGTAAATTTGGGTCAATGTGTATACAAAGTACAAAGTCCAGCAGAACATGTAGATGGACTGTGAAGATCCTAAGCACGGAAAGTAAACGCTCATGCTTGACTTGAGATGCAGACAGAGCAAGGAAGGTGTCCAGCCATTTACATATAAAACTTCACCAATTGTTTAGTACAGATTAAAAAGTGGGCAACAGATTATTATTAAATTAACACGTGGTTAATTTATTTTGTAGAAATATCCGTGACTGCTGTAACAAACATTATATTAGAATAATTTTCATTTACTTGATATTAACAATAGATTCAGATTGATGCTGACTGACATAATTTACAAAATTGTTTCAAGATCAGGAATATTACAAAATAAAACTCACTTGGTGAATTCCCAGGTAATCCAGCCTCTTAATCCTCTGTGTTAACTGTCCTACAGTCAAGTCTTATTCCAGTGAAATCCACATTTTTTTTTTATATGTAATTGAGCAGTTAAGATCTATGGGCCAGACATACATCTCCCTGAGAATCTGCCTCAGGAAAATAAATTAAAAAAAAAAAAGAGTTGTTGCCAATGTAAGACATGTAGACCAAGAGAGCAGACTGTCAGTCATTACAAGTCTCAATCTGGTAATGCCTCTTTTTATATAAAATAAGCTCTGGAGGCAAATTCTCAGCGAGATCTATGTCCGGCAAATAGATCTGAACAGCTCATTTATATATTAAGAAAAACGTGTATTTCTCTGCAAAAAGACATCGGATCGTAGATATTAAGGTATCTTTTTATTCAGATTCCTTTGACTTACATGTTTATACGAATGGCTTAGGAGGGATAATCTTAGCGACAGGTTTCCTATAAGTGAGATATTGTATTGGACTCATATTTGCAATGACTAATAGGGGTTGGGTTTTTTTATCCAATGTACATATGAACAAGACAAAAGCCTTGGTATTGTGAACTGGGACTAAGAACTTGAATGCAAGTGATCATTTCCTTTACCACCTTGTTATTCCACTACTGCTAGTTACACCTATCAACAATGGGGAAACTTTGCTGGTGCCAAGAAAAATTAATAAAGACAAAGTTAAATAAACCATGAAAACAAGTTCTGTTGACCTCTCTTAGGAACCATGATAAACAGCCTAAAGCAACTGCTGAGCAGTAAACCAATATTACACTGCCTTATTCCTCGAGGGGTTGGGTGTGCAACATACTAACGTGAAAGCAGGCTCCCAGGCGAGGACTATACATCATCATATTCAGCAACATGAGGATTAAAAACCCAAACAAGAACACCATGCACCCCAAGACAGCCGAACGGATATCCGAGGGTCCAGAACCGCACATGGTACTGAGTAGCATGGCAGGTCATAAATACGACAGGCTCGAGCACACTCGTATATAGTGCACACATACATTATTGATTTCATTTAGCAGAATCCAGCAAGAGAAAATTACTTTTTTCCATTTCAATCAAGAGCCCTTAGATGACCATCTGCTTCCATGAGAGACATCGAGAAGTAACATAGCCCAGAGAATCAAAACTAAATTTACAAGATAAAAAATAAAAACTAAATGCTAACTTATAAAGGCAGAGATACATCAGACCTACTAGATGAACTAAATGACGTACCCCACATGCATTAGGTATGAATGCAGAAGAATAGGAGGTCATAGCTCATATTTGGTCAGTTTAGGATCCATGCCAGGAAAGACTAATGCAAAGGAAAGTCGTTTGTGAGGAACAAAAGCAATGTCACAATAATGGGGATAAATAAATTACAAGAAACAAAAAAGGAATAAGGTCACCTCATTGAACTACCCAAAAAACTACACTATCTGAATTTAGGTGGCAATTACCTATAGGGCTGCTCTGCTTTAAAGGGAATCCGTCAGCAGATTTTTGCCTCCGAAACTATATGACTATAAAGACAAGTCCAACAATACCTTTACTTGGACAGTCCATTCCTCCATTACTGAGAAATCGCAGTAGATCTGCAGCCTCTGTCGCTCTAGCTCTATGCCCTCACCCAGCGCCATCTCCTTCTGCTTGACTGAGAGCTCTACTGTGTGACTTCAGGTAGTCATCAATCATACGGGAGAAGGTGACGCTGGGTGGGGAACAGAGCTGGAGTGGCAGAAGCTGGAGATCTACAACTAACTTTTTAACACCACTTGCATTAAATCAGAAGGCTGATAACTCTGTAACGGAGGAACAGACTGGCCTTGCCTTTGAAAGAGCTACATGTTCATATAAATAGTATGAGCAGGGGTGACGGTCACCCTGTTTAATACAATATTCTCTAAAGGGGTATCCACTACATGGCAACCTTTACTTAAATGTCTGAATAAAATAAGAAAAGCTTATACAAACCAACCGCACCGATACTGGGTTTCCCAGCGCTCATGTGGCATTGCTATGCCATGTAAGAACCGACATTGCTGCTAAATTCAGATTAATGTTCTCTGTGCAATGTAAAAGAGGTCTTCCAGAGCGGAAGATGGTCATTGTAACCAAGAACAAGTTAGTGTTCTCTAATCTGGACAACCCATTAAATGAATTAAAGAAAACATTTCCAATATCCTTTGTAATTAATATTTTAACTTGAAAGTTGAAACAAAACACTTTTCCAATCTGTCCAGTGAGCATGAAGCCCAAGTGTTGAGGATTGCTAAGTTAGAGGTATATTTCTGCCCAGTTGGAAATCTTACTGTGAGGTGAAGGCAGATGTTGACCCATTGAAAAGACTATTATTGTTAGGCAGTGTATGCTTAGCAAGCAGTGATCACCATCACCACCATTGCCGAGCCTTGATGGACAACCTTTAAGCCTTAATGAAGTACAGAATATATTTTTCCATCCTCCAGCAAACGGACACACCATTACCTACCATAAAGCTACTAAAGGGAGAGCCGAAATCAATAGAAGGAACATAAAACCTCAATGCAGATAGCTTCATGGATTATTCACCAACATTGGCAGCACAAGACATCATTCTCCAGTGCTATGTGACATGCAGCAACTCTCCCCATTCTCTCCCCCCCTCTTCTGATAAACCTGTACCATGCATGTGCATCATACAGATCATCCTCGTCCTTACATAATCTCATTCTACTCATGCCTATGATGTGGTTACAATGCAAAAACTTGGCTGTCAGAAAATGCAGACTCAACCACCGGTAGAGGATGCACCATAGATTCTGAGCAATGGTCCTAAAGTTAAAAGCTGGAAGGTGCCCAACATCAACCACACAGAAAGCAAACATCAGGGGTCAGGTAGTCAATGGGCATAAGTATTTGTGACTGGCGAGCTTTTGGGGTGCTTGATAATTGCACTAGACTAAAGTCTGCATCTCCTCCCCACCTGTCATACACTAATACACTACTCACAAAAAGTTTGGGATATTTGGCTTTCGGATGAAATTTCAGGATGAACCTAAAATGCTCTCTAACTTTTTCAGGTGACCTTAATGTGACCTTCTCTAACTTTTGGATGCACATGTCCAACTGTTCAATGTTTCAGGACTTTCTGCACAACTTGCTGTTCTCTAACAAGAGCTTAATGGCAAATTCACAACAGGTGTTTGATCCATGAATCTTCCAATAAATTTAGGGGTACAATTAGAATTACTATTTAAACAGTCCTCATCATACTGTTCACATTTTGACATCATGAGACCAAGACAAAAGTGAACAATTGATCAACAGTACCTCGCCATTGTGAGGCTTCAAGCAGGATGTTCTCAGACAGAAGTGGCTACTGTGCTTAGAGTGTCACAGAGCGTCATCAGCAGGTTGCAACAGAGATAAAGAGAGACTGGAAGAGTCACAGAATGACATAGAACTGGACGTCCTTTGGCCATATCCCACACTGATAACCGCTTGATTGTGAACAATGCCCTTCGGAACCAGATGATGAATGCCACACAAATTAAGTCACATTTAAAAGGAGGCGAGAGGCACGTCGGACCATTTGAAACCTTTAACATCAGCGTGGTCTGTGTGCTAGACGATCTACAGGGGTAATTGACCACACCACCAGGCAGAGGTGTCATCTTGTCAGATGAGGGACTAGTGGGCCTCAGTGCTGTTCACTGATTAAAGTCAATTCATGCGCAGCACAAATGATGGAAGCCAATGATGTTGGAGACGTCAAGGAAAGCACTATGCATCAGCCACTGTTGTCATCAGACGAGCCTTTGGTGGTAGTGGTGTTACAGTGTGCGCAGGTGTATCTAACCAATACAGAACTGCCCTACACTTTGTGAGTGGTACAGTGACAAGCTACTACTGCTTGGATAAAATCTATAATCCAGAATTTGTGCCTCTGCATGAGCAACACAGGCCTAATTTCATCTTCATGCATGACAATGATCCAGCTCATCCAGATTGCATCATTAGGGAACGGCTGCTGGAGACGGGAGGACCTCAAATGGAGTGGCCTGCACTTTCTCCAGACTTGAAGCCCATAGAAAACCTATGGGATCAGTTCAGTCGCTGTGTAGAGGCTCGCAACTCTATACCCCAGAACCTCAATGACCCGAGAGCAGCCATTAAAAGAGGTGTGGGATACCATGCCTCCGCAGACAATAACTCCACTTGTAAACACCATGAGATATCGTTATCAAGCTGTAACTGTAGCTCAAGGCCACATGACAAATTGTTGATACATTGACTTTTTGGGGGTAATACCAAACGCTGTTGGTTTTTGTTTCAATAAACTGTTTGCGATGAGGAAATCTCCATTGCATGCTTCTACTCAAATGCCCTACTATCATGATAAAATATCACTGTGGCGTGAACGTTATATGTTTTACATAAATTTCCCCCGGATGCCAAATATCCTTTTTATAAGTAGTGTATGTAGGCACCTTATGCTACAGTCCTTTGCTATGTAGGAGCGCTGCTGAAAATAAATCCTTGGTTATGTATTAATGATGCATCAGCAGCTTTCAACTTATAGCATATCCATAAATCAATTCCTGTGCACAGGTTATAGATCCACTGTCACAGGTTATAGATCCACCGTCACCAAAGTGACAAGGATCTTCAGATATATCAGGCATCCAAAGTGCTGAATCTTGTATGTTAATAAATCTACATTGCCGCATCAAAAACAGGTGAAATGTTCATCCAAATGGTAAAACGTTTAGCTGCCAAGATCTGCTCCTTAAATAACCTAGACATCCTCATGGGGTAAGGAAAGCGTTAACAAATAAAGACCACAGCGAAGATTTGGTTGGTACATTGTGAATACTATGGGCATGTCAACAGCAAGCTGCAATCGAACAAAATCTCCTACCGCAGTACGGGGTGCATCACATACCGCACTGGGCATGATGCACTTGCTCTGATCCATTGTGATATGGAAACTTTGCCCCTAATCCATATTGATTTCCTGCAGTCTCAGACTATTCTACAGTGGAGGCATTCCCCTAAAATAAATGGCCAATAGTGGGAATTTGCATCAAACCCTATACGTTCTCTAAAAAAGGGTTAATTTCCTAACCTGTGCTTGGAATGTGGCACTGCTCCTACTTGCAGCCCTCCGAGTACTAGACTCTGGAATTTCACCATCCCAGTATTGCTTGCCTGGATTTTCCCAACTCCTACTGGCGGCGATATAATATAGAAAACTATGGTGTCAACAATGGGAGACATAACCTATATATTGGCTATTGTGATGCAGGCCGCAGCCGGGATAGAAGGGGTTAATGAAGAAACCTGAAGAGAATGAGGTAAGAGCGCAGAAACCTGTCCCTGGAGGGGACACCATTGTGAGGACATATTGAGCGCAGGCTTTTCTCCAGTAATCCAGCGTCCTCTGGGGCATCAGGCGATCCCCTAATGCAATATTTACCCATGACACATTGGTACAGATTATATTCCAGATTATCATCCCTGAGCTGTGGAATGTGCCCACGACCTGCAGATCACACACCGCTGTGTATATAGATATCTATATACACACACAGATGGAGTATATGCCCGCCACCTGCAGATCACACACCACTGTGTATATAGATATCTATATACATATACAGATGGAGTATATGCCCGCTACCTGCAGATCACACACCACTGTGTATATAGATATCTATATACACACACAGATGGAGTATATGCCTGCTACCTGCAGATCACACACCGCTGCGTATATAGATATCTATATACATATACAGATGGCGTATATGACCGCCACCGGCAGATCACACACCATTGTGTATATAGATATCTATATACATATACAGATGGAGTATATGCCCGCCACCTGCAGATCACACACCATTGTGTATATAGATATCTATATACATATACAGATGGAGTATATGCCTGCCACCTGCAGATCATACACCGCTGCATATATAGATATCTATACACATATACATACAGATGGAGGATGGAATATGCCTGCTACCTGCAGATCACACACCATTGTGTATATAGATATCTATATACATATACAGATGGAGTATATGCCCGCCACCTGCAGATCACACACCATTGTGTATATAGATATCTATATACATATACAGATGGAGTATATGCCCACCACCTGCAGATCATACACCATTGTGTATATAGATATCTATATACATATACAGATGGAGTATATGCCCGCCACCTGCAGATCACACACCATTGTGTATATAGATATCTATATACATATACAGATGGAGTATATGCCCGCCACCTGCAGATCACACACCATTGTGTATATAGATATCTATATACATATACAGATGGAGTATATGCCCACCACCTGCAGATCATACACCGCTGCATATATAGATATCTATACACTTATACATACCGATGGAGAGTGGAATATGCCTGCTACCTGCAGATCACACACCACTGTGTATATAGATATCTATACACACAGATGGAGGGTGGAATATGCCTGCTACCTGCAGATCACACACCACTGTGTATATAGATATCTATACACACAGATGGAGGGTGGAATGAGAAAATGCTTCATTACAGGCCACACCATAGGGGGCACACCAGCAGAATGCAACATCCACCCACACACAGCAGTCCTGCAGCATGGCAAGGATGGAGGCAGCGCAGAATTAGCACCAATTCCTGCAGAAGAATGAAGGACCCTCCCATTCCAGCCTTCCACCACCCCACCCAATGCCAGGCTGAAGAGGTGGTGCAGCAGCTGCCATATGCTGTCTTACCTTTCACCGCCCTGTCCAGTGTAGATAACTTGGGGTCAATGCTCCTGTGCTCAGACATTTCCAGCTGCAGTGTGGAGGTTGTCAGTGGCTCAATGTCTTTATATCCCGGTGTTTTCCTTCTGCGGTTGTCAGATCTGATTCACCAGCATGAAGATGTGCCTGTCAGCAGCAGCCCTCCCCCCACACATAGAGCAGATTGCTGCAGTGAGCACTGAAATGCAACAGCCTGTCTCCGGCCAGAGACACTGCTCCACTGTATTCCCTGACACTCACTCACACACAGCCAAGGCACTAGCCCTCTGTGCCATCAGCGCAGCCTATCCTCAGCCCAGCTCGGGTTACCGCCACGGCCCGCCCCCTGCTCCCCGTCTGGACGCTCGGATTGGCTGAGCGGTGCCGTCACTCAGGGGTAGGAACCCTTCCAGGTATTTCCCTTCCCCGCAGCTCACTGGTGTTACTATGGCTCTCTCTGCTGTCACTGTGGCTGCAGACGAGGAAGTGGAGGCGGAGTGGGAGGAGGAAACCACAGCGCTGAGAGCAGCCTGGCAGGGAGAAGCCCCACTAGTGATTCCTGTGCAGCGCACGGTCGATGCAGGAGATACCCAGAAAGCTCTGCAATGATTGGAAGATGTGTGGAGACGCCTTATTGGTCGCTGTCGCGGGTCTTGGCTGATTGGATGACTCGGCTTCCTGTCTGGTTATATGGTGGCAGTTCCAGAGTCTCGGCGGTTCGTAGTGTCAGCCGGTTATGTGGCGGGCACGCGTGGCAGTGTCCGGGCAGGACCAGTACTGTGCAGTGTTACCGGGGTCACCGAGGACACCAGACTACTGATGGCGGCACATGCGCAGCTGGTGTGCTGGGAGGGTGCTCAGCGGACACCGTGCTCACCTGTCTGCTGGGCGAAATGCATTAGTCTGCGTGCCTCTGTTATTCCTCTTGGGAATGTAGGAATGGGCAGCCGTGTGTGTGCCTACATAGTGTGGGCTGGGGACAAGGGAGGTAACGTCCAGGGGTCACTTAGCTATGCATGTCCTGGAGGAGCAACAGCAGTAATGCGGATCCCCAGAATTCATACGTATGGATATGATTGGTGCAATCTGTAAGGCAGGGGCCCCAGAGGTAAGGAGGCCCATTTCTACTTTCAAAGATGAAGGAATTGAGTGTTATGATGCGCTCTTGGGGTGCATTGTGTCCAGATACGAGGGGTTGCTGATAAGTTTTTGGCTTTACCAGAAAGAAACAAGATAGGATGATGAAACTTTACATTGATTCCTTTGGACAGCTTGCCAGATCTTTTGGCCTTCAGAGCTACCTTCAATTGGTCCAAAAGTTCTATGTTATACCTTGCATTGATGGTGGAATCCTTTTGAAGGTAGTCCACTAGCAGCACACCCTCCTTATCCCAAAACACAGACGCCATCACCTTAGTGGCTGATTTTTGCACCCTGAACTTCTTTGGACGAGGCTAACCGCTGTGGCGCCCTGTGCCTAGTCGCCACAGAGAACTACATGTATATTGCAATCTGTTTAACATGTATTGTAAGTCTTAATGAGGATTTGGCTATCTGCTGCTCACAACAAAACACACATTTACATACACTCCCTCAGTGAAGCTGTCACTTGAGAGAAAGCCAACTCTTGAGTGATGAGCCCTAAAAGGAGTAAGGGGAGGAGCTTAGTTGTGAGGTAAATTGTGAGGAGAGGTCCTGTTCTGAGGTGATTTCTGGAAACCTCTGGAGGGGCCAGCTACACTTGTCAGGGTATCAGTTCCTAGGTTATTGGTGCCTTCAAGGTTGGTGACCGAACTGAGAGACTGCAGCCTTTGTATAAGGGGCAGTGACATTTGCCTAGGAGCACAGTGGCACGTGTTTGTTTAGGAAACTTCTAGAAGGAATAGAGTTTTCCTATAGGATTCCAGTCACCTGCTCGCCAGAAGGGATCAAAAGTCCAGATTGTTCTTGTCTTGGAGATCCAAGGATACCAAGATACCTATTCGAGGTAGGGAAATAGTGGCAGGAAGAGTACACTGCCACCACACAGCAGGGAAGCCAAACTCCCAGTGAGGTAGAGAAAACCCCCATCATTGTGAAGGCTGGAAACAGTTTCCAGGACTATATGTTTATTTTTTATCTCCACTGGCTAACACGGTACAAAGATATATTTTACCTGTATCAGGACTATATGCAGAGCTACAGTAAAAGGTAAAAGCTCCCTGTCCTGTCTCTGACTGAATTATTCTTTGCTGCACCATCCCTACCTCAACATCCCCAAGAACCAGTCCTAGTTGGGGGAGCAAGAGGACACCCCTCTGGCACTGCGCTTCACCACCTAACTCCTGGGGCCCACCAGCAGTACCTGGCCATACTACAGCCAAACATCCCAACCGGCGTCACAAACTCTATTTTATTTTTCTTTCTCTCCTTTTTTTAAATATTATTTTTACTCCCCATTACAAAAAGCCTGTCGCTCACGCCCTCTACGGCCACATCACCGCTCTTAGCCACCACCATGACATCAGAGGCCTTCGGGGCGGCACACCACTGTGCCTCAACTCTTGACTGCTCCTTGTTTTAAAGGGAACCTGTCACCTGAAATTTCGCTATTAAACTAAAAGAATCCCCTTCTTCAGCTCCTGGGCTGCATTCTAGAAAGGTTCATCTTGCTACTGGCCCCCCTTTCAGACCTAAATAAACACTTTATAAAATCTTACCTTTTGGTATGCTAATGAGGTTTTCTGGCCACGAGGGCGGGTTGTATTGGGTCTGGACGCAGTACAGCCGCCCTCGTGGCCAGAAACCTCATTAGCATACCAAAAGGTAAAATTTTATAAAGTGTTTATTTAGGTCTGAAAGGGGGGCCAGTAGCAAGATGAACCTTTCTAGAATGCAGCCCAGGAGCTGCAGAAGGGGATTTTTTTAGTTTAATAGCGAAATTTCAGGTGACAGGTTCCCTTTAAGGGTCATACAAATAAATCCAGGTCTCATCCATAGTGACCAGTCAATCCAGGAAGTTCTTATCAGTTCGGAAACGCTGACAAATGGAGCAGGAATACTCCTATGCTTCTCTGGTCTGTTGTCAAACATTTGGGGATCCACTTTGCAGATAGCATCCCCATGATGTCTACTATTGCTTTAGCTGAAATTCGTCGATTCTCCAGTATGAGGTTGTGCACCTCATTGACGATCTCCAGAACAACAACCACTCTCAGTTGTCCAGGACCTTCCTCATCATTGGTGCTGAAGTGCTCCGTCTTAAATTTGGCGACACAGTTCTTCTGTTGAATATGAAGGGCATTAATCCCCCAATGTCTGTGATATATCACCATGAATATCATCTTTAGCAGACTTTCCTTTCAGAAACAAGAATTTTTTCACTGCTCTGCTCTCAGTTGCTGTGAATATTGCATTAGACTCCACCATTTTGTTTTCCTGCGTGCATAGAACACTGTTACCGTAAGCTACAAAAACACAATTTTGAAACCGTATATGAGACACATAAGGCTAGTTTCACACTTGCGTTGTTTTTCTTCAGTTGCAATCCGCCGTTTTGGAAAACAGCGGAATCCGTTAACGGATTCCGCTGCTTCCCATAGACTTGTATGGACAACGGATTGTGAGTGATGGACCTGCGTTGCTTCCGCTGGCCGACGCTGCGTTGCTTCCGCCGGGCGGAAGGAACGCAGCATTTAACATTTTTTGAGCAGCGCAATCCGTAGGATTTCGCTGCGCATGCGCTCTCTGGCTCCCTGCACACATAACCAGGGCAGACATCTGGTTACTAAGCAATGCGCTTTGCTAAGTTACCCGATATTTACCTGGCTACGTGTGCAAGGAGCCAGCGCTAAGCGGTGTACGTTGGTAACCAAGGTAAATATGGGGTAACCAAGCAAAGTGCTTTGCTTAGTTAACCGATATTTACCCTGGCTACGTGTGCAGGGAGCCCGACACTTCCCCACTCGGCTCCGCCCCCTCCCGCAGTCCGCATGTATACATGCACACACACACTCTCACCTGTCCCCAGCCATGCATCCCCGCGGCACTGACGTCTTCAACGCCATGGCCCCGCTCGGCTCCACCCACCCCGCACTCCGCCGCATGCCCACATTCTCGACGGCCGAACGATCAGCTGATCACCCGGCGACCGGCTGCTATGAGCGATCAGCTGATCACCCGGCAACCGGCTGCTGTGAGCGATCAGCTGATCGTTCACAATAGTCTGCCACCGGTAAAACAGTAAAGAAGATAAAAAAAAAGAGATTCTGTTTTGTACGATCCGTTGCATCCGTTGTGCCACTAAATGCAACACATCCGTTGCATCCATCACACAACGCAATGCAACGGATGCCGTTCAATCAAAGTGTGAAACTAGCCTAAGGCTATGTGCGCACGTGTGCGCTCTGCACCGCACCTAAAAGGTGAACAGCTGAAAAGCTCTGTTCTGAAGCGCATGGTGCCGGCAGAGAACGTGCGCTCTGCATGCTGCCTCTCCCTATAGACAGCATGCAAACCGCACGGAAGAAGTGACATGTCACTTCTTAGAACGCAGCGATTCGGGCAGCAGCCGAATCGCTGCGTTCTAATATGCCACGTGCGCACGGCTCCTGCATAATCTCCATAGACTGTGCAGTGGACGCAGGACGCATGCAGTTACGCTGCGCTGCAGATCGCAGCGTAACTGCATGTAATACGCACACGTGCGCACATAGCCTAAGGCTTTCATGTGATGTAACATTCATTACCATAGAAACCAAAAAAAATCACAAGACCAAAGACTTATCAGCAGCCCCTCATACTGTTCTTGCACAGGGGCCCTCTTCTTTCTGTGTCTACCAGTGGTGGAATACAAGTATGTAGAAACACATACATGTCAGGAAAGCTGATGGGTGCTCTAAAAAGTGTGTCTGTGTGTGTACACTACAGATCAAAATTAGAGAACAACACAGAATTTCCTAAATCTTAACGTCATTGTGTAGTCCTATGTGATTATATCCTAACATCAGTAGACTAGCAGTATTTTAAGCTTATTTCATAAATTGAATTTATTATAAAGCACATAATAAAAATGTAAATGAGATAAATATAAAAGCACACTGATCAAAAATAGTGTTTTCGAATACCTGCAAGTTATTGGTGTTAATCTGGCACCTGGTGCTAATTTCCTTCTGACAAAACCTATTTAACTGGAAGCCTGACTTTCCAGTTTGCACGGACGTTGCATAAATGCTGTGCTGTTCCAAAGTGACTGAAACCCTCTGGCCACAGGTTGTCCAGATGAAAGCCAGAGGGGTGACCCTATCAGCCAGTCTGTGATTTTGAGACTATTGCGTCTTTACAACCTCAAACTGTTTCGAGTCCTCCAAGAAGGCTGGTCGTCCTCGAAAGACAAATGCAAGAGAGGACAGGATAATGGGTAATCGTTTCAACACTGAACCTGGAATTGATCGGCAGTTCAGCTCTGAACGGGGTAGGGATTTGTCTTGTCATACAGTGTCATGACATTTAAGAGTATTTGTACTGAAAGCCCACTCTGCAGTAACCAAACCTCTCATTATCAGAAAGAATGAAAAGGCTAGACTCATCTTTGGTGAGGAGCTTATTGTGTGGACAGAGGAGAATTGGTCCACAGTTCATTTAGATGATGAAAGCAAGTTTAATTTATTTGGGTCTGATGGGAAACATCACTGGGTCAAGACTGAATCCAAAGTGGGTTAAGAAGTCTGAAAGGTGGTGGAGGAAGTGTCATGGTTTGGGGAATGTTTTCTGCAGCACGAGTCGGACCTCTCATACAGCTACATGGAAGAGTGAGTGCAAGTGTGTATCAGAACCTTCTTCAACAACATGTGGTTCCTTACTTGCGTTCATCACTCAATCAGCCAGCAATTTTCAGGGTGTACCCCTTACAAAAAGCCTTCAAATGTTGATCAATGTAAATTACATTATTTTTTAAAAAAGCAAGTGATCAAGCATTGTTCCCTAATTTTGATCTCCAGTGTGTGTGTGTGTGTGTGTGTGTGTGTGTGTGTGTATGTCCGCTAAAACAATCTGCACTGTCGCATGTACAATCACAAAATTTTGCACAGACACCCCATTTGACTCAAGGAACGTCATAGACTATGTTTTGATGGGAAAATTTAACCCCGCGCTCTACAGTTACTCTCCAAAAAAACTGCCTCCATTAAAGTGAATGGAGCTGGCAGGTACAGGTCATTAAAGGGAACCAATCATCAGAATTTTCGTGTATAAGCTGCAGCCAGTGCAGTACTGGCACTATCATGCACAGTGTGTACATACCATCAGGGGGCAGCTCGGGTGTTTAGGCAGTGAAATTCATCTTTATAAAGTTTGAAATTTCGTGCACTTTTTGATTGACGTGTGCACCTCTCTGTTAATGTCCGGGCGGGTTATGCAGGAGTTCCCCGCCCCCCCACCAGCCTGTTCCTCCCTCTCTCCTGATGTCCGGGCGGGTTATGCACGTGTTCCCCTCCCCCCCGCGCCGCCTGTTCCTCCCTCCCTCCCTCTGGCTGTATGTAAATATCTAATCTTCAGAAACATGGCGCCGGAGTGGGCCTCTGCGCATAGTGCTTATCTCCGGCGCCATGTTTCTGAAGCCCGCATCACACAGCTTGGTGTTAGAGGGCGGCGCATGCGCCCTCGCTCCTTCAGATCCCGTTGTGACCGCAGGAGCGAGCGCGATCACAACAGGACTGCAGAACAGCTGATCGGAGGACGCGATTACCTGCTGCTCCTGTATCGTGCCGCCCCAGGACACCGGGCCAACACACCAGCCGGTGTGACATCGCTGTGGCGCCGCCCTCTCAGACACCAAGTTGTGTAATGCGGGGGCTTCAGAAACATGGCGCCGGAGATAAGCGCTGTGCGCAGAGGCCCACTCTGGCGCCATGTTTCTGAAGATTAGATATTTACATACAGCCAGAGGGAGGGAGGGAGGAACAGGCGGCGCGGGGGGGCGGGGAACACGTGCATAACCCGCCCGAGCTGCCCCCTGATGGTATGTACACACTGTGCATGATAGTGCCAGTACTGCACTGGCTGCAGCTTATACACGAAAATCATGATGATTGGTTCCCTTTAAGAGAAGCTGTGATTGGTTGCTATAGGAACAAAGGAAATTGTTAGTATAAAAATTTTGTGTGAGATATGATGTCGGTGGAGACACAGACAGAGAGACAGACAGAATGAGACAGAGACAAATAGAGACACATAGGGAAAAAAGCCAGACAGAAAGACATACGGGGAAAGAGACAAAGGCAGACAGGGAAAGAAACAAACAGCCAGAGGTAGACAGGGAAAGAGTCAGACAGGGAAAAAAGACAGACAAAGACATGCAGGGAAAGAGAGACAGGCAGACAGGGAAAGAGACAGACAGCGGCAGACGGGGAAAGAGACAGACAGATACAGACACTGATAGAGAAACAGACGGAAAGAGATAGACAGGGAAAGGCACAGACAGACAGAGGCAAACAGGGAAAGAGAGATAGACACTGATAGAGACACAGGGAAAGAGTTAAAAAAACAGACAGCGAGAGACACACAAATCGACAGGCAGACAAAGAGATACAGTAGACAGACAGTGAAAGAAACAGACAGAGACTGACAGGCCGTGAGACAGACAGGGAAAGAGACAGACAGAAGCAGACAGGGACAGACAGATACAGAGACTGCAAGAGATACAGAAACAGTTACTATCCCGGCAATGCCGGGTACTATAGCTAGTACGTATACCAGACCTGGGCAAGAGGCGGCCCGCGGGCCACATTTGGCCCGCCTACTGTCTGTGACCGGCCCGCCCATTAGATCAGAGATGGAGACGTGGTGCTGCTTTTCCTGCTGGGCAGGAACTTTTCAAATGACACGCGCGCTGTACTGACGACATCAGGGGGCGCGCGTGTGTCACAGAAAATGCTGCCGAACAGGGAACAGAGGAGAGATTCCTGCGTTCCGCTGCTACACTGTGCGGAGCTTCAGGATCGGTCCTCTGTTCCCTGCGGCAGCTTTCTCTGTGACACACGCGCGCCCTGATGTCGGCAGTACAGCGCGCGTGTGTCCTTTGAAAAGTTCCCGCCCGACAGGAGAAGCGGCACCAGCCGGTGCCTGGACAGAGAGACGCAGCGGCGGGGGCAGGGGCCGTACAAGAACAACAGCGGCGCAGCCAGGGCGCATACCAGGGAAGAATCAGCTCAGCGGGGGACCCGTACGGAGGTGCCTGAGGAGGGAGAGGTGAGTAGTCACTAATAACCTGAGGGGAAGGGGGAGGGGGGGTAACTGGTGTAATATTTGGGTCTAGTGATGTAGTATATGGGAATGTAATGATGTAGTTTTACAGGGGCAGTATATAGTGCTGTAATGCATTCCAGGGGCAGTATATAGTGCTGTAATGCATTACAGGTGCAGTATATAGTGCTGTAATGCATTACAGGTGCAGTGTATAGTGCTGTAATGCATTACAGTGGCAGTATATAGTGCTGTACTGCATTACAGGGGCAGTATATAGTGCTGTAGTGCATTACAGGTGTAGTATATAGTGCTGTAATGCATTACAGGGGCAGTATATAGTGCTGTAGTGCATTACAGGTGCAGTATATAGTGATGTAATGCATTACAGGGGCAGTATATAGTGCTGTAGTGCATTACAGGTGCAGTATATAGTGCTGTAATGCATTACAGGTGCAGTATATAGTGCTGTACTGCATTACAGTGGCAGTATATAGTGCTGTACTGCATTACAGGTGCAGTATATAGTGCTGTAGTGCATTACAGGTGTAGTATATAGTGCTTGAATGCATTACAGGGGCAGTATATAGTGCTGTAGTGCATTACAGGTGCAGTATATAGTGCTGTAATGCATTACAGGGGCAGTATATAGTGCTGTAATGCATTACAGGGGCAGTATATAGTGCTGTAATGCATTCCAGGGGCAGTATATAGTACTGTAATGCATTCCAGGGGCAGTATATAGTGCTGTAATGTATTACAGGTGCAGTATATAGTGATGTAATGTATTACAGGGGCAGTATATAGTGCTGTAATGTATTACAGGGGCAGTATATAGTGATGTAGTGTGTGTGTGTGTGTGTGTGTGTGTGTGTATATATATATATATATATATATATATATATATATATGTTATATATATATATATATATATATATATATACATACATACATACATACAGTATTGGGTAGAATTGAGTTAAGTATATCAGTCCGGCCCTCTAAAAGGATCCCAAGTTCTCATGCGGCCTCATGAGAAATTTAATTGCCCACCTGACGTATACTGTATATACAGTGCCTTGCGAAAGTATTTGGCCCCTTTGAATTTCTCAACCTTTTCCCACATTTCATGCTTCAAACATAAAGATAAAAAATGTTAATGTTATGGTGAAGAATCAACAACAATTGTGAAGTTGAACGATATTTATTGCTTATTTTAAACTGTTATAAAAAATAAAAAGCTGAAAATCGCAATATTATTCGTCCCCTTTAAGTTAATACTTTGAAGTGCCACCTTTTGCTGCGATTACAGCTGCAAGTCGCTTGGGGTATGTGTCTATCAGTTTTGCACATCGAGAGAATGAAATTCTTGCTGAGTATTCCTTTGCAAACAGCTCGAGCTGAGTGAGGTTGGATGGAGTGCGTTTGTGAACAGCAGTTTTCAGCTCTTTCCACAGATTCTCGATTGGATTCGGGTCTGGACTTTGATACATTTATTTGTGAAGCAGTCCATTGTAGATTTTGCTTTATGTTGTAGATCATTGTCTTATTGAAAGACAAATCTCCGTCCCAGTCTCAGGTCTTTTGCAGACTCCTACAGGTTTTCTTCAAGAATGGTCCTGTATTTGGCTCCATCCATCTTCCCATCAATTTTACCATCTTCCCTATCCCTGCTGAAGAAAAGCAGGCTCAAACCATGATGCTGCCACCACCATGTTTGACAGAGGGGATGGTGTGTTGCTTTTACGCCAAACATATCATTTGGCATTGTGCCCAAAAAGTTCGATTTTGGTTTCATCTGACCAGAGCACCTTCTTCCACCTGTTTGGTGTGCCTCCAAGGTGGCTTGTGGCAAACTTTAAAGGACACTTTTTACGGATATCTTTGAGAAATGGCTTTCTTCTTGCCACTCTTCCATAAAGGCCAGATTTGTGCAGTGTACGACTGATTGTTGTCCTATGGACAGATTCTCCCACCTCAGATGTAGATCTCTGCAGTTCATCCAGAGTGATCATGGGCCTCTTGGCTGCATCTCTGATCAGTCTTCTCCTTGTTTAAGATGAAAGTTTGGATGGACGGCCGGGTCTTGGTAGATTTGTAGTGGTATGATCCTCCTTCCATTTCAATATGATCGCTTGCACAGTGCTTCTTGGGATGTTTAAAGTTGTGGAAATCTTTTTGTAACCAAATCCGGCTTTAAACTTCTCCACAACAGTATCACGGACCTGCCTGTTGTGTTCCTTGGTCTTCATGATGCTCTCTGTGCTTTAAACAGAACACTGAGACTATCACAGAGCAGGTGCATTTATACGGAGACTTGATTACACACAGGCGGCTTATATTTATCATCATCAGTCATTTAGGACAACATTGAATCATTCAGAGATTCTCAATGAACATCTGGAGTGAGTTTGCCGCACTGAAAGTAAAGGGGTCGAATAATATTGCACGCCCCAATTTTCAGTTTATTCTTATTTACAAAAATTTAAAATAAGCAATACATTTCATTCAACTTCAAACTTGTGTCCCACTTGTTGATTCATCACCATAACATTACATTTTTTATCTTTATCTTTGAAGCCTGAAATGTTGAAATAGGTTGAAAAATTCAAAGGGGCCAAATATTTTCGCAAGGCACTATATATTGCTCAAAAAAGGGAACATTTAAGCAGTACTATATAACTCTAAGTCAATCACAGTTCTGTGAAATCACCCTGTCCAGCTATGAAGCAACACTGATTGTAAATCAATTTCTCTTGCTGTTGTGCAAATGGAAGAAACAGGTACAAATGATAGACAATTAGCAAAACAACCCCTATAGAGGAGCGGTTCTGCAGGTGGTGGCCACAGACCATTTCTCTGTTCTTATCCTTTTCCCCTTCGCCCATGACAGCACCACCTGAGATAGGTTCCGCCCACATCAGTACAGGAAACCCACTGATAAAAAGGCGGCACCTCTCCTCCACATCAGTTCGGTTTCCTGTCCTGATGGGACGAACCCACGGATTCTCCCAGGTCCGACCCGGTGTGCAAGATTGATACTTACCAAAAGCCGGCATTCGGGCCTGGAAGCACCTCCCCAGGGCTTCATGCTTATGCGGTGGTGGGGCGCGAGCCTGGAGCAGGAGCTCGGCTCTGCGTCGCCCCCGGCGATGTCCGCACACGGAGCCTGTGAGCTGGGCGCCCTGCTGCTGCTGTACACGCCGGGGGAGAAGAGGATGTGACACGACACCCGGAAATGCTTCCACCGCGCATGCGCGGGGTCGGCCAAGATGGCAGCGCCCAGGAACGGGATTCGGGTGGCAAATTTGAACTGGTGAGAGATAAAGAGGTGACGCTCGCGGAGATATGGTGAGTAAATCTCCTCCGTTAGGATGGCTGACAGCTCCCCATCAGGGAAGGAGGTCCCAGACAGGCTTCAGAAGCTGGCAATATCGGAGCCTTGGGTCCTTCCAGAGGAATCGGACCTTCTCGTGCAGGGCCCAGTCTGCCACCCCAGGTATCCCGCCCTCCACCTGACAGCCTGGCATTTGAGCGGCAGGTCCTCTTAGCCAGGGGCTTATCGGAGGGCGTTGTGTCTACCCTCCTTAAGAGTAGGAAGGCGGTTACCACGGGTATTTATGGCAGGGTCTGGCAAAAGTTCCTGCAGGTTTCCGGTGCACAGGTGATGGGTCCTCCTCCTATCTCAGCCATTTTGGATTTTCTTCAGAAGGGAGTGGTACTGGGCTTGGCCACTAACACCTTAAAAGTCAAGGTTTCAGCCCTAGGTGCCCTTTATAATCAGAACCTGGCTGGGAATCCCTGGATTAGTCGCTTTATTAGGTCATGTGCTAGATCTGCCCCGGTTCCCATTCCTCGTATGCCCCCCTGGGATTGAATCTTGTCCTGGATGCCCTTGTAGACACTCCCTTTGAGCCTCTCTCGGAAGTTCCCCTTAAAATCCTGTCCCTAAAGGTGGCACTCCTCATTGCACTGACATCTGCTAGGAGGGTGGGGGATTTACAGGCTCTCTCTATCGTCCATCCATATACCCAGGTTCTGGCAGACAGAGTGGTATTGCGCACGGACCCTTCCTACCTTCCTAAGGTGGTTAAGCCCTTTCACAGGTCACAGGATATTATTTTGCCTTCCTTTTGTGCCCCCCCTTCGAATGACAAGGAAGCCAGGCTTCATAGATTGGATGTGAGAAGGGCCCTTCTTACCTACCTGGATAGGACTAGGGACTGGCGGAAGTCC